>NC_142769.1:33988883-34295998 GCF_988280905.1 Pimephales promelas
GTAGTGTTCCTTCTGTCGGTGTGGAGGGGTCTTCTGAGTGTGAGGCTGGTTGTGAGCTGAGGGAGGGGTTTGATGGGAGAGGAGGATTCTGGCTGTGCTGAATCTCTGTGGTTTGAGAGTTGTGATCTGGGTGAAGAGTGTCCTGCTCCACCGGTTCCTCTGATGAGATGAATTTGCTGTGCTGTGCTCCTCTGTCCTGCCTTAGTTCACTCATTTCCTTCCTCATTGCTGTTAGTTGTGCCTTGTGTAACTCAGTCTGTTGTAAGAACCGTGTTTCCAGTGTCTCCAGCTGAGCCCTTAACCCCTCTCTCTCCTGCTGTAGTCCCTTCACCTCAGTCTGCAGTGTAGACAGCTCTCTCCTGAGGCTGTCCCTATCTCTGTGCTTGGCTGTGGGGCTGTGGCTGGTCAGGTCTGTTGTCTGAAATGTTTGCAGGGAGAAGATCATCTCCTTGAGCTGGACCATTTCTCCCTCTAGCTCTGTGAATCTCTCCCTCATGTCAGTGCAATAGCAGTGTGGATGGGGGTCTTTGGTCTGTTCTGTGCTTGAAGGGCCTCTGTGTTCTGTCGGGTCCTCGTCTGTGTGGAAGACTGACTCCTCTGGAGGGATAGTTTGGTCGCTGGTAGTGGTCTCTTTCTGTGCTCTGTTTTTGATGAGGAGGAAGTCTTGTTCAAAGAGACCATTGATGCTTTTTACCACCACTGTACCCGTTGTTTTGTAGATATTTACGGTCGTGGTTGTTGTGTCTTCCTCGTTTCTTATTTTTAGCTGGAAACCCCCGCAGATGCCTTTTCTTTCAGCAGTGGGGTAGTGTGTAATGATGGCCTTGTGCCATGCATAGGGCTTGTTGGTATAGAATATCAGGTTACTTATGCTGCCATCTTTATGTAGGTCTGCAAAAAGGGTTTCTGGGTTGTCTGTCAGTCTTTTGTTTTTGTAGACTTTCCGTGCCGATTCATTTGTGACATCTTTAGGATAGTGTAGTTCTACATATAGTGGTTGTTTAGGCCTGATGCTGTGGCTGGAGTCTTCAGAACTCTTCTGGGGGTGGGGCCAGGATGATGCACTGGCCATAGTTGATTTAGAATGTAAACATCCAACTGAAATAACTGCCAATTGTTTTGTTTATTTTCTCTCAGTGACAATATAAAGTCATAAAAATTAATAAACAAGCCAAAAAAGCAGGCAAAAAATATGACTTTCACTGATTTTGTGAGAAAAAAGTACAAATATATATATTTCTTTAGAGATCAAGTTTCAATTTTGTCCAAAAAGTCTCTTTGTGCTGTTCTTCTAAGCAAAAACTCAGAGAGGTATGAAATGGCACTTTCTGATCAAATTGTCTTTCTTTACCTCTCTTCTTTCTTGTAAGTTTTCTTCTTAGTTATGTTGTTTACGTTCCTTGATGTCATCCTTTTCATTATAAATTTCCTCCTCTGTAGAGGGTAATCCTGTGATGATCTTCTCTTGAACTTTCCTCAGATTCAGATGTGAAAAAATAAAAAAATAAATAAAAATAAATAAAATCTGTCCTAATTCAACAAAAACTTGTCTAGATGTTGTTTTATGTTAAAGCTTCTACTTTTCTCTCATTTTGTGGTAAAATTATTCCTATTTTTTTTCATCTATCTGGAGCTCAACTGAACTCAGCTCTCTCTCTCTCTCTCTCTCTCTCTCTCTCTCTCTCTCTCTCTCTCTCTCTCTCTCTCTCTCTCTCTCTCTCTCTCTCTCTCTCTCTCTCTCTCTCTCTCTCTCTCTCTCTCTCTCTCTCTCTCTCTCTCTCTCTGTATTATTAAACCCTGTAAGATTACACTGGCCTAATCTTCATGAACACATGTTGAGAGGAATAAAATCAGTTTTATTTGGGGAAACTGTTGTCCAAGTTTAGCATGTAAATACCATCTCTCTCTCTTAAATAAAATTGAAAATTTACATTTGTGGTTGTACAGATCTATTTATGGCCCATAGCTCGATTTTTAAAAACAGAATTTCTGAAAAATGTCCCAACAAGAAGAAAGACAAACTCTTGACATCCCCTAAAGAAGATATTAGGTTCATAAAAATACCTCATAAAGGGATTTTTTTTTTTTTAAATTTTAGAACAGTTTCATTGTTAGTGTTTGAGTTTGGACTACATAGTAATTTTAATTCACTTGATTTAAAAACAATAGAGGTTAATGGAAATTCCAGAAGGCTTGATAAATGTGTGTCTGATTTATGTTTTCTCAATGGTGGGGAAAATGTGAGCAATCATTTCTGAGGTTATGTGTGATCTAATCTTTGATCCAGGCAAATAAATCCACCTGTTCAAATGGAGATTTCACAAGTATATTCATTTCTCTTTTCCTCTTCTCTCTCTCTCTGTGCATATGAGGTGCAGGGATTTGTGTTGTGTTGGCTGTTCTTAGAAAGACGAGGGTGAAAATATGAAGCTTAGCTGTAAATCCCAATCTCAGCTTTCTTATCCTGAGCTACAGAAATATGTAGGCTATGTTGGGATGCAGTTTTTCCCCCTTTTTTTGTGAGCATTTAATTCAAACCCTGAGTCATCTCTCTGTCTTTTCATATGTCTGTTGAAAGTCCATTAACATCAGCTGGCACATACTTTCATGGGGTATTACAAAAAATAAGATTTAAAGCTTTTAAACATTTGCAACATACAATATGTGAATTTTATGTCCGTCTCAGATTATTGCATGGTTGCCAAAAAGCAACTAATCAGAAATTGTATTGGTGTGTGCATTTGGAAAAGTTTGAATTTATCGATCGACTGTTTGCTAAGCTCCACCCCATACATATTATGCAACTGACCAATCCTACCTTAGCAACTGCTGTTTAACCTTGACTTGAAACTGTGATACATGATGTCAGACTTACCCGGATTGTGACGATCTGCATGAAACGTCTTAGGGATGTAGCCTAGTTGTGAGTGGAAGTTGATGGTTTTGATTAAAGATTAGGAAGACGCATAGGCCTATTATTGTTGCTATTATTATTATTATTAGGCTATTTTTTGTTAAATCATTTATAATAAACACTACAACATTCCATAAAAAATAGAGTTTGAGAAAATAACTTTGAGTGGTGACTTTAAGAATGTTTACATCTGAAGAAATACATCTGTATCAAATTTCACCACTTTATTTACACATTTTACCGAAAATCGAAGGTCACAGAAAGGGGCGTGGCCTCTCAAATCCCCTCTCCCCTGTTGAATGTCACCCTCGACATGTCTCCTTGAAATATTGCGTTGTTTGCTGTAACAAACCTACTTCATTCCTATGGAAAGTTCGGTAAAGCTCGTCTGCGTTAGTGACGGTAACAGAAGAGTCGCGTCTCTCAACAAAAAAAAAAATAAAAAAAATGAAATGCTCAATAGGTGAGTAACTGAATACCGAGCAACACAATTGTATTGTTAGGTGTGTGTGTACGCGCTATCAATATCGTAGCCCAGGACACCGCCACCTTAACTGATGTTCACACACCTTCATGCTTCCTTTCCCCTCGTCCTCCTTTACATAAATACACACAGCACTACCCCAGCGGTGTACTCTGTGCACTCAGGTGCATGGTGATGGCAGTAATGAACTCCCAGGTAGATGCACACACTCCACTGCTTCTTCCCAGACGGAACGCCAAAACAAATCTTGTCATAATTAGCTGTAATCCTGCTCATTACCGCTGGCTTAATTAGCCTATTAATAACATATCCTGGGAGAGCTTGTTTGCTGCACAGGCAAATGTTTGTTCCTAAATTAGCAAACAAGGAAACAACAGCATTGTTCAAACACGGGCAGCTGACAATGCAAATCAGCCAGGATTAATAGTATTCGATGGCAGGGCTTATCTATGTGTTCATGTGAGTGTGGATCCTGTGCCTCTGCCACAGGCTGCAGAGAAAGATACAATTTTGTGCCCTGTGAGAACCTTTGTGCACAATGATGATAGCTTGTATGCCCTCTGAAAACCTTTGTGCACAACGATAGCTTGTAGTCGATGCACACATATAATGAAGATGAAGATACATTAGGTGTATTTCCCTGCCTATGAAGCACAAATAATATTCAATGCTTTTAAGTGCAGCAAAGCATCTCTTGTTGCACGATTGTCATCACAAAAAGCTCAGGCAGTCTCCGGTTTCATTCTAATGTCTCCTCTGTGATCCGCCTCAACTTTGACCTCTTATCAGTTGCAGTTTGAGAACCGCTCTTGGATGAGTAAGATAAAGTGGTAAGAGCTTGTGATAGTGCTGCTGATAATGGTTCAGAGCCCCTATCAGGTGTCCACTCCGTCCCATCAAACACACTAACTCCCGTTCAGAAGGCAATTTAAAGTGTATATTCATAAGGAGCATGAATAAAATATCTAACTGAGCCTGTTAGCCCACATCACTGTAACAAGACACATCCAATATCAGACTTTTTTAAGAAGAAATTAGCTGCCCTTTGGCCCTTCTGTTTACCCACAATCCCTTTCACCCTGTGCTGAGATCATCTCTGTGGTCTCCAATGTTGCAATTAACACTCAAATTTAGATGTTGGCTTCTACTCCGAGAGTCCGCATAAAATAGTAGCACATCTCATGTTGGTTTGGCTGGTGTTTCCCTGCTTGCCAAAAAAATAAATAAAAATAAAATAAATAATACATAAAACACACTTTCCTCATCAATATTTTACAGCATATCAAAAACAGCATGTACTTCACTCTCCACTGCTCTAGAATGCCACTCTTTTTCAATCCGAGGATGCTTTTCCTTGCGTTTTAGCATTGTACTATGTGTGTTTGACAAGGCATTGTTATGAGATGGTAAAGCAATGGTTTTGGCATTCACTGTGTTATGGCTTGTTTGGGTCAGGTTGTTAAGCGAAATGTGTTATGTCTAATTTAACACCACAATTATGCAGGTCATGTTTCATATAATCCAGGGAATGTCCTGTGTACTGTTATGTTATGGTCCAGGAGTCTGTTTGCATTGTGCTCCTGTGTACTTGGGTTGCTGTCACACTGTATAATAGATGGCATTATTTTGTGCACCAATTGGTTTTTAGGTAGCCTATATGTATTCCGCTCATTAGTTATCTTAGTTACTAGTTAGTTAGTTAGTTCATAGTTAAGCCCAAATTTAAATTCAGTTTTGATGTGAATGCTATGAGTGTAGCCAAAGGCATATATAGCAATAAAATAAGTATTCAATTCGACTTTTGATAGTGTATACAAACTCAGGCACTCAACACGTGCATTAGAAAGTTTAATCTTTGTCCCTTTCAAGGAAAGTCAGTTAACCTGGTGGCCATATTTGCAATGGGCAGCTATTTCGGGTGTCCAATACCATGTAATATCTATATGAATGGGCAAATGAAGAAATTTCAAAAACTGCTTTGGCTATAAAACTCACTCTTATTTATGAGCCGGGACTTATTCTGCCATATTGCGGGATTTGTCTCCCATAGATATATTTAGACTGTGTCTTATTACTATGAGAAGTCTTTATTCAGTGTCTGTATTTCTCTCCAGAATGAGAAATTGTACTTGTTTAAACTAGAGTTCTCTTAAACCCCTAACACAAGTGTTCCTCAACGCTATCGTCTATTGTTGTTGCCATCTTCAGTAGTTTATTGTATTGTTACTGTTTCCTCCATTTCTTTTTCGACTGTGAAACAATGGCCTGGGCCAGTGTTAAAATAAGTATTGAAAAAAAGGTGCATGACCTGAGCGTATACAGTACGCCTTTAAAAAAAATTGGGAGCATGCATACAGTTGGCCGTATGCTAAATGATAAAATCTATGTCACAAGCACTCTACACAGTCACACACACACACACACACACACACACACACACAGCATAATGTGTAAAAACCAAAGTATACTTTGGGCTTTAGGTTGCTAACTTCCTGTTAGCTATTTATGTATGACTGTCTGTCTTTTTGTCTTGCTCTAATGAGCAACAGCACTGGTGATCAAGCCAGCAAATCAGAATGTCCCTCTTCATCTGTAATTGGCTGAAAATCTGGCAGTCCCCCAAAAAAGTATTGTGGCTCAAAAATAACACCCCATTATGGTGCAGGTGAGATTCAAGTCCTAGATTTATAGTGCAGCTGACTTGAGTTTGTAAACAAAACAAATGGTTTCTTTTATATTAGACTGGTAGATGAATTGTAATGCTACTCATGAGAACATAAATAATTAATTGTGTTTGTCTGTCTCTCTGTTACTCAGATGTTTTGTGTGTGTGTGTGTGTGTCTATCACCCAGATGTATTAAGTGTGTGAGAGAGAGTAAGAGAGTTCTGATTACAGAGGGATTATATTTTATAGGCATATTAATCATTCATATGTGGAACTGGAACTTTGCTTGCGTACAACAGCAGTAAATAATCTCTTTGCTGTGGGTGGCTGTGATACAAGTGTGTGTGTGTGTGTGTGTGTGTGTGTGTGTGTGCACATGTGGAAATAACACCTGAGACAGAGAGTTCTCCATTTCACTTTCACTAATGGCTAATTTCATTAGGTATTTGTTTCTGGTGATGTCGAGAAATGTCGAGCTTGAGAACTACTCCTCTATAAGTCCAGATGTTCAGATCTCTTAAGGAGGCAGACAGTGTTTGGCCAGTGAGTCAGGTATACCTGTATTCCACTCACACACACCTCAATGCTTCAGGCACACGCAAAAAAAAAAAAAAAAAAAAAAAGACAAAAAAAACTTGGCAGTAGGAATAGTGTTTCTTCCCTTTGCCTCTGTATTTTCTGTCCTCTCTCTCTCTCTCTCTCTCTCTCTCTCTCTCTCTCTCTCTCTCTCTCTCTCTCTCTCTCTCTCTCTCTCTCTCTCTCTCTCTCTCTCTCTCTCTCTCTCTCTCTCTCTCTGATGGAGGAAGAGGGATATGGAAGGAGAGGGAAGGTGATGACACTCAGTCTAACTGTCAGCATCCAGCAGGCAGCTAAAGGCTGACAGCAGCATTACAAATACCGAGAGAGACAGCGAGAGATGCCTATTTCCGCATAGTGAGAAAAGTGTTTTTTTTGTTGTTGTTGTTTTTTGTATTTATTTTAGGGCTGTCAAACGATTAATTGCGAATAATCACATCCAAAATAGAAGTTTGTGTTCACATAATATATGTGGGTGCACTGTGTATAATTATTTTATATACACACACATGCTTGTATATATTTAAGAAATATTTTCATGTATACACTGACTGTATAAAGATTATATATATATATATATATATATATATAATATTTTTTTCTTAAATATACATGCATGTGTGTGTATTTATATACAAAATAATTATACACAATGCACCCACATATATTATGTAAACACAAACTTTTATTTTGGATGTGATTCATCGTGATTAATCGTTTGACAGCCCTAATTTATTTATTATCATAATATTGATTAATATTTAGAATTACTATAATTATTTATATATCAATTCAATATATTGTTAAAATGATGACATTGGATGATTTTAATAGTTAGAAACATTTAGCCTCTAATGCTACGCAAAATGTCAACAAAGTAATCATGGAACGTGCCTTATCATATTTAGTTTTATATCAACTTCAAAGGGACGGAACTGAATTAAAAACTGAACTTAAAAAGAGAGAGGGAGGGAGAGATAGTCTTAGAGTATTAGCATCTCTGACAGGCTGCCATAGACCAGTGCTGGGTAGTGAGACTGACTGACTTGGGACATGCTTAGTGAAGCAAAACAAAATGGCGGGCAGTCACTAGGGACACATCATCACTCTGTGCCAGACCTGCTTCAGTTTGGACACCTAGCGCCTGTCATGGGTGTGTGTTTGTGTGTGTGTGCATATTGGTAAATATGGTATTGACAGGCACTCAGTTTAGTGATTCAGAAGTTGTGTGTAAGCTGCCTAGATCTGGCCTGCAGGGTTTTTCAGATCGAAAACTGGACAGGAATAAAAGAAAATCAGGGGAGCAGAAGCACACATCTGCTAAATATTTAGAATAAAGATAAGAGCAATACCAACAACAAAACACACCTGTACGAAAAATCTTGGATTGTTGCTTGGTGTTGGCCAAAAGGTCTGTGCTAAGTTGGATGGTAACCAGCTCTGTCGCCCTGTGTATCAGCTTATTATGACATCACAAAACACACACACAGCAAGCCCATAATGCATTGGGACACGTGCATGGCAGATGGTGGAGAGAGTCCCGCTTGGTGTCTGGGTTGGCAGGGGCCCAGGGGTGGCACAAGCGTGGAGTTTTTGATGAGCTATGCACAAACGAAACCAGAACATCTGGACCTGCCATGTGTCCAGCAGGCAAAGCCAAAACCCTCAAGCCAGGACACACACATTTCACACTCACACATTTCCTTTAGCCAGCTGTGGCCAAACTACCGTGTGCTAAACAAAATGAATTATGCATTCGCTTGCATGTGCGTGTGTGTGTGTGCATGTCTGCTCAGCCCAGCTCATATTCGAGCCCATCACTGACTTTGATTAAAATTCTGAAAACACTATGAATATTCAAAAAGCATAACACCAGCTAGGAGAAACTGATTTGTCCATCGTCTACATTTTATGAAGATTGAGCGGTGCCTCCCAGGTGCGCTAAACTGAGACAGACAGAGGCAACGACTCTATTAGATTATTGCATTATCGTAATTATGAGGCTCTTCCTTAGCTTAATGAAGGATTGGCATGGGTTTGGAAAGCACTGTGATTGATGGAAGCGGGTGCACTCGTAGAGCTAGTGATTGTTGGTGTGTGTGGGTGCGAGCTGAAAGCTTCATCTCCTTTCTTCGGGCTCGTATCCACTGAATGATTATGCATCCATTAGACTGCTTTAATTAAGCTTAATTAGTGCAGTGTTTACGATGACATGTTTGATACCTAGTATTAAATCATTCTCTGTTAAATGCTGGGTTTAAATGCTTAAGGATGGGCAGAAATAAATCGCTTGCCAGAGTTGAGAAAGGAAGAAAAAGGAATACCAAGTTTTTATGCAAGACTCCTTGCAATTAGCATTTTAGGCGTTTGTGTGTGTGTGTGAGAGTCGTATACACTAGACGTCACCTTGGGGTTCTGAGCATCTGTCAAATCCAGGGGTGTTGTCATAGGAAGTAGCTTGGTAACGCTGCTATCTCTGCCTTTACTTCGAATTCATTGATGGTGGCGGACTGTTGTGCAGCGTATGTTGTTCACAGATAATCTCAACTAGGACGTTTTTTTTTTAATAAAAAAAAAAAAAATCTGGAATCAATGATAAATACTTGTCTGACCGTTGGAACAAACCCAAAAACCGACAAAAATCACATTCATGATGATTTATGGTGATTTTATTTCCGTTAGACCTGTGTCTACATTGACGCTGGAGGGGCTCCCCTGTTTCAAGATGGCGGCTCTATTGACGCATTCGTTCCAATGAACTGCCGTAGCCAAGGTGACGTCTGTGTGTGAGTCTACAAATTTTTACAACTTTATCTGTCCTCTGAATCGGTAGATGCCTGGTCTAAAAAAAAGCTTTTTATAAATTGTTATTTTTTATTCATAAAAAATTAACAATTTAATTTTGTTGTTTTGTAATTGAAAAAATAAAATAATGTTGTGACGAGGCTCAGTGGGTGTGGAAGGGAGACGACAGGGTCGGCGTGACTGGGTCTCAGGTTTTATTAAAACAAACGGGGCGCACAGTTGCGCGTTCACCGTGTTAATGTCGTAACACAGCAGATAAACAACAATTCTTACAGTCAGCAGATCCTTTCTTTCTCAGTCACCAGTTCCTTGACTCCCTCTCTCAATCCCGCCGGCTTATATGCAGTCTCTCCACACCAATTACTGCAATCAGACACAGCTGTTCATCATCTGCACTTGACCCACTTACTCACCGCGCGGCTCCGCCCTTTCTCTCCCGCTGTAGACTTTGCGAAACCACGCCCCCTCACCGCAAATGTAAATATGGTTTTCATGCATTTCATGAGTTTTAGATATTTTAGTTCATCAAGTTAAATTAAATTAAAAAAGAAATGTTGAAAAAGTTAATTTTTACTGACCTTTTTCAGTTAACATTTTTTATTTCAGGTAACGGAAATGTTTTTGAATTTAGTTGTAGTTAATAATCACCTTGATCCAGCCACTACCAAGAGACATGGATGTGTCTTTGGGATTAATTATATCCATGTTTATAATATCAGATTTGTGCATGTGAGCATGAATCCGTAGGCCAGAGCAGCTCTGACTGCTGGACACATGCATCAGAGCTTCAGCCAAATGCTGGAGCCAGCGCTGGCTCAGTGCGGGACCCAGAACTGGCACTTCCTGCACTGGCACTTTTCTCTGTGTCTGTTTCCCTGTTGATGGCATAGCTAAATGGCAGGTGCATCTAGGTTTTACTGCATCAAGCTGATCAGAATAGGAGTAAAGCTTTAGCTTAATTGTTTTGCTTGTCATTTACTCCAGAATGTGATTAGAGTGATGCTGAATTTGAGTTCTGGGGTGGGCAACTCCTTTTGGCAGTATCCTGTTGGCTTAGTTCTTGGTGCTGGAATAATTTGTCTTTAGATCCATCAGAGATATGGAATCATCATATATAGCATCATTATAAACATTTATAAGGATGGCCAATGGATCAGCACTCTAATAGTTACCGACCAATATATTTTTGTAATACTTTAGAATAATGGTCCGTCATTAATAGGTAATACAGGACAAACACTTCCACTACTAATGTTTGCTAAAATGGAAACACAAGTTTAACTTATTAATCTATGAATCTATTTTTTTTCCCCCCACCACCCCTATAATTTTATGACCATGATTAGAGGAAAAAGAAGAACAATTGCTTACTTCTCAGACACGTTAATGTTGTGATTAGTAATTAATTGCAAATTCTTTATAATTGTTCATAGTTATTAGTTCTTAATGAGGCCAATCTTGTGCTGTAATTAATGATTACCCAATAAGGAATTATCTCAGTCCTAAATTTGATATACTTATTAGTTAATCTTGTAACAATAATAATAGTAATAATTTAATAATAGTAATTGAAGTGTTAATGCCGTACTATTAATTTGTACTGCATTAATTCCTGTATAATTAATTATACGGACTATTATTCTACGTGTTATCATAACTTTTTCTCATTTTGGCAGGAATTTTTTTTTTAAAACACTAATAACAAGTTTAATCATTCAAATTCTAAATAATAGCTAAATTGTTCTAAATAGATTTTTTGTGTAAATGATTGGATGCCTAAATTCACTAGCATTTAAAACTGCTAATTTATTTTTATTGTGTGTGTTCTTTTGTTGTTGTTTTTTTTTTTGTGGACAATATAGTATACTATTTCTACTAAGACTTTTATTATTGGGATTTTTATTGGTTTTCATTTTTTTTTTTCTGGAAGGCTTTGCACGATAGATTCTGTAACCACTGGACTGGTAATACCATTATTTGGATACTCTGATCCAATTTCTTATTTGCTCTTCTAGCTCTGTGTTGTTATTTACTGCATGGATATGGAGATGTGGATGTTTTGAAGTTGCTAGAGTTTCTGAATGGTAATGTTCATTGGTTTGTGCAGTGTTCGGTTGAAGTGCCTCTGCTCTGTTAGGCTCATAACAGCACATGGCAGTCTTGTTAAATTTATTCAACTTAAACCATCTTCCAGCCTCCAGCACAAACAAACAAACAAACAAATTCCCTCTCTATGATATGTAGCCCTAAGCCATGAATGAGCCAACCAAGACTGATGGTGTACAGTACAAGAGAAACACACATACACTGATAGAGAGAGAGAGAGATTTGTGCATGTTGAGTATTTTATATGGATGACTCACAGCTCAGTCCAAACCGTATATCTGCAGCATGCTGACTAGCCCCACTGTATAAGAGAACCAACAAGTGAAATCATAAATAATGGAGAATGATATATACATAACTGTCTTTTTAACCATGTCTACTCTGGTATACTCCTACACATCCATCAACATGCAGTGCCAAGTTATATTACACTACACAATGCATGAAAACGACCTCTCACAGTCTGTTAGACAACATGAGAGAATCAGGAGAGAGAGAGAGACAGGTTACAGCAAATGTAAATAATATGTAAATTCCCATGCATGGAAAATGTGGCCTAGTTTTATGAGGAATAAACATCGGGTTAAACTCATTGCTTGCAGGAGAGCGAGCGAGAGATTAACATTCAGCACCCACAGCTTTGGAGGCTGGATATTCACAGATTCATTTTCCCCTTATTTAAATATTTTAGCACTCTCTTAGAGCTCCCAACACAAAGAATGTGTTATTCTGTGAATGCACTGTATTATTCTAACTAATGACTTATTATGCAAACTCATTGCGGGGCAAAGCAGAAATTGCTTATCCCCCAAGCCCATTCTGTGTACTCGCTTTCCTGGGTTGTGTTTTTGCAAATTTCAGTGGTGTGTGTGTATGTGTGTGTGTCTGTGCTTTTCTTTTTCTCTTTCTCGTTCTGTGCGTGTTGTGTATGCGATGTAAGCATCATATGAACTAGTCTTGCATTCAGCACAACAAATTCCAGCGTCTCACAATAGACAATTCATTTTAGTATGGAAGCCTGTTTTTGAGTAAAAAAGGATACAATGTTAATTGCAACCTTTTTTATGTCAGCTGTAAATGTACATTTTGCAATGTGACTGTATTTTACAATTTTATGCCTCACAAAATATCTTTAAATCTTTATTTTAAACTTTCTCACAATTCATTTTTTTTTATTTATTCTGTGGTGGAAGCGTCTTCAATTTTACTATAAACTCTCTCTGAAGACATTTAAACACTGAGAATAAAATAAGAGTTTCCACTAAGGGAAATGCTCTAGACATGGCCTTGTACCAGATATGCATTTCTGAAACTTTCTGATGAGAACAACTGACAAAATGATCAAAGCAGCTGAGTTATGAAAAGATGTTAGCTCATTGATCTCAGAGAAATACCTTCATAACTTCTCCTTTTTTTAAAATCCTTTGAGCGTTTCACACAGTACATAAAAATGAGCCATCCAGACGACCTTAACATATCGGCACCATTATTTTTCCGGTGACATTTTCTTATCTTAAATGTGTCTGATGCGTTTGATATTATTTTCAAAGGCGTTCTCATCTAACATCGCTGACTTCCCCCCCCCCCCCCTGCTTCTGCAATGCTTCTGTATTTGCATTTGATTTTACATATGCAAAATACTTTAGCTTGATTGTGCTTAGTAGTATTTTGCATGAAGCTAGATTACATCAGAGCACTAGCTGGATAAAGCAGATAAAGCATGTAGTGTAAGGTGTTAAATTGTTATGCGTACATTTCCTTGGCAATAGAAATTCCCATAGTTCCTCATAACAGCCCCACCCTTACGTCTAATAAAACCTTATTGTCGGAACATATTGAAATAATAAAGTCAACACTATTCTCTTATCTGGTTCCCTATTTACAGCCTGTGCTTTCCCTGAATCCATGCAAATTTGCAGCAGGTGCCAGGGCCGCCTCATTTGCACATTATGGCCATGTGCAGCGTGTTCGAGTGTAACTCTCTTTCGCCGCACTACACACTAATGCAAATCCCAGGCTGGCGCACTGATTTGCCTGCCCACATTTACCTGTGTTTGAGTAGTAATGCATGTGGGTTTGCCGTAATAGCCATGAGTGATGATTTATGGTCATTGTGGAAAAGCGGAACTCCATTCCGTCGGTTGAAGGCGGACCAATAGAAGAGCGAGTTTACACGATGGCTAATCTGACCATCGGTTAGGCAGTTAGGCCTGCGAACCCACCCTCATTTGTTAATAAAAGCACGTGTCCTCTCAGAAGGGCATTAGTCTCTCTTCCTCCCGGTCTTGCATGTAGACGTGCACTCATGTCTATTACTAGGCGTGTAAACAGACTCTCACCGCACACGCATCCCTCCCTCCTCTCTCACTCTCTGCCCGTCATTACCCACCACATTCAAAATGCCACATCCAGCCAGCAGTGGTGTGAAAGAGCTAGCATTTCTGAGGCAGTGTGTAGCCGTGCCCAGCAGCCATTACGAGTCCCGATAATGGCCCCTAAGAAAGGGTCACTGTGGGACTCCTCCCTCAGCTGAATGGGTCCTGGGAGGCTTGGCGTCAGGGTGGAGGGTTTAGGTGGGCTGCCTGTGGGGGTCTGAGTAGCTGGGGTGGCAGTTTGGAGCAAAGTCTGTGGATGGAGCCACAAAAGCCCAGCAGGGTCCCTGTCATTAATGGGGGTGTGACGGGATGGTTACTGAATCAGTGCAAAGCAGAAAAGGAGGCGGGGGGAGGAGGGGTGCCCTGAAGTGTTACTGGAAAAACCTGGCTATGATCTTTATAGTCACATGAATCTGGAGCATTTTAACGTCGCCAGAGCTGCATGTTGATCATTTCTGCGGATTTTCCTGCAAGTAATAATCAGATTTACATTATAAATGGAGCTTGCTGTCCCTGTGCACACGGCACGTTTAAACACCAGGAAGCACTATTTTGGCGTGGTGATTGTTTCAAGGGGTGCGTCCAAACTCGGACATTAGATGCGGCTGATACATCAATGCCATAGAGCAACTGTACACAAACTTAAATTATGCAAATGTTGCCTGTAATGTTTCTGACTGAGACTTTGATGTGAACCTGTGTTGGTTGTGTCCCTTTAGGACCGAAACAACACTCGGATAGAGAGAGAGAGAGAGATGATCTTGCAGCGTGTAGCTTTCCTCTTTTGTCTGTTTTTGTCTCCCTTTTTATCCCCAGCCTTATATTTAAAACAGTTTATTAGCATAACAAGTGTTTTTATGTCGGTAAGCTTTTACAGGCGCCTAAAACGGAACAATTATACCTAAAAGCTCTTTATGTAGAGCTCTCCAATGGTCTCTCTGCTCACTTCTTACCATCCATCCCTCCGCTGAATTTATTCTCCATAACTGGGCCAGTAGTTCAGAGTGAATGGCTGTGGTAGTGAAAGCCCTCTTCCCTTGTTTTTTTAGTGATGTGGCATACTGCACTTAACCTTTTCCGCTTCAGCGGAGGACAAAGGAGACACTCTTCAAACACAAACCCTCCAGCGGAACAGGGGAGGGAGAGGCAGTTTAAGCTTTAATTGTTCTAATGCCAACAATGGAAATTTCTGTGAATGTAGGGTGTGTGGTTGAGAGTTGTAAGTGTTTTTGCATCTGACACTCAGACTCCAGTCACACTCCTGTGTGAAATGGATACATTACAGGCCGATGTTTGTTCTGTTTACCACCTGCTCCATTAGTTTTTCCCGTAGCATTTTCTATTGATCATCAGGAGAGTGATGGATCACGCCTGACCTTGATTGCCCAATTAATGCAATCAGTTATTCAAAATAAGCCTTTGAACTCATTAACATTACTGTTGTAATCCTCCTCCCTTCTTTGTCTTCATCATCATGATCATCTTCTTATATTAATGTCATTTGCTATTTTAGAAATGAGATGACACTACAAAGCAGCAAGTCAGGTGGATGCTGTAATAATTCATTGTCCTAATATTTCTGATTTCGTCTAGCATAGGTGACTAATTATCTGAAATCTGCATGTTTTTTGACTCTTAATTCATGTTTTTTTTTTCTCTTAATCACAAAATCATTATAGTACACATCCTGAAACCATCCTTCCTTCAGTCCTCTTTGTCCCACTTTTGACCATAGTGGATAAGCGCTCCAGTATTAATAGTGCTGCGCTATTAACCGGCTGGCCCTCCCTCCATGCATCATGTACACTTATCTGCAAATTACCGGTCTGATCGATAACCAGTAAGCGTACGAGCAGATCGAAATATGTGCAGACGGGGAACGAGGGGGCTGAGGTCTAATGACGAGCCATTGATTTTTTTTAAATAACCGTTCGAGTTTCAGAGACACTGATTACTATGGGTCTTTGAATCCCAGGCCTGCCACCTCAGCCAAGACTATTAAATCAGGAGCAGCTGCTGTCAGACAGACGTATTTAAAGCCACTGCTCTAAACGCACACATACACCAGACATGGGGATTTTTAAATGCACTGCTGGGATGGCCAAACATTTACTCCAGTGAGGAGTGAGCACAGAGCAGAAACGGGCAGAGAGCACTGAATAGTAGTGGGCAGTTGTCACATTTAATATGATCTCAGACAGAAAAAAAATAATAGAGTTTATCAGATATATACCAGCAAGGAGATAAAAAAGAGATTGTATCATGCTACAAGGCAGATACATTGATGCTTGTCACAAAAAGAGAGAGTCGACGACCAATCAGTGATGCGCCAACACACACACACACACACACTCGTACACCAAACACTCATACACCCAAAAAAATTCTTCACAGATTTTTTTTTATATACTGTTCTATTTTATTTATTTAACACTGTTCATTTGTAAAATTAATTTAATTTGTACATTTAGATGTTATAATGCTATATTATTTCACTATTTTAATGTCTTTATAATTATTCTATGTATTCCAAGCTTTGGCAATATTGTATGATGTACAGTCATGCCAATAAAGCAATTTTGAATTGAATTGAATTGATAAGGATAAAACAAAGTTATACTGTATGTACACTACTGTTTAGAAGTTTGGGTCGCTAACTTTTTAAAAAAGTTTTTGAAAAAAGTCTCTTATGCTCATCAAGGCTGCATTTATTTGATTCAAAACACAAAAATGGTAATATTGTGAAATATTATTATAATTACTTTTTATTAGAATATATATTGAAATGTCATTTTAACTGTGATGTCAAAACTGAATTATTCAGTTCTTTCAGTCTTCAGAAATCATTTGAATGTACTGACTTGGTGCGTAACATTTCTTTATCAATGCTGAAAATCGTTTTAATATTTTTGTGGAAACTGTAAAAAAAAATTACTGAAAAAAATTATTTTCATGATTTGTTATCACAACTTTTTATCTTTTGTCAAAACTTAGAATATTAATGTGGTTCGGATAACATAATATTTTGAGTTCTTTTTATTAACCCAATCTCCTTTGTTTGTATCAACTCGATTTTTCGTACTTTAAAGGGATAGTTCACCCAAAAATGAAAATTCTATCATCGTTTACTCACCCTCATGTTGTTCCAAACCTCTATGTGTTTATTTGTTCTGCTGAACACAAAGGAAGATATTTGGAACAATGTTTTAATCAAACAGATCTCAGTCCCCATGGTGGTCAATGGGGATTGAGATCTGTTGATTAAAACATTCTTCCAAATATCTTCCTTTGTGTACAGCATAAAAAAAAACACATAGAGGTTTGGAACAACTTGAGGGTGAGTAAATACTGACAGAATTTTCATTTTTGGGTGAACTTTCCCTTTAAGTTAAGCCAACAATATTTTTAGTTATAGTTTATAGTTGTCTATATAGTGACAACTGTACTTGTCTCTATAAATGTATAATTAACTTTTTTTGTATCAATGTACTTTTATACTGTCACTTTTGATCAAATTAATGTCTCCTTGCTGTATAAAAATACACATCTCTTTCAAATAAAAATCGTTCTGAACCCAGAACTGAACGTGTGAATAGTAGTCCACTTAAGTGCCTTTGAATCAAGACAGAACACTTCAGAATGTTAAACAAGCATATCTAGAATCAATATTTATTCTTCTATCTCTGACTAAGAGCTTCATCACATTGATTAGATGCGTTTAGCAGCAGTGTAATCTATTTTAAATGAGGAGATTGTTGTTCAGAAATCGAAAAATGACTGCCTTTTGTAACAAGTTTTTAGACATTAACTCATTATTGCTATAGAGATCATTAGCCTACATTTTATGTATGTATTGGTGCCAGTATAGTTTAACCTTATTTTAACCTGTAATCTCCATTATCTGTTGTTAATCTGTAGACGAATGGTGTAATATTAACAGCAGACCAATCCTATAAACAGCTTATGACATGGGCCAAGTGCCCCTGGCCTGACCCCGCTGGGCCAGATGCCACAACCATCAGCCCACAGAGGATCTGTCTTCTGTGCCTTTTTATTGGATACAGACCGATAATAATGACGAATGGCATTATGATGTAAGATTGTCAAAAAAAAAAAAAAAAAAAAACAGGCTAATTTTGGGACTACAGGTCTTCATTTGACAAGACAGGATAACAGACCACGGTCTAATTTTGTTTTACTCTTTAATATTTTTTTGCTGTGTTTTATTTTACTGAGGACTGCTTCTCAAATCTCAGTTCAATGCAGGATTCGTAAACCGCTTGCTCTTGAAAGATGGTGTTCAAAATACTTAGTTTTGAGTTTAATATTGTGTAGGTCTCCTGCTAACTGGTTAACTCGCAGTACCACTCTCTTACTGAAATACTTCTGCTAATCAGCTGTGGGCCACTATATCCTAAAACGGTGTCTATTAAAGCAGATTATCTGTCGTTCTTACTACTTTAAGGAAAGATTAAGCATGGAGCAAGATTTGTTTTACCAACGTTAATGTTACATCAGTCATTCACGCTAGAGCTTGGCTAATGTATACATTGCATACATGCACTGTTAACACGTTTCCACGTGACAACCTGTTACCTCAACAACATCCCTAAAAAAATCCTCAAAATGTATTTGATCAAAAATGCAGCAAAAAATAAATCTTGCGAAACATTATTGCAGTTTCCAATAGTTTTCCAATTTTAAAATGTAATTTATTCCTGTGATGGCAAAGCTGAATTTTCAGCATCATTACTCCAGTCTTCAGTGTCCTTCAGAAATCATTCTAATATGCTGATTTGACGCTCAAGAACATTTATTAGTATTTTATCGATGTTGCAGTTGTGCTGCATAATATTTTTGTGGAAGAGGACACTAATGAGCAGGAGAGAGAGAATCAGAATGGAGTGGTGAATGAGAGTGACACTGAGAGAGACGGAGAGATATACGGAGTGGTGGCACTCGAGGGAGCGAGTATGCAGGGTCTGATGTTAAGTGTTTTATTATGACAGAATGACTATTGCAGCAGTCAAGTGGTGCTGCTGTCAGCCAACAGCTTCCATTAGAATAAGCACAGGAGCTCTTCAGGCAGTCGCTAGCACATTTTAATCCCGCATCCCTCATTACAGAGCCAGCTAGGTCAACTCTCAACACGCACTAGTCGAAATAAACTCCTCATTCACACCCTCCCTCCATCTCTCCCTGTGCCACTTTATGAAATGATGGGTAATGTGTTTTTTTATTGTGGTTGCTATATTAGGTGGTATGTAATGAAAGTGAATTGCATTATCTAGTAGAACATTGTTTGGTTTTCAGACATGTATCATTCAGAATGATTGTATTTTTGATTTCATGCTTTTTTTTTCTTCTCGCTCTATCTCTCGCTCTCTTTCTTTATTGGATCTAGAGTACCAGCATCTATCAAGGCAATCCTTTATTACACCACTAAATTGTAATCTTTCAGTTTGAGAGGACTCGTGAGATAGTCTTTAAAAAACACTGCAAGTGAGAGAGATATAGAATTGGAAATTTTATATTGTCAGAGAGGATTGGGGTGCAGGAGCAGAGTGGGAAAATATGAGACGGAGATAAGGAATGAATTTTTAAAAACTTTATTTCAAAGTGTTTGTTTGAATTAGTTTCTCTCTCATTCGTTCATGAAGCCATTGTAAGACGCTCAGCTTTGAAACCTGATATCCTGATGTCACCCCAATTTGACTCGATTTTGTTATTATTATTGATTGGTTTTGGATATATTTTGGCTGATAGTGTTTATATGTGCATTTCTCTCACTTTTTTACCTTTAGTTTACATTTTCCGCCATCTAACGCTAACTTCCGTCATCGAACGCTCACATAAATGTATTCTTTAATAAATCTTAAGATGAATATCCATTTTTTGTATTGTACATTGATGTTATAATGCCTAAATTCACAATTTTAATATCAACCACATATTGGTGATCATACATAGCATGATAATTATTGCCCAGATCTTTAATTTTGGTGCATACACACACACATAATTTAAAAATATCTAAATAAAACAAAATAATAACAAATGGTGATTTGTGCTTTACTTTTTGCTGCACAAATGTCTCTAATGATTTCATGCCTGTTGCACGATGTCACAGTGTCATTTCTCTCTCACTCTCTCTGGCTCCAGGCCTTTTTTTTACCCAGGTTGACACCACAGAAGGAATCTGTGCTTGCTGCCTGGCGACCGGTCCAGTTTCTAAGGAAACGGTTGTCATGGCAGTGATTATGGTCTGGAGAAAGCCCATACTACTCTAATGAGACCATTTACCATCCCCTCTCAGTTGAGACGGAGGGCTGTTTCAGGCCTAATTTGGCAAATGAAATGTATTTTCTTTCAGCCAGCCCGTCACAATGCGGTGAAAACTGCTACTGCAATGACGAGCCAGAGTGAACCTTATTAGCGACGGCAGTCCGATACCTGCAACAGTAGCGCGTAACACAAGCGAATATGTATGAAAATTATTCCGACGACTTCTTCTGGATGACAATGTTTCATACATCACAAGCATCATTAGCTACACAGAGAGCCAAAATGACTCTGCATGCAGCTGAGACCTGAACCGCCTCAATCAATGATCATGGCAGGCTGTTAATCAATGAACCTGTTTGAGAAAGACGGCCCTTGGGGACGCACGAGCCAAAGCCACTGAGAGACGGATGGAGCGGAGAGGTGCGGTCGACACCGAGAGAGAGCTGTGGTGGGACGGGAGTGATCGAGAGGGGGATAGATAGGAATGTTGGGGGAGAGATGGATGGAGAGGGCTGTGTTAGTGAGAGGGGGTATAGCTGAGGGCAGATGTATTTATCTGGGTAATGATAGTCATCTGGCGCTCTGTGGCCAAGCTCTGCATGCCGGTGACAGTGATGTAGAGAATTGTGTGTTCGTGAGCGGGCGAGCGAGAGGGAGGGAGAGAGAGAGACGTCCCCATGGTGCTCATTAAGCTGCCAACGACTGCCTGCTCCCCTCCCTGCCGCCTCCTCGTGCTCCCCCCGCCCCGGGCCTCTAAAGTGCCGTTTATTAATTCATAAAAACACATTGCACAAGTGACTGAGTCTGATGAGCACTAGAGCAGCAAGAACAGAAGTGGAGGGTGATGGGGGGGGGGGGGCGCGGTGTACGCGGATTGTTCCCACCTCCCCCTCTCGACATCGCTGGCAAACTGGCCTTGAAAAAAGGAGGCATGGAAAAAAGAGGGCACAGACACAGATGTGTTGTGAAACTTTTATAGCTGCTACTGCAGTTACCCTCCGGCTGACAGAGGAAGGACAGCCAACACGACTGCTGCTGCTCTTGTTTTCTCTCTCTCTAGTTATACTCGCTCCTTTTTCCTTTTGCTTTCTCTCGCTGTCTGTCTGACATTTCATTGGTTCAGAGATTAGTCTTCGTACACTTGTCACTACTTGCTGTCTGAGAGTCTTTGATTGAGCGTGTGTGTGTGTGTGTGCGTTGCTATGGCGAGTGGGTGGTTGCATGGTTATTCTTATCGAGATTCGACAGGCCTGTCCCTGAAGATCAGTGGGGGGTGTGTGTAGGGGGGTCAGGTTGTTTATTTGCCCGTTCACCTCTCTCTCTCTTTCCATTTTTTTCCCTTCATCTCTTTCTTCCCCCTCCAGAGAGGCTGAAAGGAACAAGGTCCTGGTATGGATTGCTGTGATTGAATTAAATACATTAGCTCCAGGGCAAAAGGATGAATCCTCATGTGGGATCCAGGGTGAGAGAGGAGAAAATGTGTTTAGCTGCAGGAGCCCTAAAAAACCAAGGCTAATGGATCAGAGAAATCATAGAGGGCTGATGGAAGGGAGCAAATAGCCTAATATTAAACACCATTACAGGCTGCTCTATAAAGATGTGACTCATAGGGTTAAAGCAGAGAGAGAGAGAGAGAGAGAGAGAGAGTACAGAGAACAGTGGCGAATATAGTTGTTTCAGGATCATTCAGGTTCAGCTGTGATGACAAAGGCACTTAGAACAAGCTTCACTGAGCAACATGGACCTGCAAAATATATTGCATGCAAATATATTATTTGCTTGCTCATTTATTTGTTTGCTTGCACACTCATTTTTTCATTCATTCTGTTGTTATTTACTTATTCAATCCTAATTGTTCATTCATTAATTTATTCCGTTCTTTCATTCGTTGATTCAAACAGTTTTGTTCATGTATTAATTCAATAATTAGTATTTTAAAATTACTCATTCATTTTAACCTTACAGTTTTTTACGATTGCTATGACAGATCTTTCAATACCTTTAACAATTCAATACTTTCCAACACACATGGCACCCTTTAGTGTCAATATGAGACTAAGATATATATGGGCCAGAAGGTGCCTCCTAGTGGTCTAACCCTAACCCTACCCCAGACCTAAACCTACCTAACAAAGCTCTGTGCGTGTTATATTGACGCTAAAGGGTGCCATGTGCATTGGATTTAGACGAAATTTCAAAAGCGTCACTATATGACACCCTATGAGAATGCTTTGGCATTTCACAATTCCAGTGCATTCACAGGCTGATTTGATCCCATCAGAGGATGATGTCCCTTTTCCTTGCCTATTGCTCTACGTTCCCTTTCTTAGCCTGGAGATGGCATGTGGAGGCTTCCAAAGAAACTGCAGTGCAAAACAGTCTATAAACAATACAATATACTGTCTATTTTATAAGGGCAGACCTGGTATGCTGTATGTACAATAATGCAGTTTCTGTAATTCCATCTCATGTTAGTGTTTTTATGACATTGTGCTATGATTGACTAAATGTCTGTTGGAAGAGAACATGTGTTAGTGTTTTGGTAGACATAGTGTATTGTGTTAGTGTAGTTTTTTTTTTTTTTTTTTTGAATATTAGTGTTGAAGACTTGGAGTTAAGTTTACTTTGTGTGATTTTGAGCATGAAATTTGACCATTTTGGCGTGTTGTAGGCGTGTTGGTGTATTAAGAGTTTTGGAGATTTGTTAAAAGTATCAAAAAAAATGTCATAGCGATTTGTAAAAAAAAAAAAAAAACAGTAATTTGTTTGTTCATTCATTAATTATTTTTAATTAACTTATTAACCAATGTATCATTTGTTTTGTAGAGGTTATTAACTTATTTACTTATACATTCAAATGGTCATCCATCCATCCATCTATCCCACAGTTAAGTTATTTTATTAATTCATTCAATTGTTCACTTCATTTATTGACCATTTTTTTTTACTTTTCTCATTCATTTAAGTGTTATCAATCAATCAATCAGTCAAAGCTTTATTATTAATCATATTATTACAAAACACAAACACAATAATAAATACAAATAAATACAAATACAAAAATACACAAGATCACAGGTAATTTGTTTGTTTATTCATTTGTTCATTCAGTCATTCATTCAATGTTGTGGTATTCATTTGTTTACTTTTTCCTTTTGTTCAGTCGCTCACTGTGTTATTAACTTTAGTCATTCATAAATCATCCAGTCATTTAATTTGTGTGTGCGTGTGTTGTGTGCACTCACACATATTTCCTCTTTTTAATGTATGTTTAGCTGTGATTATTGTCTGGCTAGCATGGCTACCCAAGCATTGAAAATAGAGGACAGGAGCAGCCAAACATAATTGGACACAGACGCATGGTGTGTTACTGCTGTTTCCTAATGTTTGTCTATAATTAGAATGACTTATTATAATTGCTCTATTTATCTGCATAATACATTATTGACTGTACCCAGAGCAATTTCATCTATCCCCTAATTAATTAATGAGTTCAACAGTATGTAATTATAGAGACAAGCTGAGTCAAACTTTTTGTTTGGATATTTTTAAATTCATTGCTTTTGGAAATTTTTAAATGATCTTTGCGTCTCTCCTCACTAACATAATTGCTAAATGCTTGTGTAAGACAAAGTCGGAGACGTACAAAGATAGAGAGGAAGGTAAAGAGAGAGGAGACGGGAGATGTGTGGGTGGTTTGCAAGTAAACAGTTTATGTTTTGCCACATTTTTATTTCTCCCTCCTTCCTCTCTCATTAGCAGTTTTCACACATCGGCAGCGAGATGGCAATCAAAGTAGCTCTGCATGTGGAAATGTAAAAAAAATAGGCTGTTCACTGATGCTTGCACACATAAACACACTCTCACACACCGACAGCAGAAATCATTGGGTACACGCTGTCACACACACCGCAACTATACACACCACACTGTGACAAAAGACTTGAGACCTGCATGTGAGAGTCTGTGTGCATGTCCTCTTTGTGCGCAAAGTGATAGTGACGGGGTCAGCACTGGTTGTGACCTCCTGTCAGCAGGCTGGCCCATGAGCAGAAGACTGAGTGACATCTGTGAGGTCACTGCCGAAATAACAGACGTAAGGGCAGAAGAGGTCAAATCAGTCTGCTGTCCCCAAGAGACTGTTCTGGAAAGAAAGAAACACTGCTCGTGTGTGTAAGTGTGAGTGCCCTCTGCTGGAGACCACAGTCTGTTTTTCCAATAGAGTGGGTAGGAACCCCCCCCCCCCCAAAATTTTAATTGTAATTATATACTTATAATTGAATGACTTATTCTAGTCACTTATCCTAGTTTCTGTAAAATTAAAATAAGTATTAAAGACAAAACTAAGGCTATGGGCCTTTGATTATTGTTGAGGACAATAGCGGGCCTTGGAGTGAAAAAGGTTGAGTCTTATGATATATTAAAGGTGCTCTAAGCAATGTTGGGTGACGTGACTTCTTGTTGACGTTTAAAGTATTTTCAAACAAAACGGAGGCTAGATAGACCCTCCCTCCTCCTCATCTGCACTGACCCCCCCAAACCCCACCCCACGGCCAGTTATTGGCTGGAACAGTTTGTTATGTTTCGTGGAGCGGGCTGCCGCAGTTTGTTTTTGTTGCCATTTGTGGAGCCTGGGTTGTCTGCATAGACCGTGTTTTTTTACAGTGTGTTTAGGGGACAGGCAGATAGCGGATAGTGAGGAGATGTTTGCTGTATGTGACAAAAAAAATGTTTTGGCCTAAAAAACGTGTGACATCTCTTAGAGCATGTTTAATATTAGTGATTTCCTTTAGTCCCTTTGAGTTTACATAAATCCTAGCCCATAGTCTCTGCTCTATAACTAACTGAAAGCTATGTTACTTCATTCATTTTTGAGTGCATGTGTCTCAAGGACATTTGGCAGTGTCAGAGTGAGTCATACATACTTTCTGTCACCTTTCCTGAAGAGACACACAACCCCTGTCTGACGGTCTCCACTACTCTTAATGTCCCCAATATGTGTGTGGAGTTATAAAGTGTGAGTGAGAAAATAAATGCCCACACACGCAAAGAAAGGGCAGCTGTGACAGATAGATACTCTGGGCATCTTGACCAGCAATGGCGGAGACAAACACACCCTGACACTGGCTGACATTTACTGGAGCCTCGAGTGGAGTTATGTGGGATCTCCTCTTTCTCTTTCCAGGGAAAATCTCTCTCTCTCTCTCTCTCTCTCTCTCTCTCTCTCTCTCTCTCTCTCTCTCTCTCTCTCTCTCTCTCTCTCTCTCTCTCTCTCTCTCTCTCTCTCTTTCTCTCTCTCTCTGTCATCAGCAATAATTGATGCGTCACACCTGTGTAGTGAATGGTTGTTGAGTCCTAATGATGCAGTTAGCATAACTAATAGGAACTAATGCAGGGCGGCAGGGTCATTCATGCTTCCCGAAGAAGATCTGCTCGCTGAGGGCATGTTCTGGGGTGAAGAGTGGGCTGCAGGTCAGAAATGTGATTCTTTTTTGCTTGACTTACTCAGGTGTCCACGTGAGCATGCGTCATGTACGCATGTCCTGAGTTAGATGCGTTCCTGGTTCAAAATATTTTGTCAATCCTGGAACAACGTAGTTTTCTAAACATGTAAATATAACCCTACCTATAAGTGATCCCTAAATGTAGTGGGAATTGATAGGTGAATAACACCTTGTCATCTCAAATATGATTGGCTGAATGGAATGTTGTTCCAGGATCAACAAAGATGTTGATCCAGGAACATGTTGTACATTGTGAAATCAGGTTCTGCGACATGGCACGTGTGTTTGTGTGTGTGTGTGAGAACATGAATGATCATTTGATGTATTTGTGAGATGCAAAGAATGTATCATATATCTAGCCAGACATTTGTTTTTTTAAATAGAGTGTGCTTACAGTTAGAAAAAATGACAAGTGTTTCTATGGAACAGTCAGTACATGCTTCACTACAGCCGCAGCTGTCACACCCTACAGATGATGCTGGACCGTGTCAAGAGGGGCTTTGGCCTGGTCTTTCATCTTAACCACCCAAATAATCTGTAATCTACACCCGGCTTAGAAGTCTGTGATTGTGATCTCTCTTCACATGTGCCGAAGCATCTGCAGAGGTTATTTCTTCTAAATCCTCCCCTTATTACCAATTGTTATATTAAATATTGCTCTAATGATGAGCGTAATTTCTCAATCTCTTATTGGAACACTCTCCATTTCATTTCATTCCACATCACAAAGTAAAAACAACCTCATTGTTACTAATATACACCTGCGGACAAACAGATAGAGTTTAATGGTAATTTTAAGAATTTGTCAGTTGCAAGACTCAATAGTGTGACCTCTTACACTTAAAGGGATACTCCACTTTTTTTTGGAAATAGGCTCATTTTACAACTCCCCTAGAGTTAAACAGATTTAAACTTTCCCCCAGAGTTTTACCATTTTCAAATCCATTCAGCCGATTTTCTGATATTTAGAAGATTATCAGTAACCAGACCGTTTCTGATCCCATTGAAAAAATATACTATGCAAGTCAATGAGACCAGAAACTGTCTGGTTACTGATATTCTTCTACAGTATATATCAAAAAATCGTCTGAATACATTTGAAAACGGTAAAACCCAACTGTTTAACTCTGGGGGAGTTGTAAAATGAGCCTATTTCCAAAAAAAAAGTTTAGTTTAGAGTATCCCTTTAATGCAACAAATATAGTGCTAATAACCAAAGTTATGCCCTTGTAATTAATTCCCATCTCAAGGGTTTTCAAACTTTTTGATGCTACAGAATCCTAAAAAGAAATTGAGGGACCATCCTCCTAAAATATACCAACTGGTATAAATACATTTTTATATTTTGTAAATAATATAAATTTGTTTAAAATATGGTCTGAAAATGATTTATCTTCTTTTACTTTAATGTTGTATTTTTTTTTTCTTCCCACCTGTAAGAAACCATAGTAATGTAATTTTTTACCCTCCAAAAATTGTGCTGCATTAAATCACTGGGTTAGAGAATCCCTACCGGTCATAGATTGATGTTATGACGATGATTGCCAATTTACAGATGCTTGATTATCCTGCAATGATTCCTTGAAAAATATTATTTATTGTAGCCTTGAGCAAACATTTTCAGAAAAATAAAATAGATTCCTTTGCAGTCAGTGTTTTTTCAATGATGGCAGAAGTTAAACAGAAATCCAGCCAAGGAAGTTTAAGAAGGAAAAGCAATGAAGAATAATTGGGATTTTGTACTGGCTTTGTGGTGATGGGAGGTCATTCAGGCAGTCATTGAAAACAGATATTATTGTGTATTGTATTTTTACCGTGGATCCATTGCATGTAATATATTCATCTCCTTTTCATTGTTCTATATCTCTCTCTCTTATAATACATTGATGAGAAGAAAGAACAGTTTTGGAGGACGGAGTGATCTGGAGAGAGACTGGAATTCATTAAGAATAAATGATTGCTAGACGATGACTTTATTTAATCACAAATGAGCACTTTGGGCCTGGAGTAGTGAAGCAAGAAGAGAAGAGGGAGTGAGAGAGATATGAAGGGTAGAAGTATTAAACCTCCTAGGCTTTATATATTCTGATTTTTATCTCAATTCACGAGCTGGTGTTAGCATTTGAACTTTGCTCAGACACGTTTGAGTGTTTTATAATTTGTCAGCCAATCAGACGCTTTTTAAATATTTCAGAGCCCTCTGCATGTAATGATGATACTTTAGTGTCTTCAGGTTTTTATCGTCGGCTGTTGAATTATTATGCAGCAGGTCTGACTGGCAGAGTGAAATATCTTTCCTCTGGAATGTTTTTGTGGCCTCCGCTGGTTTTCTGCTCTGGAAGAATTGTTTTCTCTATTTACCGGAATATCTGAAGACGTCCTCAATCTCTTCCACAGGGCCCCTCTTCACAGTCTTTCTTTATGCGTTTGGCAGAAAGAGTCAGGAGAGTTGGCACCAATCAGGCCAGGAACTGAGGATGTGGGAGAGTGCGTGCCAGGGTGCCCGGGCCAAGCCACTCACTAGGGTATTGTTTTATTCTGCCAGAAGATTATTGTGTGTATGTGTGTGCCTGCATTTGTACATCAGTGTGTATCTGTGCTGTCAACAGACCTCCTCCTTAACCCTAACACACCCCCGTTGTATCTCTGAAAGGATCCTGCCATACAGATAAAGGGATGCAGGAGGAAGGACAGTCTCAAAAGGCTGACTCCCTTGCCAAACTCTAGTGTATGTATGCGTGAATAGCTTCCTCTTCTCTTTCTTTACACCTTTTTTGCATCTTTTAATAAGATCCTGTGTTGAAGAAACACCCTCTTTATTCAGCGTGTAAGTCTTTGTACATTTCCTGTTTTTTTTCACAAGTGGTTCTTTGCCTAACAAACAAAAATTAGAATGTGTTGTTGGATTTTAATAAATAGCATAAAATAACTAATAAAGTTATATTAACTCTAATTATGGAACTAACTTTACTTCAATTTAACTTTAACTTCAATTATGGAACTAATATAGATATAGTATCTTATATATGACTATCCTGATTTCAGCGTGTGTACAGGTTTAGTTTTCTGAGCTGATGAGTGGTTGAGTGAATGAAACCGTATGAGTGGCTTTAAGCGGATCAGACTGTCTGACACTCATCAGTAGTGTGACTACAGACTGAGATCTCTATTCCTCGTAAACACACACACACACTAATCCACACACACTTACTGTAGGCTATGTTTACACGGAAACAATTCTGAAGAGAACGCAAAATTCTGCGTTTAGACGAGCGTTTTGTTTGGGAAATCCACGTGCAAGTGTGATTCAATGTAGTATGCACTTCAGGCGGCTAGGAGTGCATACAACAACACCAAGTCCATGCGCCTGCGTACAACCTTCACTGTCAAGCAGACTTTTGCGTTTTTACCGTTTACACGGGAACGCGGCGGTGGAGCGTTTTTAAGATTTCCACTCTGGAGGGTGGTTTCACTTTTTTGCGTTTTTAAGCCCCAAAAACGCCGTCGCCGTGTAAACGAAAGGCACATCCGATAAAATATTTTTACGTTTTCACCCGGAATCGTTCTCGTGTAAACGGGGCCTTAAACGCATACGTGCGACAACTCTACATTACTCACAAACACTTACAGATTGTATTTCTGAATTTCGGTGTCAAAATGCTTTATTGCCATGATATATTCTGATACAATATTGTTATTGTATCAACAAAAAGAAAAGAAATGAAGCAATTATAAAACAATGATTGTTATAGTAATAATAATAATGGTACTAATAAAAAAATGCAATATAATAAAATGGAAATTAATTATCAATTACAAATAACAATAACAAAGAATGTGATTCCAGTAACTGATTTCGAACTGGTTTCTGACATTGTGTTGCTCAGAAATGAATTTTGCTGCAAAACGAATTATGTTTTCTATGTCTGCGTACTCTAAACACACACACACACTGTTGAAAAAGTAATGTGCAGACAGTTTAGTCTACATTTAATACAAACAAGGAGCATACAAAGTGGTCTGAAGAGGTGACCAGCTAGGAATTGGCGAGGTGGCAGCCTACTAAGTGTAAATCTAGCTGGTGTTAAACTGGGCTGCAAATATGAGGTCCCCTGTTGCTAATGAGGGGGTTTAGGCTGAGAGGTCCTGGCATAGCTGGAAAGCTTTAAACTGCCCTGCTGCTAAAAGGCATTTACCGAGGCAAGGGATCTTATTTTCATACCCGAGACAAACATGACCCTCAGTGTGTGTGTGTGAGTGCCAGATGCTTTTTCGTGAGGGGCTACAACGTAAGCATATTTCTGGGAACTATGATTGCCACTGGCGGAGTCCCAGCATGCTACTGGCCGCTCTGATGGAGAGGGGAAGGACACGCTCTCCAACACCAGCTACACACTGTGCCCAGGATACTGGCCAGGACTGTGATTTGCACTATGTTTGCTTATGGATGTGTTTGTGTGAGGTAGGGGTACACAGAGAACATTTGAGCAGGGTATTTACACAGGGTCACAATTAACAGTACATTAGCATTCTTTCGCTCTCATGGTAATGTGGTCAGTGTCCCGAAAGAGTAATACTATCCTGAGCTCACGTGAGCGACGTGACACATTATTACAGAGGTGATGCCCCAACCTCATGAGATGATTTTACTTTAATGTCTAATGGAAAGTCATTGCATTCATCAGTTCATTTGTGTATTTTTATCTATGACCCGGTACACACAATGTAGCCCTATTTGGACAGTAATTGTTTTATGAGAATTGCTTAGCATGGAATAGAGAAAATGGTAGTGGACAGACCAAAAAGAAATGTGGGGTTGGTAGCTCAGCTGTTAGTGTATGGACAAACCGACAGATGGACTAATAGATGGATCAGTGTTTGGTGGTGGTATTTGTATTGCTGTGGTATATCCTCATATCTCACTGCACTTACTGTTTTCTGTCTGCTTATCTCTGTTTCTATCGCTCTTTCCCTCAGTCTCTGACAGTAGAGTACCAGAAGCAGCTGAGGCCGGTGACACATGTCAGCACAGAGATAGTCTATCCTCTCTGTCTGCCGCCCCCCTCTCTTATTCTCTCTCTTACCTCCACCTCCTTCCCAGTGGATAATAAGTACCATGTTGCTATGCCATCTAGGGACATACTAGGTCAGTACTCACAAACACACACACACGGACACATTCAGATTGCCTTTAACAGCGTAGGTTTAGACACACCAACAGTTGAAGCAACTGTAATGGGACATTATGAGTGTTATTGAAGCTAATGGCTTACCAGCGACTAAATATGTGCTGATCTTACTGGGTTTCATTTAGACTGTATATTCCTGGCTGCTATAGATATAGTTATAAGTGTGAGCCAAGTGGGCTTTAGAAGTGTGGAAATGACAGTTCAGGGTCTTGACATATACAGCCGGACCTCCCCAACCCTTTAATTTAGCCTAAGTGTATTTTGAGAGAGCTCGTTGGCGCTGACACCCAATACCTCGACTGGACAGAGCCGGCCTCGGGAGACTGGGGTCAGGTGACATGCTGACTTTAAGCAATGTCAACACAATCATTCTGACAGGCTTTTATTTCAGCAGCTTCAACACCACCGGCTCAACGCAGACACTCTTTATCTGAAACTCTCTAATGTGTTTACGGGATAATGTGTTCTGTAATGCTGTGGAGAGATGTAACACAAGAGAACACTCATGACCTTCACTATTAAAACATCTCGCTACAAAACACTCAGTGTGCTCACATGCACTTTAAAGGTTTAATTGGACCAAAACAATAGAAATTAACATTTTAAACCCTACAGGCAAGAGGTATCATGGTGAATACTAGGAACACAAGCTAGGATATCATTCTATTATGCTGATTTGGTGCTCAAGAAACATGTCTCATTATTATTATTAATGTTGAAAACATTTGTGATGCATAATATTTTTGTGGAAACCATAATACGTTTTTTTTTTTCCAAAGGCGCAGCAGTATTAAACTCAGATCCTGTATGGAGGGCCACTGTCCTGCAGAGTTAAGCTCCTACTCATCTGCCTGGAAGTTTCTAGTAATCCTAAAGACCTTAGCAGGATCAGATATGTTTAATTAGGGTTCGAACTAAACTCTGCAGGGCTGTGGCCGGTACGCTATTAAACTTTTTTTTTTTTCTCAAAAGGTAAAAACGTATACTGCCCTACAAAGCAAAAAGGCAGTAACTGCAGTTTTGGTAAAGCATTAATTATTACAATTTTCATGACATTCAATGCATCCTTTGTTATGTGACAAAACATCTTATCTTAAATGCTTGTCGTTTTAGAGAAAAATAGTAGTCGTTTGTACAGTAACTGCAAAAAAGCCTAGCAAAAGTCATTTTTCTCAGTTCTGCACTCTGCGTAGTTACTGCCTTTTTGCTTGTAGGGCAGTATATATTGAGTCATGAATCCATCTTCCATCTTCCAAACCGTGTTTTTGTATTATCCTGAATCCCTACGGTACTCTTATAAGTGTTTATATTCAGACTATTCTAGACTCGTCATATCCATAAACAGAGAGAAGTGGCTACAGTGTTCTTCTGCAAGATGCAGGCAGTTTTGTTTATTAACCACTACAGAGCGGCAAAAGTTACATAGTTTAACTTTAAGTTCAAACGAACAGTTTTTATTTGAAATAAAACCACATTATAAATGTAGTTTAAAAAGTTTAAATTAAAAAGAATTAAAATAATTTATTTTATAAAAGAAGAAAAAATTATTGCTGCTTCATTTCACTGGAAGTAATTATGTCTTACTAGTCATTTGTTCATTAATTGGACTTGCAATGGCTATGCTGATCTTTTTAACCAGTTCATTAGTGAATCATGCTACACTACTCACTGTAAAAAAAAACTATAATCACCTTCGATGTTTAAATCATTTAAACTTAAATTACATTACATAGACTTACAAAAAAATTGTTGAATCTTGTTTAAGTTCATTTATTTTTTTGAAGCAATGTACTGTAAAAACATATGTTGTCATAACTTTTTGATCATATATATATATATATATTTTTTACTGTATGTATTGTATGCAGCCCGTGAGGACATTTGATTTGATCTTGAACAGAGATCTTTTAAAAAACTTGATGCTGAACACACTGTCAGACATGCACAGTAGTGGTCCAGACAGGACGCATCATTCAGTGGCTAGCTACTAATTGCCTGGTCGTTAGAGTGACGCTATTCCTGGAAACAGAGGAGCGCTGGGAGTTGCGGTTTTGTTTTAATTAGTGAGCAGCACATGCAGTCAGGCAGGTGAAACTGAGAACTGTGCTTGTTTTCTCCTCTTCTCTCTGTTTGTTCATTTAACTGCCGGCAGTGCTTGTTTTTCACCCCCTCTGTCTCTTTATCTATCTTACCATCTCTCAGTTTTTCTCTTTCTCTCGCTTGGTGTTCCCTGAAAGCACTTTGCAGCTTGTTAGTGCGCAGGAGGGTTGGTGCAGTGCCCTCAGGACTACAGCAGCAAGGTGACATCTATCAATTTAATGTGTTGGCATGCTATAAATACACCTGTCAGCCCTCCCTGCACTCCACCCTCCTTTACTCTCTCTCATGCTCGCACAGCTTGTGACAGCAAAGGGAGGAAACAGCTGAGCTCAGAGGGAGGGTGGGGGAGAGAGGGAGCAAGCAAGAGAGAGTTTTATGTCTCCAGTTCATGCTGTCACTTCCAGAGAGGTCTTAATTACACCGCTACAGCTGTGAGGAAAGGAACACAGACTGCCAGAATCGGCAGCCTCCTGCTATGATACACTGCTGCTGCAGGGCCGCACACTTGTAATCTTACAGTAAATGTGACACATAAAATACTTTGGTAACTTTTTGCAATAATAATTAATTTTATTTAACATTATTTAATGCATAAGGTATCATGGTTTGTGAAATAGTGAACATTTCAAGTTACATTTCATGTATAATGAACTATAATTAATGAACAATGATATATTCATATAACGTTATTATTCTATTAAACTAAACTAAAGTAACAAATTGAATAAAGTGTACTTCCAGTACCTCCTGTAAAACATTTTTTGAAATAATTGTTGATTATTTTTAAATAATTTTTGACATTTTTTGAAATAATACATTTGTACATAATAGTTAGATATACATTTTGATCTTTATGCAGTTGTGTTCTGAAAATATTAATGAATTAAATAGCTTACCTATTTTTGTTAAATAGAAATTCAACCTATTTTCTATATATGTTATTAATCTTCTTTTTGGGATTGATTCCTCAATTTATATTTACTTTCTTGGACTATGTAATACTTAGTTACTCAAAAGATCATAACCACTGACTTGTGATGTAATGACAATTGACTTCAAGCTCTCATTCAGCCGATCTTCCTCTAAATAATCAAAAACCCATGGATAGAAACAAGTCCAAGACCTGCATTTTTTTTTTTATGGAACCAATAAGGAACTGGAATTGATGAATTTCTTATTCTTATCCCTATTCTTAAAATAGTTTTTATTGAGGAAAATAGTGTACAAATCCTTTGGGACCAAGATATTTCTTTCAGAGATGTTTCAATATCTCTATTTTAATCACAAAATAGTTGCAAATACTTAAAGTGCAATGTTATTCTGTGACTGCCCCTGCTCTGGCATCCCATGCACTTTTAAGCTTGTGACTCTTAAACTAGAGCGAGGCCTGTTAGCATGTAGTAAATGGTTATTGGAAACCCGCAGTGCCTGATCTCACTGCAAGGTGTGAGCAGCACATTTGACCCAACTCTTCTTTAATGCTTTCTGGGAGAGAAGGGCATTCTGACACGATGGGCCTGCTGAGCTGTGACGTCAGCTGACATTCTGATGACACTCAGAGGGTATTAACAGATGTGTCGTTGTCACAGTCACTGGCATGGTAATAGCTTAGCAGGTGATTGGGTTGCAGGGCTAGTGTTACGGTCGCCCCGGGCACCTGTCTGTTTAATGAAGGGAGGGGAAGAGCTGAATGAGGTGCTTTTGGCCGCTCTCTTAGGTACTTGCGCATTAATGCTCTTCTCTCATTGAGGAGATGAACTCTGCTGTGAGTCATCTCAGCTGATGTAATTCCATAACATTCATTTCCCATAAGTTGTGGCATTTATAAACAGATGCTGGTTGGTGTAATGGTTGAAGGTGGTTGTGCAAATGTTACAGGTTTGATCCCTGGTACTTTAGAGTTAGCTGAAATGTCTAAAAGTGTTTCCAGTGATTCATTCCTCTTATGTTGTTATCATTGTAGTTGTGTGGTGGATTCTTATAGACCATTTTGCAAGATGTAAACAACACTGGTCCAGAAACGCTTCCTGTTTCAGTATGTAACTGTTTTCTTTATTTCACATTCAAAGAAAACATCTTAAAGAAGTTTGTTTAACTTTTTGATTCAGTTTTATATGTTTTGTTGGTTGTGTTTTATCCTAGCTTTTATGTAGTGTTAATAAACTGAAACAGGAAGTGCTTCTGGACCAGTTTTGTTTACATCTCGCAAAATGGTCTATAGAATTACAGTGGAACAATTATTAAAACTTTAATAGTTTTAGTTATTGTGCAAATAGGTCTTTACTCTTTCTTTCTAATGCAGAACACAAAAGATGATTTAATGAACATCCGCTTGGGTAATGCTTATACAGTAAATAACTAAACAATATATAATTATTTTTACTATGAATTATTTTACATATTATTAGTATTTATTAATAATATTAATTCATTATTAAATATGATGAAGTATTATAAAGTAGAAAATAATTATGAAGCTATCATTTCACTTCTGGGTGAACTATCTCTAAGAAGGTGTTTAATAGGCAAGACAAGGAAAGTTTATTTATATAGGACATTTCATACACAATGGAAATCCAAAGTGCTTTACATAGAAATTAAAATAATCAAAAGAAATAAGAATAATTAAAACGGTTTAGAATAAAAAATAAATAAATAAAGCACAGTACAGTAAAAATAGTTGGACGAACAGTGGCACAGTGCTCATTCAGTAAATGCACAGCTAAACAGATGTGTTTTGAGTCTGGATTTGAATGTGACTACTGTAGGAGCACATCTGATCTCCTCTGGAAGCTGGTTCCAGCTGCGGCTGGCATAATACTGAAGCTAAAAGCAGACTCTCCGTGCTTAAAGTGAACCCTTGGTATTTCTAGCTGATGTGATCCTAATGATCTGAGTGATCTGTTTATATTCAGTGAGCGTATCTGCAATATATTGAGGTCCTAGCCCATTGACTGATTTAAATACCAGTAATAATACTTTAAAATCAATCCTAAATGTAACTGGGAGCCAATGTAAAGACCTGAGGACTGGTGTGATATGTTCATATTTTCTGATCCTGCTCAGAATCCTGGCAGCAGCGTTCTGTATAAGCCGCAACAGCTAATCGTCTTTTTAGGAAGGCCAATGAGGAGTCCATTACAATAATCCACCCTGCTGGTGATAAAAGCATGCACAAGTTTCTCCAAGTCTTGATTGGAAACAAAGCATCCAATAAAAGTAAATTTAGGATGTTTCATTGGACTGTTGCACTGCAGCTGTCTTCTATCCAAGTTTCATTTAGAAACATGAAGTCCAGGTTGTATGTGATTATTAAGTCGTTGACTAGAAGTGATTTATTTTTAAGTGAGCCAATGTTTAAAACTGCTAATTTAACAGTCTTACTTTTTGTCCTCACAGCGATCTTTGGCATGAAATAGGCACCAGTTTAGATGGGTTTGCTGTACAGCTTTTGAAGGCCTTAGATTTTCTATCATGTAATTGAACAGCTATAGAGAAAGATTCAGGCACACTGGGTTCCCGCTTGTTTTGTAAACATTTAAGAAAGTTACTGTTATCATAGCGGGGACCCGACACATATCACTGAGAGCTGGTATCAGTTATTTTTGGTTCACCTAGAGCCGATGGAGGTGGGTGTGAACCCTGGCGCTGTGGCAGAGGCCGAAGAGCTCTCAGGGAGAAGTAGATATTGTCCTTTAGCACTCTTGAACCAAGATTGTTTGGGTGGAGCCCATCCTGTTGAAACAGTTACTTTTGTAAACAGTCACAATATGTGATGCTCGTGACAATCTGATGTCTCGAGTTCTTTTGGGTCTCGCTCCCTGTTTGTGCCATCAATCAAGTCGATCGGCTTGTTTCTCTACACTCAGTATGGCCTGCAATGGAGCACTAGATTCATGGGACTCACTGGATGTATGCTGAGGGCGTCCACAACGAAGCTTTGTTGGTCTGGTTTGGTGGCCCCACTAGTAACTTTGTTTCAAGAACTGCAATCCTTTGTAAAAGTCTCTGGCAGTTAGTGCAGTAAGTAGATTCCAAAAGAGGCATTTTCTCATATCCTTTTGAATGTAGGCAGTTGTGTTTTCCCTGCCCCGGAATGTAAGCTTTGAGTTGGAAGCTGGTCGGAGAAAAGAATTCAGCTTTTTTGTTGTAATCGTTTGCGTTTGAGCACTGTGCTGATTTGCTTAGGTTAATATTAGGGGATAAAAGGAGATAAAATACAAAAATATAAAAGCGATTGAGCAGTAAAAAAATATATAAAAGCGATAGAGTGAAGCGCGGAGCAGTAAGCAAGAGCGTCCGAACAGTAACTGAGCAAGAAGGGATATATAATAGAATATGTTTATGGATAAACAACCTTTGTTGTTCCTGAAGGGTTCCAAACATAGCCCTAACCCTAACCTTAAAACAAATGGATGAGAGGAATGTTATTCCAGGAACAAAAAAGGATGCTAATCCAGGAAAGTGTACTATTTGTTTAAGTCATGTTAAAGGGCACCTATTATGGAAAATTCACTTTTATCTGGTGTTTGAACATAAATGTTCAAACTTTATCACAGAATGTGTATATAGTTTCAAAAAATTGCGCCAGCGTTTAGTGCTTTTGTGTGTCTGTCTGTGTGTGTGTGTGTGTGTGTTCCACATCCATAATTGCAAATGGTACGCGATTACAACTCTCTAAGTACATAAATGCATCAAATAACCATACCGAGACGTACTGGTCCATTCTCATTTGTGTTTATATTCTGCCGGAGTCTCTTCGTACTATTTATGTATTCCGATTCAAACATACGCTGAATGACATTCAAAACAGCGGTTTCTCTCACTCTCTCAGTACCGACTGCCATAGGTATCAAGTTACACCCTCATCCAAAGGCTGGGTGGGGATATGCAGCTCATTTGCATTTAAGGTGGCATACACACGAAACGGCTCATTTTTAAACAGGGCTCAAAATTACATTTTCAAATGGTTACAATAAATTAACTGTGGGGTATTTTAAGCTACATTCTGGGGACACCCAAGACTAATATAACATCTTATAAAAAGGTGCATAATAGGTGCCCTTTAAGTGTTCTTAACCTCAGATTGCTCCAGGTGGGCTGATCCCATTAACTCTTTTTTCTGTTAGTATGCTCTCTTGACAATGGACACTAGCCTCTTATGATTCCCTCTTTGTGAGAGTGTTTTGGTGTGTGGTTTCATGAGTGTTCGTCTAAGTTGCTATCTTTGCTCATTATTCCATGTGAAGTGATCAGCTGAAGCAGGCTGGAAGAGGGATCCAAAGTGCACTCACCTTATGATTCCGGACAAGCAGCTTTTTACCACAGTCTTATGTTTTCAGACATTATCAGATGTGGTGAAATGTTTACACCATTCTCAAAGCACAATTATGGTAATTACAAACCAGTTTTTCCTCACTTAGTGAGTCATGAGATGTAATCTAAGTGTGGTTGTTTTCAACAAGTCTAACAGATATTTACTTTGTATATTATTTCCTTGTGCTTTAGTGTATCTTTTTGTCCCTGTCTTTTGTTATTTTCTGGGGAAAAGAGTAAGTTCTGAGCAAATATTCAGAACCATATGCATCTTTCACAGATGGTTATTGTAATAATGTGAGTGGTAATAGCAATAATTATAATATACACACTATTATGTGTCAGTTTCACTCTGCAGAATAAAGCTATTTTGGCTCAGACCACGAGTTGGCTCAGAGTATGCATAACAATTCAGTGAAAGTGAGGGAGTAAAAGAAAAAGAGATGTGAGAGTTACTGAGAATGTTAAAATGTGGTTAGGCACTGAGGTTTGGGGATTCCTGCCAGGAGCTGTCAGAGGGAAAAAAACACCCAGCAGAATGGGAAAAAAAATCCGAGTCTTAACATCAGGAAAAAGAAAGCTCTATATTTAATGATCTCCTGGCTATGTCTTAGGGTGTGTTGTTGTTGTTTGGTTTCAGATAATGTATCCAAACTTTGCTTAGTGAGGGCCTCAGGAAGCCCCCTAGCAGCATTCACAGACTCAAAACATTGTGGTTTCAGTACACTGCTCATCTCTGAGCTGATGACTGTTTTGCTTTTTATGGTGTTGTCATGAAAAAGAAAATGGTGTCCACAGGCATGTAGTGTGGAGACATTCTTGGAAATATCCCCACTTATGAAGTATTTTATTTCTTCTTTTTTTTCTTTTTTACGAATGAACCTGATAAAACAGTTTCTTTGTAAACAAGTAAAAGTGTCACTTGTGGCATTTTAAAGTCTCCAAATTTTGTTTTGGAGGTCTCCTACAACAGGTTTAAATGGATCAAATGTTTCATTTTCCTAATATACAGTAAATTATTTTTCTTCATCCTACGCTTCTCCAACTCCTCGGTTAAAGCAGAGACTGGCAGCTGCAATATTCCTTAACTATAAAGTCCCACTCTGCTGAGGCAGCGTGGAACTCCCAACCATTTCCTGATGTACTGTATGAACTTATTAACGCTTCCAGTTTATCCACTGTTGTCAAAGAAACCTTGGACACAGTCAGTGGCCGCAGCAACCTCGGCAGTTGACCAAACTTAAAGCACAAGAGTTTTAGTTTGCCTGGTAGAGCACAGCTGTTTATGCTCTTCAACCCTTCCACTGCTTGTCGTCTAACTTCTCCCACTCGAACTTTGTCCTTTAGATCCCCATCGTACCATCTCCCAAGACTCTTCACTGGCTTCTCAGAAACTGTTGGTATTGCCTCACCATTAATAAAGAATGTTTTATTTACTTCCTTTCCTTTAACTATCGAGATGCTCCTTGATTTAGAGGGCTTAAATTGCATTCGTGCCCATTCAATATTATCGGTTAATTTACACAATAACCGATTAGTGCAGGCTACTGTAATGGTTGTCATGGCTGTCAATGCTCTGATTGGTGGTAGTAGCATCCCAGAAGCCAAACACTCTCCTCCTACTACCCATCTTGATGCCCTACTGATTACTTCCATTGCCAGTGGAGAAATGGTGCATCCTGCCATTATTCAAAACTCTAAGCATTGCCATGTAGTGCTGAATTCTGGAGTTGAGAAACTAAATTGTGAATCTCCAAAATAGGCTTTCAGTAAATTTGTTATTGATATTGGTACTCTGAAAAAATCAAATGTGCCCAAAGAAGCTCATGTGGCACTGAAGACCATATGCATTAGCCAAATCCAGGAATGTCAGATGGAGCTCCTTCCTCTCCTTTTTAGCTGACTAAATTTGTTGCCAGATAACATTGATTTGTTCTAAGCATCCTGAGAACCCTGGAATGCCCGCTTTTTGAACTGAAGTGTCAATGAAGCCATTCTTTAACAGGTCGGTGGACAATCTCTGAGCAATAATGCTGAAAAAAATCTTACCTTCAACGTTTAATAGTGAAATAGGACGAAACTGACTGATGCTTGTAGCATCTTTTTCTTTAGGTATAAAGACTCCACCTGCTCTGCGCCATGCTCTAGATACAACCTGTTTTTCCCATGCCACTTTTATCAATTTCCACAGAATCCGCAAGAACTCCTGAAGCACTCTTGTACACTCTGTACAGAACTCCATTAGGCTCTGGAGATGATGAAGCCCTTGCCTTTCTCACAGCTTGCTCTACCTCTTTCCACTTAGGTGCATAGACCTCCATTCGGTATTCTGGTGGATTGATAGGTGGGACGTCTGATGGAATTGACAGAGGCTCATGCCTTTTCTGTATGTGTTTCCTCTAAATATCTCTCTAGCTCAACCCTAGATGCTTTTAAAATGCCATTGTTCTCACTGGTGAATAACTTCTTTACGAATTTGAATGGGTCTTTATAGAAATTAGCCCTCGCATGTTCCTTCATTTTGTAGAGTTTCCGTAGACGCTCAGCTCTGCGTAATGTTGCCAGTTTATTTTTTATGGCCCTTTGTAAGAACAATGAGCTGAAAACTAAAATAAATAAAGATAGAGATAGAGAAGAAGAACATGATGAAAGAAATATATTTATCTATACATTGGTTACACTTTACAAATTGTTTCATGTTATGTTTAAAGTTACATAAAGAAAAGTTTCTTAAGAAATTTCAGGTAATGTAGGGTCCAAAATTTTAAAGTTGAGACGCACAGATTCTATTGCATATTTTAAAAGCATATTTGTAAAGTAAAAATAAAAATTGATTTGCAATCGTTATGTTAACAGCATGGTATTTCTGTTATAAGAACAGCTCTTCAGTTGATGGACACCGGGCTGTGTTGTCATGGGAACATCCCAGGTGAAAATAATGATGAAATTATGTTGTCTTTCGTTGCTTCCTTCATCAAGTGCGTTCCACACGGCTACATAATGGCACACTACTGCCATGCTCAAGTTTCCATTTTAAGGGCTCTGCCTTCTGCCCTTTGAAGGGAGTGGGGCACAGGGAAGCTCACAAGCAATACACACGTCCCGGCCAGGTTTGTCACTTATTTGGTTCCCCTGGAAACATTTCCATTGTGGTCTGTGATATTTGCAGCGTGCTTCTGTATTTGTGTTGTGTTGTGAACTTTTGCAGTGCGTTTCTGTATTTGGAGCAGACGTGTGTTGTAAAACTGATGAAGATTGTTTTTTTGTTTTTTTTATTTGCAGGTGTTTTTATCTATTTGCACTAGGGATCGACCGATATGGATTTTTTAGTGCCGATACCGATACCGATTTTTTCCCCATCAGCCTTAGCCGATGACCGATACGGGCTGCCGATTTTCTTGAGCCGATATTTGGAGCCGATACATTTTGCTCCCTCAATTTACATCTTAAAAATAACATGATGTTAACAAATGTTACAATTTAATAAAAGTAACAAAAGTAATGTCTTTTAATAAAAGTAATGTCTCAATTTAATAAAAGTAACATTTAATTAACTTCAAAAATTAATATTTAACAAATAGTAAAAACATGTGAGGTAGAACAAGAAGAAGTAGATAAACAATTTAACAAATATTAAAAACATAAAGTAGAACAAAAAAAGTTCAGTGCTGAAAATAAATATTTAAGCATAAATTAAATAATTACACTATTGCACACAGTAGCAACCAGCATAATAAAGTGCACAGTGCACACTGTACTTCATTTTAAAAGAAACGAACTATATACTGCAATGGTTTCAATTTTTCTACATAAAATAAAATGAGCATGTCTAGTCTGTAATATCACTGCGATCGAGGGAGACACACACCACACGCGTCCAAACCTCAGCCAGGAGAGCGCTAAATAAATCTCCCACAAAAAACACTGAACAACGTTGGCATTACTTAATCCTATGACCAGTGTTCGTTACAGCACCCGTATGCATACTAGGGCTGTCAAAATTACTCAAATGGCGTTTGCATTTTCCCTCTAAAAAACATATTCGAACATCCCGTAGTGCATTTTGTTGTTGACGCGCATTACGTCAATAACAGGACACGTTAATGCAAAGAGACATAACTACTAGTATTAGATAGTTTATTTGAGTTTAAACATATTTAACAACGTATTAAAAAGCAAACTAAATCAACTAATGGCCAAGACCGCAGAGCTCACTCTCTCGCCTGGACTTGCTCAGGCACTCTCTCTCTCTCTCTCGCCCTCACGCTCTCTGCGCGTCGGTTAAATGAACAACAAACAAATGTTGAGTGCTGATCAAGAGTTTTGTGCAAGCAATTTAAGGTTGCGAGTCGCGACTCGTGTCCCAAATATAGCAGGCTTCATTCAGTGATTGAAGTTTCACAGTATAGAACCGACAGTGAGCGCTCCGAGCGAGCTGTGCAGCTGTGGTAACGTTATTAGTCTGCAACCGCGGGCGTGTTTTTCCATATTCAAATATTAATTTTCACCTTCAAAATTAATACATATTCGAATGTAGAATATTCATAGACAGTCCTAATGCATACTGAACGGATAGCCTACACCTTAGCTATTTGCAGCTCCCTAATACAATGGCAAGCAGTTAAGTTTTATAGACGAGGCATTCACGTTTTCCATTTGGACCCACAAACTTGCTTTGTTGCAAGCACATAACAGTTATAGGGCGACGTGTTTTCATTTTCAAAGTGTTTGACAATATTTCAGCAGTCAAACATTTAAAAGATCCTTTGAAAGTTTAAGTTACCATTCTCGTGAAGAGCAGGTTGCACTCTGCTAGTGGGGGAGGGCGGGGCACGTGAACTGCAGCGTCTCTAGCAGCACAGAGCTGCCCGTGGCCGCCTTTCTATAAATAACGCCAGGGAAAAAAAACTATCGGCGAACGCGCAGCGGTGTGTCGGCCGATTCCGATACACGTAAAAACTTCAAATATCGGCCCGATATATCGGCCGGCCGATATATCGGTCGATCACTAATTTGCACGCGTTATTTGTTTTGTTTTTGCATGTGTTTGTTTCAGTTGCATTGCAGCACATTGAGCTCTCTCGGCCACCGTACAATACAGTACGTAACACAAATGCAATAGCATGTCACTCTGTTGGCATTTTACAACAGTTCCCACATTAGCGATTTATAGATTATCATGAAAAAATATGCTAAGTTAGCAGCTAATCAATGACATGAAGATATAGTGAACTCCACATCAGCTACATAAATTCATCAACTAACCATTCAGAAACGTCCTGTTGCAGTTTCTGACATTTTAGTGCATGTTTGCAAGCTACAGAACAAGCTATTGTAAGCTCCGCCCTCTGTGCATTGAGCAGCAGCTCTTTTGCATTTAATGGGACACACACAAAACTATGCATTTTAGCTCACCCTCAAAAGGGGTACATTTAACATGTTATAAAAATTGTCTGTGGGGTATTTTGAGCTATAACTTTACATATAAACTCTGGGGACATCAGAGACTTATTTTACATCATGTAAAAAGTGGCATTATACCACTCCTTTAAAAGAAAACATACAACACAATCTTACTGCCCCCAGACTTTTGGATGATATATTATATTGCATTTTATCATTCTTCTAATGACCAAATTCCTCAATTCCAGTGTGATTTTTTTTTGACTGTCGCTATATACCTCAACATGCTATAGCAAAAGCCCTGGTGTCTGCATTTTCACAACTTGAAATATATAAAAAGAAATCTGTAGGAACGCAGATGGTTTCATTAGTCTGTTTCTGACGCGTGCCCTTGTCTTGAATTAAAATAAATATTGTCCATACCTATCGGATAAGCCAAATCCATGTATTGTCAATTTGGCATTGCAAACAACAAATAAAATAAAAATAACTACTAAACCAAAATATCTGATTCAAAACACACTGTTAGGCATGAGCACAGTCTCGCACAATCCAACTCTCAACACGGCACGGTCAAAAAGTTTGTTGACCTTCCATCAGTGCACCTGTAACTCATTATCACCTTACTTAAAGGGACACTATGCAGGAATTCCGTTTTTGTCAAACAGTGACCCCTAGAGTCACTGTTGAGTACTTGTATTTAACTTTACTATCGTAAATACCACTCACGCATGGCGTGACGTGTTACATAGTATACAATATTACATTGTGTTTAATTTTTGAGAATTTTCATGTGATTTAATACATAGATCCGACTATTATGCCATTCGAGACAGCCACCATTCAACCCAAAAGAAGTCATATAACCATTTAAATAACTCCGAAGCTGTTCAGTTAAGCTAAAAAACTGCATAATGTCCCTTTAAATATACTCAAAATACTCATACGCCCTCTAGTGTCACAAACAAAAAATACCATTCAAAATAATGGCTCCAACACAATCATTGTGCAAAATGATGTTTCAGATTGGCCCTTTTTCTGATTGGCTGACCACTGCCCTGACTATTTAACAATAGGGGTCATTTCTACTCCCAAGGTCTCCCTTTTGCATATCTTGCACTCTTTAATGCCTACCACGTCACCATATTTAGCTAAACATCCATTGAGAGGGCCACACCTGCTCAACAGTCAAGGACAATGTGAAAATAGATAATAAAGCAAAATAACAGCAATGACTGATTCCCACACATTATTTTATTATAGTATCATGCGACCCGTATGACTCTTTTGTTTGTATGTTAATACAACAATGTAATATTTGTGCACAGTTTTTATATAAACTGGCTGGAAGTATTAGATGTTAGCATTTGGTTCAGAGCTGTGGAGAGTTACTTCTAGCTGAGTTTGTTAATAAGCTAGTGGTATGTGGCTTACTGCCACTTTGCTTGTGGTGGGACAGATTGGGCAAGCCATGGTGAGGTATGATTGCTGAGGAGACAAGCGTCACCTGGCAGATGGGCCAACTGTGTGTGTGTGTGTGTGTGTTATAGTTGCTCTCTGCTCTTCAGAGCATTAAGAAACACAGTGTCATATTTCTCCTTGACAGAAAATATTTATACAGTTTAATAAAAAGCCAATTGCTAGAGTCAAATAAAGTGATAAAACTAGCTGACACTAACTGTTACCGTTAACTAACCATAAGAATATCAAAAATCATTAATCAAACTTAATCTGAAATAGAATATAAATAAACTTAAACTTCTTAAAAATGTAATTAGAAATGTTGCATTTCAAAATTATTTGAAGCTAAAAAAAAACATACATAAAATAACAGAACATTAAAAACGAAAACTAAAATTAAAACTTAAAATATAAAAAAATAAAATCTATTGTAAAATATCAATAAATACTATAATAATGTTTTTTTTTTTCCCAGAAGTGTAAATGCTACACTCCCTGTGGTCACCAGTGAATAAAGTAGCTCTAAATTCAACCATGCAACATTGGGTTTCAGTAATGCTTTACTGAATGCCACCGACTCAGCTAGTGCGCCCGATGCCGAATATGCAGTAGACAGTGGAGCAATATTATACCCTGGCCACAGATAGCAGCCTACAAAGAGACACTCAGTGTCCAAGAGCATGAAAAGACCATTAAGAAATCCAGGCAGCTGCTGCTGTGGGATGTGAAGGACAACTGCTGTGGACATCACTCTATTTCCCCCTCATGCCCAAACATTTCCTGACCTCTTCTTCTAGGTCTGGTTTCTACATAGTGCACATCACTTTGTTGAGGACACAGACATAAAAAACAATTTTCCTTCTGTTGTAATCTGTCCTGTTAGCATCTGCTGGACATGTAAAACACGTCAAACACTAGATAACAGCCTTTCTTGTCAATGTACCATCTGAACCTGAAAAAAATATCTCTTATAAGATCTCCCTGTTATATATCCTTTATAATGAAATGCATATTGTCATTGTCTCTGTCGTAACTGAGGCTGCAGAGTTAAACAGTTGTGCTTGGTTTCCAAAGCAGCAAGCTAAAATGCTGGCAAGACATGCATTCATCTTATACACGCCTACGCACTTGCACCTCCTGCTGCCATAAATACCATTCTTTGAATGGCAGGTAATGAAAAGTGTTGGCTGGCTAATCCGTGACGGAAGGCAGTTTCATGCTATAGAAGTGATGAGGGTCCGTGTCTTGCTTCCCAGTCTTGTTGACAGCAATGCCTCTCGCTCTGTCTGATGAAGGAGAGCGAGAAATCTCCCTTATCCTTTTATTACACACAGAGGTCTGTTACTTATGCCGGTAAAACTGATAAGACATGTCAGCGGCCTGGTGTGTCATTAGTGAGCATTGTTGCGACGGATGACAAGCAGACCGTGGAAGTGATTTGAAGTCAGGACAAGCAAGCAATGATAGAGGAACATGGGTTGGAGTTCTCTGCTTCATGTTTGTTTGTTATAGCTCCGTTTTTTTTTTTTTTTTTTTTCTCATATACCTCAAAAAACATTACATTTTGGTGAAAATGTATACTGTTTGCGACAGATAAAGTTATTTATTTTCCAGTTTATTTGATAGGTTGTGCACTAATAATTTATCTTAATAGGACAAAAGCAAGGCATAAAAGTTAGACCATTAAGTGGCACATTATGGCCACATATATCATTTTTTTTAATAATCAGTTGCAGTTATGCTTCGCCACATTGCATTGATTTATTTTGGGAGGTTGTGTTTGCAAAAAAAAAAAATTCTTAATTTAGGCTGCAGATGGGGAGTTTCAGATTCTGCTCAGGCTTCAAGGTAGTCCCCACCACTTCCATAAGAACCTACTTGATCCTTCTCAAAAAACCCTCCACTGTGGCCATCATGCATGTTGGCTCTTCTTGCCAACTCTTCCTTATCCCAGTCAGTCGCCATAGTTCTAATACTAGGCTGAGGTGCCCTTTCCTCCACTTCTCCCCAATGTGACGTCATCACCGAATTGCGTAAAATAAAAAAACCGTTAATACCAGAAACGTGTAAAACTGGTCTTTAAGACCATTTTTGAGACATTTTAAAAATGATATGCATACCTTGAGTGATGTACCCTATAATCAACAGTGGTGGTTAACCTCTGCAACATGGCCTTTAAGTTATGTTAAGATAATACTTTTAAGTGATGTTTTTTGAAAATCTAAAAATGCATAAAGATTTTTGTGATGGGCAGTTTTAGGATTAGGGGATAGAATATACAGTTTGTACAGTATAAAAATGTTGATGTCTATGGAAAGTCCCCATAATTCACAACGATTTATATATATATATATATATATATATATATATATATATATATATATATATATATATATATATAAATAATTAAAGTAAAATAAAAAGTAAGTTTTTACTAAAAATGTCAATTCAATGGATGGAGATTATTAGGAGGCCATGATTGGCAAGGGCTATTGGAGGGAACATGGCCAGGACACTGGGATACCATACTTCATGGAATTTTTTTTAATGATCACAGAGTCAGGACCTTGGTTTAACATCTCATCCGAGGGACGGATATAAAATAATGAGAATAAAGAGAATAAAGAAAAAGTAATGAGAATAAAGTAATAATAAGAAATGCTTATTGAGCACCAAATCAGTACATAAAAAATCCAATCATGTGACTCTGAAGACTTGAGTAATGATGCTAAAAATTCAGCTTATCCATCACAGGAATAAATGATATTTTAAAATATATTAAAATCGAGAAGAGTTATTTTAAATTGTAATAATATTCTATAATAATACTGTTTTAATCTATTTTTGATCAAATTAATGACTTCTTACAAAAACATTTAAAAATCGTACAACCCCAAACTTTTAAATGGTAGTTTATCTATACTGTACTGTCCTTTGTTATAAAAACTGTTGCACTGTAAACTCCACTGCGCTGAAGTGTAAAGCACGGCTATTCTGACAGTATACTAGAGTACCCGTGTCACATGTGGACACTAAATATCACTAATAATGCCACTTGTGGGCTTATTTTAACCATAGTGAGGTAACGCATTCTGATATGGCAGTTTTGAAGAGCTTTTACTATAGACTATTTAAATATTTTTGTTGAATCCCATCACTGTCCTCATCTTTTCTCTGGGAATTCCGCACTATCTTGTGCATCATGCACATTTTTCAGACATTATCAAAGAACTCGCCTGTGTGTCTTGATGGAAGCTATTGCATGTAGCTTGGCAGCCCTTCCAACAGAATAGGTAATACTGAGGGAAACTTGGCTCAAAAGAGTGAGAGCACATTAGCAATTTAAACACAGAAGAGTCTGGAGGTCTAAAAGACTTCAGGATGAAAGTGCTTACATTGTTTTTGCTGGGGATTTGACAGCCAATGGTCACTGCTTGATACAGCAGTGTGTTGTTAAGTCATTCGCACTGACTGACATTTCATCTTATTTTCTTTCAGTTCTTTCTTTCATGCATTCGCTACACAGTCTGCCCTTTTCACTATTCAAGATTCAAAGGATGGAGAACATTAGATATGTGGTCACAGAGAACGAATATTTGTGATCAACAACAATGACAGTTTCAAAGTGTACAAAGCTGAGGAAACTTAAACTGTATGATTTGTAAGTGTGTGTTTATACCATGGCGTAGTAAAGCTAAGGAGCAGAAAGTAGTTGGCTGGTTTTATGTATAATTTTACAGAAACATGATTTTAGGTTGAATAGGATTGTAATATAGTTAATGAAGTACTGAACATATGTAAGAGTCTCTTGGTGTCTGTACATCTACTACTCTTTTTACGGTATTTGGCAGCTTACTGTACTGTAAATAACAGGCTCTCTTTTCCAATCAGCAAGTGTCAGCACTAGCCACACAGTTATTAATGAGAAACACATAGGCAGCTTCAGACTCACACGCTTAAAAACATTCACACTTGAACTGCAGAGACATGCGGAAGATTTTACTCACACACATACTGCTCCAAGGCTGGGGGAAATGGGTTTAAGAACTTTTGGGTTTTAGTTGAACAACTAAACTGTACTGTAATGTATAAATTAATGAGAATGTATATTAATGAATGTGCAATGTATATTATAAGAAATCTCCCAATCCCATACCTATTATAAGAGACTTCCAAAACAAAATTCTGAACCTTTAAAATAGCATTATAGGGACACTTTAGAATTTTAATAATTGGAATGATAAAACTGAAAGATGCTTATTATAGCTTGAAATATTCATTCTCCAAGGTTGGAAAATGGAACTGCTTGTTTCACTTCACACTTTTAATATTTTCTTATACATGTTATACATATTACTGCAGAGGGCTCTGCATATTGTTGTAATGTTAAAACTCCGTATTTACTCTTTCATATTTTTTATATTAAATTTGGATTATATATATATATATATACATATATATATATTAATTATAATATTAAATTCAATTCATATTTAGTTATATCAATGTATTATATTTATATTTTTTATTTGTAACTATTGATTATTGTTTATATTAATGTAGTGTTATTAGTATTATTCTGCATATATTATTCATGAGAATGTTATTCGTTCTAAAATTTAATTTTAGATAGTCCCCGTTTTCACTCACAATGTGAATCTGTTTTATTGTGAACTATGTCATTATAAACAAAAATTAATTTCCCTCCAGATTCTATTTTTTTTTACTCTGTGTAATAGACTAACAGACTGAATGCATTGCATTTAATATAAAATCATATCAAAGGTTGGAACTTAAAGGGATAGTTCACTTTGAAATTAATTTTTGATATGTTCTTATGATATATCTTACTTTGATTTCGGAAGTTTTACCTTTCACTGTGAAGATATAAACATTATTTAGATACAGGAAATCGCAATGGAAGACTATTTCGATATATTTAAATATGTTTAGTGAAAGGTAATACTTCCGAAATCTCTGTGTAAACTATGAGTGACGTAGACGTGAAAGCGAACCGAAGCACTCGTGCCGTCAGATCAGTTGCACGTGACTGTGGTTACAAGAGGTAAAAACAATACAAATACTGTTCGTTTTCTCACACAAACCGCTCGTTTCGTGTCTTAGGCCATCAATGTGTACTTACATTTACGAGTCATTAAATCATGTTTAATTTGGACTTCTCTGTGCATGCTTTTTGCTGGACCCCCTTAGCCTCCAGTGTATGACTGATAGACAACAACGGTTTGACCGAAAAATATCAAAATTGAAAATACTGTGGAAACAAAGACACCTACATCTTGGATGCCCTTGAGGTAAGCTAAAACATATCAAAAAATAATTTCAAAGTGAACTATCCCTTTAAGGTTTTTTTTAGAGAATGATAATTTGACAGTGGATTTTATCAGTCTGCTTCTTGTTCTACGTTTTTGTCTGGAATTCAAAGAGAAGCCTTGCTTTCACTGAGGCTAACCACTCAAGTTTTTGCAACATCAATGCAGGTGCACTATCTTAGCAAGGTTAAAGAGAGCTCACGAATGAAAAGAAACTATCACGCTCACAGTCTGTGGAATGTGATGGTTGGTACGGGCTGCCCGTATACAGTCTTTCTCAATAGGAGGTAAATGAGACTGACAGTCAAGGCATTTTTATGCTTATGGAGCGTTTCTCTGATCAGAGAAGATTAGATCTGAGTAAGCAGCACAAAGGTTGCCAACAAACTGAGCAATCCCCTTTCGCATTTCTCTTTTATCCACATCATGCTTGCACTCAGTACATTTTTGCATCGGTGTAATCTTAACATTCTCCAAATCTGCACAGGAATGAATTTTAAAACACAATTTCCTGAAAATGACTCACTTCCTGGTTAGCGTGTTTTGTAACGCATGCATGTTTGTTGTACGGGACACGCACCCCCATATTCCCCTCACCAGCCCAGCCTGCTTTCTGATTGGTGCTCAGATAATGCTGTAGTGTTTTAGCAGCCGACTGACGCGAAAGACACTCTAATTCAACCACCGTAATCAAAACAACATTAAGGGAAGGAAAGGGTTAGAGATGGTTATCTCGTCTTTAATGAAAAAGGTCAGTCTGCTTTGGAAAGTCTCACACCCCCATGTACACAGTCTTGAAAAGGTTCACTTCAAATCAAAACTCCTGTCAGTCACCACAGAGCTGCATTCTAACAGCTTTTCTGCGTAATTTACACGAGGACTTCTGAGAAAACGCGCACACAGGCTGTGAACCGTGTACTCGTTGACCCGTGAACCTCACTGTGTGACTGTTAACCTGCCGTTTATTCCCATCGTGTGGGTGTGGGTTTCAGTCGACGCTGGGCTTCCGCTCACTCATCTTGGAGTTTTAGCCCTCATAACCTTCAGCACCTGCTCCTGCTCTCCTGCTGTTTGTTTTTGGAGCAGCTGCAGACCTGCTAAAGAGCTAGAAAGAGCGTTTGAGGCTCTCGCTGGCCACGGGGAAGTTGGTTGAAAGCGTAAAGGTCGTTTAGGGGTCGAGAGAGAAGAACAGGTGTGGGATGAGGCAGTAATCGTACGTCAAAATACCTCATACCAGCACACAAAACAAACAAAGCTGTAAGCCCTAAAGGAAGAGGAACAAGCTGGAAAAAATGAGAACAATCTTCTTGATTTCATAACGTTATAGTTTAACAGCAGTGTGACAGTGTTGGTTTAAGCATAACCCTTTTTATTCTGTCAATCTTGAACTCAAATCAAATTATGTGTATGTTTTGCTTTTTATTCTCCCACCAGCTAAATTCATAAGAGCCGATATCTAGGCCACCTATCACATTATGTCATTCAAGAGGTGTTGGAAAGATATTTGGCAACTCAGGAATTCTACATAATGATTTAGTGGCATGTGAGACTTTGCCAGACTTAATTTAGTGTGACACCAATCTAACTTGGCTGAAACAAGAAACTGTCACCCTTACCCTGTGAAACCATCCACCTCCTGAGGTTGTGTCAGCTCAGTTGTCTTGACAGACATACCCAGACACACACACATATACTCGAGTGGAGGTGTGTGTGTGTGTGTTTGTGTGTACTTATTCTATCGTCTGCTCAGGAACACGATCACCACATCGCTGTCTCAGGTTCACCTTGAAACTTAACATAAAATACAAGCACTGAGGTGTCGGTTTGTAGAGCAAGACATGGTGTCTGTACGAAGAGCAAGATGTGGGTTTACTTGCTTAGTTTGGGGACAAAAATATTTTACAGAAATTTGCTAAATCTCCAAAAAACCTGTTTAAAGTTCGTCATTATGTCACTCCTCGGGTTTATTGAATTTATATACACGTATATTTAATTGTATTTAAATTCATAAATAAAGCTAATGTTTTTCTCAATTTTAAAAATGCAAAAAGTTTTATTTTAGGCTGGGGTAATTGTCTATGATTGAGTGGATAAAAATATGAACGAATATGAGTGTGAAAGACTCAATTAAAACTTTTGAATAGAATACAATGCCAATCATTCACACTCCCACATTGCATTGGAAAAACAGACAAACGTTATTAATGTTTCATCACGCTATGTTTCTCCCTATCTCTCTCTTCAGCCTCACACCCTTTTGTCCTTTTTGCTTGTGCAACATTCCATAAATTACACAAGAGTTGCTCTTTAATTTGTAGAAAGTATGCTTCACTGCCCCAGGCTCTCTCTCACTCATCGGTCATAATAGGGTCAATATATATTCATAATAGCTTTGCAGATGCAGTAGATAGTGCTGGAATATGTAGCTCCTGTAACTCCTGCAGGCTATAAGGAGGCTTTGATTGACAGTTTGGCCGAGGGGATGTGAGGTCTGTGAGGCCTACAGTCTCATCACTAATGCATGGTCTGGGCCAGCAGCATGCTTTAACTAAACACACACACTCTCAACCTATGTGTGGTGTCAGGCTGCCATTGCACTTTGCACACTACTTTCATTTCATGTCAGTCTTACATAATTAATGGTGTATTTATGTATGTATATGTATAGCTTGCTTTTATATATATATATATATATATATATATATATATATATATATATATATATATATATATATATATTATTTCATTAATAATATTTTGTGTGTGTGTATATATATATATATATATATGAATGATAAATTGATATGTATATGCATGTCAAATTGATAATATTGTGAAATTGTAGTGCAATTGAAAATAACTTTTTTATTTTAATATTTAAAATGTAATTCCTGTGATTGCAAAGCTGATTTTTCAGCAACATTACTCCAGTCTTCAGTGTCTCATGATACTTCAGAATTCATTCTAATATGCTGATTTAATTTTCTCATATTTATTTAATATTGTTTTTTAGGATTATCACATTTTTGTAGAGCCTTTTTTCAAGATTGAAAAGAATAGCGTTTAAATGAAATAGTTTCCTTTTGTAAAATGCAGAAGTCTGTAGTCTTAAACTTTTTTTTAGCAATTTATTGCGTCCTTGTTGAATAAAAGTATTTCTTACTTTCCAAAAAATAAAAAATACTGACCCCAAACCTTTTGAACTGTGTGTGTGAGTTTAACAATGTGTCGTCAAATGCACACATAAAACAGAAACCTGAAATAGAACGTTTTATCGCCCACAGTGCATGTATCAGGAAGTAACAAATTTCCCTTGCAACTAATATAAGTTCCTATCCTGAATACACATTTGTTCTTTTGCAGATAATTACAATAATAACCAGGTGTAACTATTCATGCTTATATTGTGCATTAACAAACGTTTCAGCCTCTGCCCAAATGAGCTCTTAGGGCAAAACTGCTGGAGTTATTCCTAAAAGTCAGACTGGTTGGACAGCACCTGTATTAAAAACATTGTTCGCACAAAAAGGAAAATGGTCAAAACTGTTATAAAAATATCTTCTTTTGTGTTTAATAGAAAAAAAACGTCATACAGGTTTGGAACAAAATGAGGGTCCGTAAAAGATGACCAAATTTACATTTTTGGGAGAACAATCCCTTTAAAATGACCAAAGAGAACATGAAAAATTTACAGAGCTGTTTCTTTTGGCAGTTTATGTCTATGGATTGAGAGTTATTAGAGGGAATGGGAGTCAATTTACAATTTTCTTCCTTAAAAAGCCATATTAATGAGGGTAATTTCACGGTCAGAGCTTCAATTTCCCCCTCAAATTAAATCAGTTCCCCTATGTTTCATCATCAGAACTGATCAGCCAAAATCTTACCAAGCTGACAGGTATGTTTCACTCTCACCTGACTTTAAGCATTACTATTAGGCGATCTTGGTGGCATGAAAAATGCAAGAATGGGTTGAAACGTTCCAAACGGGAATTAAACAAGCAGGCCAATGGGAGCTAGAGGTTTAGAGTGTTATTATATGGTCTGATGAAGAGATCTTCGCTATGCCACTGATGCTGTCAACGCCATGTCAAAAATCTGGTTGGGTCTTCATTAATCATGCAAAACCACTGACATTTTCATGACTACTTCTGCTCACTGGGAGAGGAAATGTGCATAGATGGTGTTTAAACAAAGCGATCCTGAATGAGGCCAACAAAAACAGAGGCTTTTAACTGTGATCGCAGTCGAACAAGTTCTGTAGCTTTACAAAATAAATATGCTACAACTTCTGTAAAAAATGAATAAATGAAATATAAAAAAATAAAGTGTGCTCCTGTTTTACACATAGACAGTAAAAGAAATGGAACTGAAGCTGAAGCCCGTTAAAGCTGACCGCCAGGCGTACTGTCACGTGAGCAACCTGTATGTCTTCTAGTAGCTGTACTGAGTGAAATCTGATTATTTCCCTTCCGAATCTCGCAGAGATGGAGAGAGTGAGTATTAGCTGTCCATAAGCTAGCAGCAGGATCAACTTTATGACTTTCTATGGGCTTCTCCCTCTCCCTTTATGACTCTACTGTACGTCCCCCCGATTGCTTGAGAGCTTCTCCTTCTGTCTATACGGTAATATCAGTGCTGTGCGATGGAGAGTCGATTCGTTATGGCGCAAACGTCAGCCTATTTTGACAAAAACTGCTTCTACGGGGCCATAACGTAAGATACATTGTCGTGTTTCTTTAGAAATAAATCATGGGCAAATGGAGTCTTTGGATGCCTCAGATGTAAAGTTATTCGCTGTCAAAGTGACGCCAAAATGAATGGGAGTCAATGGAATGCTAGCAGCAGATGAAGTTCTGCTACAATGGCGGCTCCCTCGAGGCTTCAACTTCCGGCTGATGGATTACCCCATTGGTTTTACAGCTTTTCGATGATGTTCACACCGCGTGATTACGTCACTTCATAATGTTCCCATGGCAACAGGGGGAAACTGCTGCTCTTGTGGGAAGCAAACGCAAAATTTTTCAACTTTCTGCTAAGATATGTGACTTTTTTTGCTACGAAAATGCAAGGATTATGAAATCATGCAAGCCCCGCATATTTTGCATGGAAATTGGCAATATATGCAGCGTATTCAAAAAAATGCGGCCCCCACATCAATATGCGAATTTTGGCTGATTATGCACAAAATTATTCGATCACATAATCACGTTTTTTTGGAGGGACTGAACAAAGTGGTTGATTCAGCGTAGTGAAGCTTCATTGACATCCATAAAAAATGGCCTCCTTCACTGCTTACCGTAGCATTGGCATGCGTTATGCTTTTTCCAGGTTGCAGGCTTGCCTTCAAGTGGCTTTGATCTTATGCTTTCATAGCTAGCGTGCTATTGCTAGCCTCTCTGAAATTGCCTACTCTAATTGTTCATTTAGTATTTAGTGATGGATATCATCATATCATTGAATTAAGATTGGATGAATCCATTCAGAGTTTACAAAATGCCAAACAGCATTCAGAACACAATGTGTCTACTGTGGTGTGTTTGTTTATGTGCTGTCAGTTCACAGCAAGTTAAAAACTCTCAGCCATAACTCTGTCTTCCTGCTTGCCAAACACACACATTCTTCACATTATTATTGAAATACATTGATTCCCTCTTTCTCTGTCTCTCTTTATCTCCCTCACCATCTCCGCCTTTCCCTAAAAAGCTGAACAAATTCACAGCAGCTGCAGCTGAGGCTTAGATCAACATTGTCACTGTAGAGTCAGTTAAGCAAAGGGTTAAAGGGTGAAAATTATGTCATTAATGACTCACCCTCATGTTGTTCCAAGCCTGTAAGACGTCTGTTCATCTTCGGAACACAGTTTAAGATATTTTAGATTTTAGTCCGAGAGCTTTCTGTCCCTCCATTGAAAATGTACATGGTATACTGTCCTTGTCCAGAAAGGAAATAAAGACATCATCAAAGTAGTCCATGTGACACCAGTGGGTTAGTTGGAATGAAGCATCGGAAATACATTTTGATACAAAAATAACAAAAACTACATTGTATTGTCTTCCGGTTCTGTTGTCAATCCGCGTTCACGAGTCCACAGTGACGCTGATGACGTAAGCTGACGTGTTATCTGGTGTGTCCGTGTATTCGGGTTCAAATAAATATGGCTGGGCAAAAAAATGCCCAAGACTTCCTCTGTTTCGAAATCCTTAGACATGTTTGTGAAGATTGTTTTGTTTACAGCGTGCATCTCCCTCAGATTGTAAGCGAAGCTCGAGCACACTAACACGTCAGCAGCGTCTTACATCATCAGCGTCACTGAACGCGGCTTGACAACAGAATCGGAAGTGAATACAATGCTGAATAAAGTTTTTGTTATTTTTGGACCAAAATGTATTTTCGGTGCTTCAAAACATTCAAACTAACCCACTTATGTCACATGGATTACTTTGATGATGTCTTTATTTCCTTTCTGGACAAGGACAGTATACCGTACATACAGTACATTTTCAATGGAGGGATAGAAAGCTCTCGGACTAAATCTAAAATATCTTAAACTGTGTTGCGAGGGCTTTGAACGACATGAGGGTGAGTCATTAATGACATAATTTTCATTTTTGGGTGAACTAACCCTTTAAGCACACTGTCTGTCTTCTCTTTGTTTTTGTTTTTTTTGCGCCTTAGACAAGAAGATCTCCACAAACATTTCACAACTGCTATCTTTTCTTACGCTTGTTCTTGTATTTACTCAGACTGGACCAAAGTCCAGTTTAGTCCAGATTTTCTTTTTCCAGTGTTCATGGCTCTTGTTGTCTCATCAAACAGTTACAATGAAAAGACGATTCTTGCCTAGAATTTTAGGTATGAAAAGGACGCACAATGACGTGCCCTTAGTTGTTCACTGGCTTTTCCAAATGTGTTTGTGTATAACTAAAACACATTCACAAGACAAAGCCAAAGACCCCAAAATCCTGGAATCCTCTATTGAAGTTTGTCTGAACATGAGCTGGGACGTGTTGACACAACAAAGATGGCAGGAATGTAAGCTAACAATATTCAACGCACACAACTGATAGTTGTAGAAAAGAGGGAATGTCTCTCTTTGTTCTTTGTCAAACAAAGAATCACATCATGAAGAAGCAAGCAGAATGTTTGAGTTCCTTCCCTTTTTTACCCGTCTTTGTTGTTGTTGCCAGGTTTGCGAGGAGCGTACACTTAACACACAGTAACACACATAGCAACTCCTCTCTGTCTGTGTGCTCAGCCAATATTTACTCTGCTGCCAAACACTGACACTATTGAGTTTGGCCATTTAAAATACTATTTGAAGAGCATTAGAGATGCAGTGGAATAACAGCCCTGCCTGGGGCTGATCAGAACAGGAAGTGATGTCACAGTGGGCAGGTGTTGCTGTATGATGCTAGCATTTGAACGTTAACTGTTTCTGAAGCTGTGTTTTTGTGAATTTTTCAGTTACCTGTCTTTGACTGCTATCGGAACTGATATTATAGTTTAAATGACCTAGAAAGTCTCTGGTTATCTCTCTTAACCTTGTGCATTTCTCGAAGAAGGATGGGTAATAATAACCTTGCGAGTGTTTGGATATGATTTTCCACAGACTTGATAACAGTTTATGGCCTTTAATGCTTAACAAGAGGAACTGAGCCCAGTATCGTTCTTTATTGAAACTGCCATAAATTTGCGCAAACACTATAATCAGTCTCTTATCAGCTACTGCAGAGCAATGACCAGGATAGTGTGTTCTAGCTGAGATGTTTCCTAATGTTAATAAAGCTATAACCGCTTTATCTGGTCAGGATAAATACTATAGTATCCTATAGGATTGAGACCAGTAGATTTGGTGTGTGTGTGTGAGAGAGAGAGAGAGAGAGAGAGAGAGAGAGAGAGAGAGAGAGAGAGACTCTGATAGACAGTACTGCCATCTCCTGGAGAGAGTAAATTCAAGGCCCCTTTCTTAACAGATTGCATAACAAAAATCGGCTATCATATTCCATCCACTGCATATCACCTTGTAATTTTAAATGTGTTTAGCATATCAGAATGCACACCATCTGATTTATCTGAATAAACCATTTTTGAGTTGTAACCATGCAGTCAGCAAGTTCAAAGTCTTCTCATTGCTATCCTTCCAAGATTATATGAAAAAAACGTATAAAAACGAATAATACTGTAATTATCCAATTCAGCTGCAGTTGGAGGGAACAAATGGACAGTCTTCATTGTGTCCTTATTGAAAAAGTCAGCATGTCTTTTCAGTGTTTCCAACAAGCTTCTGCCAATCAAATGCTGAATAAATATTAGAGTTGGCAGCACACACAGCACACATCAGGTTGGCACAATAAGAGACCTCATTGATTGGTTTATGGATTCTTGGGGAAAAAATGACGGAGAGAAAAACAGAGAGCAAAAAGTGAAGTCTGCTCTCCATTAGAATCCACTAGGTGTTTTGGCAAACACGAGGAGTTCTGTGCAAACAGGGTTATTGGAGGAGTCTTCTCAGCCTGGTGTTAGCTCTGCAAACCCAGCTCTGTGCAAACAACTTCAAAGAATGTGGCCACCTCCTCCTGGCCCTTTGATGTAGGTATCGATTGAGGTGAGGCAGGTTGTAGAATATGGGAGAACGAGCGAGAGAGAGAGAGAGAGAGACTCTGAGGGGAACCGGGCAGCCAGAGTGAGGGTCTTCACTTCTCTGGAAACAGCAGCTGGCTCTACTGCTGGTGATCAAACAGACCCTGAGCTCCCTCTGCCAAACGCACCCCCTCCTCAAACATACACACACCTCATAAGTTTAGCACTATGTTTGGGGCATGATTTTATTACATTAATGCTACAGAATTACCATAATTACAAATGTTTTTGGATTCGTAGCGTGTTGGAAACTCAATTTTATCAAAGCTTCAACTGTGAAAGTGATTCATTAGCCACATATTGTAGTTTGAAATGTACATGAAAAAAATAGAGGTGATTTTAGTATTGTAAAAAAAAAAAATCTTTTTTTTGTTGTTGTTGTTGTTATGTGTGCTGCCATATAAACTAATTTTAATGAGGGTGTGAACAGCTCATTGTAGAATCTTAGAGCCGTTGTTTTGAAGTTACGATAATTCCAACAATGCATTTTCCATTCACATATTCTTCCTTTGCTAAAGGTTTGCTGCAAATTTCAGAACTTTCAGGAAAGTCTATATACTGAATTTGATGAAGTACATTCAACAAATATGCAAGACGTGTGTAGTATAAATACATTTTTGGACCCTGAGGATGTAATCCTGACAAGTCTCTGAATCATGTTAAAACATTAAAGGATTAGTTCACTTTCACATGAAAATTAGCCCATGATTTACTCACCCTCTAGCCATCCTAGTATGTGACTTTCTTCCTTCAGACGAATACAATCGGAGTTATATTAAAAATATCCAAGTTTTATAATGGCAGTGGATTGCAACCAACAGATTGAAGCTCAAAAACGCGCATCCATACGCCATAAACAAACTTCATGTGGCTCTGTGGATTAATAAAGACCTTCTGAAGCAAAGTGATGAGTTTGTGTAAGAATAATAATATTTAAAACTTTTTATAAAGTAAAATAACTAGCTTCCCTGGAGCTGCATGAAGTTCGTTTATGGCTCACGTTTTTGAGCTTCAATCGGTTTGGTTGCAATCTATTGCCATTATAAAGCTTGGCAGAGCCAGGATACTTTTAATATAACTCAGATTGTATTCGTCTGAAAGAAGAAAGTCCTATACACATAGGATGACTTGATGGTGAGTAAATCATGGGCTAATTTTCATTTGAAAGTGAACCCTTTAAGCAATATGTTTTCATTCGAACTATATCATCACACACAAATATGTTAACTTGTCAAGTGACTGCATTCACTTAATGATATGTATTATACAGAAGGTCCAATAAGTTTTCTTGATAAGGTTATTCGCAAACATCTTTGTTCAAAATATACAAGACATAAACTAATATAAGGAGAATACAAGCTTTGCATTTTTTAACAGCTTTTTTTAATCGCACAATTAGGCCAATAAACTGTTATTGTATGACAGGCAATAAACATTTCTTGTACATGCTCTGTATCAACTATTAAACTTATCATTTGAGAGGAAAGTTTACCATGCAGACATTAAAGCTCACTTGGATTGATCTGTTAGTTGTCGTTTGCATGTTCACTATCTCTCTTTCTCCAAGTCATGTACACATACTTATCTCGCTTAGGCACTCAATCAGTCCAGTTGTACAGCAGCTGTAAAATCAGTAATTTTTAAGCTGCCTTAGGTTTCTTTGTTTGCAAAAGCTTTTTTATCTTCCTTTCATGCCACAACAACTAAGGAAATATGATGCTTTGCTCTTTTTCACAGATAAATGAGTCACCTATTCAGTTATTAAATTCCATACACAATCAGCAGGGGATTTCTAGGAACACTGTAATCCACTGTGAGCTCCCGCCGCAGGTGCATGAGCCAAACACATTCCCCAAATACTTCAGCACCACTTGAGTTTCATTGCCCAAATTGTGTGGTAGGCTATAAAGTTATTTGTGAAATGTTAGAAGAGCCAGAACAAGATTTGTCAAATTAAGTTTAGTAGTGCACAGTTGCAAAGGGATAGTTCACCAAAAATTATCATTCTGCCATCATTTATTCACCCTCTCATTCCAAACCAGTTTTTCTCTCTTTGGAGGAACATAAAAGAGGTTTTGAAGAATGTTTTTGTCTGTACAGTGAAAGTGAGTGGTCTTTTTGATACGCCAGCTTGGCCATTTTCGGTGAACTATCAATTGTCAAAATGCCATTCTATACCATTCTATGCTTTCAAGATCATTTTAATCGATTCAAATTTTGATGAATGAGGCATGACAAATCGCTGTCGTTCAAGTGAAGCGGCAGCGCAGAGCGCATGTGAACTGATCATCTCTTCGCTTTACTATTAGTTACAGTAGAAAACAAGCATGAATGAACATCAGAAGGTATGTTGAAAGATATAGAACGACTTATAGATATAGAAAAGACTGAACTTTACTTCTGCATCTGATGTTCATTAAATCTGTAAGCTGCCTGTCAAGTTGAGAAACTAGCAATAAAAAAAAGAGATAATGGGAAGATAGGCAATCACATTTTATAATAAACCAATGTCATATAACAATACAGACTTATGAGTGGACAACTTTTAAACAGAAAGACTAACATATCTTGTGTAGAAACAGATAATCCATCTCTTTGTTGGTCATCAGTGGGGAAAGGGTGAAAACTGATGGTCAAATTGTTTTTTACTGAAACGTATCAAAAATTTTTGTGTTTTCTGGGCTTTCTTTTATCCTTCCAGTGTTTGTGATGTAATTCAGTGGAGAGATATGAAGAGAAACAGGGAAAGAAAAAGAGGGAAAAATCACTGTTACAGTATATGACAAATAGAGAGAGAGGGCTGTGTAATGTGTATTGAAAACTACCCTTCATTTGTATTGTTTTTGCCAGCTCTGCCATCATCAACAAAAGGTAACTCGCATAAATATACACAGCATAAATGTCTTTTATCTTTCACAATTCATAACCACAATGGAGTTGCATCACTCTTTGTGTCAGGAAGTCTGACGTCATTCATCTGAAGTGCAGGGCATTACTACAAGCCCTCAACTGTAGGATTGTTTATCCACTGAAATCAGCTAAGTCCCGATGCCAGAAAAAAAAAAAAAAACAATCGTTTGTTTCATGGCTGCGCGGGTATTAAAGTAAGCCGAACACTCTTTGGCATGGAACGGGGTGCACGACGGGACAGCTTAGCAAACAAAGACAGATTAACACATTTTGAAGCTGAACATGGCCAGTGCTTTGTGGGAAAGATGGATAGCAGCTCTAATCTATTTGCTGTGAATTGTTGTGCTCTGTCTGCCACTGAAAACAGGTTAATGCGATTCCCAGGACTACCACACCAAACATCTAATGCTGGCAAAAGACAGGTACCACCACTGTTTGTCTGCTAAATGAACCACTGACTGTTATTCTCAAATCATGCATGCAATCACCTTTGCACCATTTTTTTCGAAACACTGCCTCTAGATGCTTTGTTTTCTTTTCTTCTGAATTGACTCTATTGCATGAGCGCCTTTTAATGGAAATTAAAAAGAAACTCAGGTTTTAACTCTTGTGTCATTTTTGTGATTTAAATAAAAAAAAACCTTTCTCCTCCTAGTTCAATGTGCAGAGACAATTTTAGGATTGTTTCATAAGATGCTAGCCAGTATCCAGGCCTCCTATCAAGTTCTGAAGTGATCTGTGTTCGATACCAGGAGGACGTTTTCCATTTCTCAAAACACCAGCCCGTTCTCATCCCAAGACGTCATCTAACTGACACTTTTGACCATACGTCAACATCCGACATTTTAGGGTACCCTTTAACGTCAGTTAGATGACGCTATCTAATCCTAACCCTACCCCAGACGTAAACCTACCTGTGTCATCTAACTGATGCTAAAGGTAAAGCCCTAGGATCGTCATTTAACTGACGTTAAAGGGTAACGTCGGATGTTGACGTCTTGGGATGAGAATGTGTTGCAAACACATGCAGAGAGAGTTTATAAGATGTTTAAATTCAGCAGAAGCTGATTACCATCATGTGAGATAGTATTCAAATGAATGTTTTACTTCATAAAGCACAGTGATATTCATCAGGATTTGTGGTTGGCACTTAGGCCGTGTGTCCACCAAAGCGTTTTTCCATGCGCCTGGCGTATGTTTTCAATTGTTTTCAATGGGAGCGCCGCGTTTTTTAAACGCCATGAGCGTAACGAGGCGCTGAGCGTTTTTTTTCACGCTGAAGCGCCGAGCACCCGGCGTTTTTTACTGGTCGCCGAGAGTTGAAAAATGTTCAACTTTGGATAAAACGCAGCACTCATCACTGTCACTTTTTACCCAACTGTCCAATCACAGTGGAGGAGGGGCGGGACTAAACCACACTGACCAACTGTCACAACATTCAAACTGTGCGGCGGATATTCTGTATCATAGCAACAAAACGCTCTCAAGCGGCCAAAGCATGGCGTCTTCAGCAGAGCGTCTGGCGTTTTCAGCTGGCTAAAAACGCTTTGGTGGACACATGGCCTTAGTGCTTTTTCCAAACAGAAAAGGTGCCAGGGTGTTTAACATTTAAACAGTAGTTTGTTTATTACATCAGTTAAACATGACATTAATTCCCATAGAGCAAGAGGATGTTAAGTAAGGAAATGTTAGAGCTGTTCACAATGTTCTGTTCAGTGTGAACAGTGCTGATGCTGTCCATCTTAACAGACAATAAAGCTTGATTGATATTTTAATATATATATATATATATATATATATATATATATATATATATATATATATATATATATATATATATATATATATACTGTATATATATATGAAGAGTTCAGATGCAAAAGCCTCTAAGTGTCATTTGAAATTTTCTTCTAAAATGATAATTTTTATCAAGCTTGTATATTTTTGTATATTTAAGTTCAGTAATTTCACTTAAATGGCAATGAAGATTACCTATTAATTGTCATTTAAGTGAAATTACTGAACTTAAATATACAAGCTTGATAAAAATGGTCATTTTAGAAGAAAATTTCAAATGGCATTTAGAGGCTTTTGCATCTGAACTCTTCATATATATACTGTATGAGTGATTTTTCTTTTTGTCTTTTGTTCTTTAAGTTTATTTGGCTGCTGTCACTTTAAAATCGGACGTGCATGACTGACACAGATCACAACTCTTTATGTTCATTTAACACTTTTTTAAACTCCTTTAATGTGCTTACTGGGACCTCGACAAAACAGGAAATTTAACAATTTTATGTTTTTGTCCATTCAAGCAGGAAAGAGAAGTGGTATTCAATGCGCACATTTTCTGTTTGTTCCCCGAGATCCGCTTCACAGACACCATGCCAGTACATATTTGAGGTTTTTTTGCATCTTATCATGCTTAAATGGTTTAATAACACTTCAATACATGATGGCGTGATTATATAGTGTAGGTCAGCCAAAGGATGACAGAAAAAAAAATGGATGCTGCCTTAAAAGCACTACGCAGCTACCACTTTTACTCTTCAAAAAGTTCATAAAGAGATGGTAAAATGAATCCATATGAATTGAGCAGTTTATTTAATCGCAAAATCAACGCACTGTGAAAGTCCTAATAATAATAATATATTTTAGAGTCAAAATTCAGATTGGTAGTCATAAAATGTTACTGAGTCCAGTTAAATATTTTATTAGATGTTTCACTGGATTCTGTTTATTTTAACAGAACATTCCGCATAATAATAATGTTAAATTCTTGGGTTGTGTGATATTACATTAATCTGTAATGAAAGTTACATTAATAGAAGTAATTGTGGAGACAGACAAGCGTTATTAAAATCAGCAGAGTATTTTATTCAGTGTTGTTAAATACAACAGGGAGATGTTTACTGGGTTTTAAATTTGTACACTGTTAGCAATTGATGTAATTTTTACAGGAAATTTTACAACAATGTATTGTATTTGCGTTTTACCTGTAAAAGGCAATGCACCATGGGAAATTAATGGACAGTCCTGTATTATTATTGTAATTTCACTGTATTCACGGAGTTTTACAATGGTTTTACAGCCACCGCGTTGCATCATGGGATCTTCGCGGTCTGAATTTTGAATTTTTAGGCGGTTCTAAACGTACATTCTGGGAGTAAGCCGTCATTCAAGAAGACGGAAAAGAAGCAATTCTGGGACGAAGGTAAGTTATCTTCACTTTATGTAATTTACTGTTACCGTTACACATGTATTTTTATAGCGTAAATAAAACGTTATTAGTTCTCGTTATCTGAGTGGATGACGGTTTCGTCTGCTACTGGTAACTGGTTACTGGTAATTGCTAACATTTGCAACCTTGTTCTTCACAAATTGATGCTATTTTAATCTGCCTGAAGTAACGTTAACGTCAATATGGTTCTTTCACTGTTTGGATGGATTGGCTAGCTAGCTCGAATCTCATTTAGGGCTGTCAAAGAATATTCTAAATTCGAATATATATTCAAAAAGTTTTAAAAACTGAAAATGAATATTCGAATGTGGAAAAACACCCCCGCGGTAGCGCGGCTGTCTGCTTTCCGACTGGGCGCGGCGCGCTGTTGCCTGGTATAACCATAGACTGGGTATAACTTAGTTATTGCATGATAGGTTTGATTAGCTAACAGTTTCATGCACTGCAGGCTTCAAGTTCCACTGGTTTGGTTATTTACTGTTTCATGCCAAGAAAAAGTTACAACCTCGCTCGGAGCGTTCAATATCGTTTCTCTATACTGCAAAACTTGAATTAATGTTAATAATATTTATTTCAATCACCGAATGAAGCCAGCTAACGTTATGGGACAAGTGTCGCGACCTTAAATTGCTTGCACAAAACTCTTGATCAGCACACAACATTTATTTATTGTTGTTGTTTGTTTAAACCGTTATGCAGAGAGTGATGAGGGTGAACACGAGAGAAAAAGAGTGAGTGCGAGCGAGCGAGCGAGGTCTGCTCTGTGGTCTGTTGATTTACTTATTTTTGTGGTAATATGTTGTCAAATAGGTTTGAACTTAAATAAACTACCTATACAAGTAGTTATGGCTCTTTGTATGTATTTGTCCTGTTATTGACGTAAAGCGCGTCATGGGCCTGTTCTCGCATTTCAGTGAGCTGACCGAATTCCTATCCAGGAGAAGCTGCCAGATGCCGTAGAAGCCTCCATTGTTGCACTCAGGTCTATGTCTCATTGCCCTCTATCAGAATCCAGAGTTTTGAGAAGATTGGGGATACTTAATTTTTCGCCCCCCAAAAAAAACCGTAAGGGGTAACACTGTCGTTTTTTTTACGGGTCGAAATTTTGATTTTCGATATCTCAGCTCTGGAAGGGTTTAGAGTCTCCATTGTTGCACTCAGGTCTAAGTCTCATGGCCCTCTATCAGAATCCAGAGTTTTGAGAAGATTGGGGATACTTAATTTCTCGCCCCCCCAAAAAAAACGTAAGGGGTAACACTGTCGTTTTTTTTTTCGGGTCGAACTTTTGATTTTCGATATCTCAGCTCTGGAAGGGTCTAGAGCCTCCATTGTTGCACTCAGGTCTAAGTCTCATGGCCCTCTAACAGAATCCAGAGTTTTGAGAAGATTGGGGATACTTAATTTTTCGCCCCAAAAAAAAAACGTAAGGGGTAACACTGTCGTTTTTTTTTCGGGTCGAAATTTAGATTTTCGATATCTCAGCTCTGGAAGGGTCTAGAGCCTCCATTGTTGCACTCAGGTCTAAGTCTCATGGCCCTCTATCAGAATTCAGAGTTTTGAGAAGATTGGGGATACTTAATTTTTTGCCCAAAAAAAACAAAAATGTAAGGGGTAACACTGTCATTTTCTTTTCGGTTCGAAATTTTGAGTTTCGATATCTCAGCACTGGAAGGGTCTAGAGCCTCCATTGTTGCACTCAGGTCTATGTCTCATGGCCCTCTATCAGAATCCAGAGTTTTGAGAAGATTGGGGATACTTAATTTTTCGCCCAAAAAAAAACGTAAGGGGTAACACTGTCGTTTTTTTTTTCGGGTCGAAATTTAGATTTTCGATATCTCAGCTCTGGAAGGGTCTAGAGCCTCCATTGTTGCACTCAGGTCTAAGTCTCATGGCCCTCTATCAGAATCCAGAGTTTTGAGAAGATTGGGGATACTTAATTTTTCGCCCAAAAAAAAAAAACGTAAGGGGTAACACTGTCATTTTCTTTTCGGGTCGAAATTTTGAGTTTCGATATCTCAGCACTGGAAGGGTCTAGAGCCTCCATTGTTGCACTCAGGTCTATGTCTCATGGCCCTCTATCAGAATCCAGAGTTTTGAGAAGATTGGGGATACTTAATTTTTCGCCAAAAAAAAAAAAAAAACGTAAGGGGTAACACTGTCGGTTTTTTTTCGGGTCGAAATTTTGAGTTTCGATATTTCAGCACTGAAAGGGTCTAGAGCCTCCATTGTTGCACTCAGGTCTATGTCTTATGGCCCTCTATCAGAATCCAGAGTTTTGAGAAGATTGGGGATACTAAATTTTTCGCCCAAAAAAAAAAACGTAAGGGTTAACACTGTTGTTTTTTTTACGGGTCGAAATTTTGATTTTTGATATCTCAGCTCTGGAAGGGTCTAGAGCCTCCATTGTTGCACTCAGGTCTAAGTCTCATGGCCCTCTATCAGAATCCAGAGTTTTGAGAAGATTGGGGATACTTATTTTTTCGCCCCCCCAAAAAAAACGTAAGGGGTAACACTGTCGTTTTTTTTACGGGTCGAAATTTTGATTTTCGATATCTCAGCTCTGGAAGGGTTTAGAGCCTCCATTGTTGCACTCAGGTCTAAGTCTCATGGCCCTCTATCAGAATCCAGAGTTTTGAGAAGATTGGGGATACTTAATTTTTCGCCCCCCAAAAAAATGTAAGGGGTAAAAAACGTAAGGGGTAACACTCGAAATTTTGATTTTCGAAATCTCAGCTCTGGAAGGGTCTAGAGCCTCCATTGTTGCACTCAGGTCTAAGTCTCATGGCCCTCTATCAGAATCCAGAGTTTTGAGAAGATTGGGGATACTTAATTTTTCGCCCCCCCAAAAAAAACTTAAGGGGTAACACTGTCGTTTTTTTTACGGGTCGAAATTTTGATTTTCGATATCTCAGCTCTGGAAGGGTTTAGAGCCTCCATTGTTGCACTCAGGTCTAAGTCTCATGGCCCTCTATCAGAATACATAGTTTTGAGAAGATTGGGGATACTTAATTTTTCGCCCAAAAAAAAGACGTAAGGGGTAACACTGTCGTTTTTTTTTTCGGGTCGAAATTTTGATTTTCGATATCTCAGCACTGGAAGGGTCTAGAGCCTCCATTGTTGCACTCAGGTCTATATCTCATGGCCCGCTATCAGAATCCAGAGTTTTGAGAAGATTGGGGATACTTAATTTTTCGCCAAAAAAAAAAAAACGTAAGGGGTAACACTGTCGTTTTTTTTTACGGGTCGAAATTTTGATTTTCGATATCTCAGCTCTGGAAGGGTTTAGAGCCTCCATTGTTGCACTCAGGTCTAAGTCTCATGGCCCTCTATCAGAATCCAGAGTTTTGAGAAGATTGGGGATACTTAATTTTTCGCCCCCCAAAAAAACGTAAGGGGTAAAAAACGTAAGGGGTAACACTCGAAATTTTGATTTTCGAAATCTCAGCTCTGGAAGGGTCTAGAGCCTCCATTGTTGCACTCAGGTCTAAGTCTCATGGCCCTCTATCAGAATCCAGAGTTTTGAGAAGATTGGGGATACTTAATTTTTCGCCCCCCCCAAAAAAACTTAAGGGGTAACACTGTCGTTTTTTTTACGGGTCGAAATTTTGATTTTCGATATCTCAGCTCTGGAAGGGTTTAGAGCCTCCATTGTTGCACTCAGGTCTAAGTCTCATGGCCCTCTATCAGAATCCAGAGTTTTGAGAAGATTGGGGATACTTAATTTTTCGCCCAAAAAAAAGACGTAAGGGGTAACACTGTCGTTTTTTTTTCGGGTCGAAATTTTGATTTTCGATATCTCAGCACTGGAAGGGTCTAGAGCCTCCATTGTTGCACTCAGGTCTATATCTCATGGCCCGCTATCAGAATCCAAAGTTTTGAGAAGATTGGGGATACTTAATTTTTCGCCAAAAAAAAAAAAAACGTAAGGGGTAACACTGTGGTTTTTTTACGGGTCGAAATTTTGATTTTCGATATCTCAGCTCTGGAAGGGTCTAGAGCCTCCATTGTTGCACTCAGGTCTAAGTCTCATGGCCCTCTATCAGAATCCAGAGTTTTGAGAAGATTGGGGATACTTAATTTTTCGCCCAAAAAAAAAAAAAATGTAAGGGGTAACACTGTCATTTTCTTTTCGGGTCGAAATTTTGAGTTTCGATATCTCAGCACTGGAAGGGTCTAGAGCCTCCATTGTTGCACTCAGGTCTATGTCTCATGGCCCTCTATCAGAATCCAGAGTTTTGAGAAGATTGGGGATACTTAATTTTTCGCCCAAAAAAAAACGTAAGGGGTAACACTGTCGTTTTTTTTTCGGGTCGAAATTTAGATTTTCGATATCTCAGCTCTGGAAGGGTCTAGAGCCTCCATTGTTGCACTCAGGTCTAAGTCTCATGGCCCTCTATCAGAATCCAGAGTTTTGAGAAGATTGGGGATACTTAATTTTTCGCCCAAAAAAAAAAAAACGTAAGGGGTAACACTGTCATTTTCTTTTCGGGTCGAAATTTTGAGTTTCGATATCTCAGCACTGGAAGGGTCTAGAGCCTCCATTGTTGTACTCAGGTCTATATCTCATGGCCCTCTATCAGAATCCAGAGTTTTGAGAAGATTGGGGATACTTAATTTTTCGCCCCAAAAAAAAAAACGTAAGGGGTAACACTGTCGTTTTTTTTTCGGGTCGAAATTTTGAGTTTCGATATCTCAGCACTGAAAGGGTTCTAGAGCCTCCATTGTTGCACTCAGGTCTATGTCTTATGGCCCTCTATCAGAATCCAGAGTTTTGAGAAGATTGGGGATACTTAATTTTTCGCCCAAAAAAAAAAATGTAAGGGGTAACACTGTCATTTTCTTTTCGGGTCGAAATTTTGAGTTTCGATATCTCAGCACTGGAAGGGTCTAAAGCCTCCATTGTTGCACTCAGGTCTATGTCTCATGGCCCTCTATCAGAATCCAGAGTTTTGAGAAGATTGGGGATACTTAATTTTCCGTCAAAAAAAAAACGTAAGGGGTAACACTGTCGTTTTTTTTTTCGGGTCGAAATTTAGATTTTCGATATCTCAGCACTGGAAGGGTCTAGAGCCTCCATTGTTGCACTCAGGTCTAAGTCTCATGGCCCTCTATCAGAATCCAGAGTTTTGAGAAGATTGGGGATACTTAATTTTTCGCCCCAAAAAAAAAAACGTAAGGGGTAACACTGTCATTTTCTTTTCGGGTCGAAATTTTGATTTTCGATATCTCAGCTCTGGAAGGGTCTTGAGCCTCCATTGTTGCACTCAGGTCTATGTCTCATGGCCCTCTATCAGAATCCAGAGTTTTGAGAAGATTGGGGATACTTAATTTTTAGCCCAAAAAAAAAAACGTAAGGGGTAACACTGTCGTTTTTTTTTCGGGTCGAAATTTTGAGTTTCGATATCTCAGCACTGAAAGGGTCTAGAGCCTCCATTGTTGGACTCAGGTTTATGTCTCATGGCCCTCTATCAGAATCCAGAGTTTTGAGAAGATTGGGGATACTAAATTTTTCGCCCAAAAAAAAAAACATAAGGGGTAACACTCGTTTTTTTTTTTCGGGTCGAAAATTTGAATTTTGATATCTCAGCTCTGGAAGGGTCTAGAGCCTCCATTGTTGCACTCAGGTCTAAGTCTCATGGCCCTCTATCAGAATCCAGAGTTTTGAGAAGATTGGGGATACTTAATTTTTCGCCCAAAAAAAAACGTAAGGGGTAACACTGTCGTTTTTTTTTCTGGTCGAAATTTTTAATTTCGATATCTCAGCTCTGGAAGGGTCTAGAGCCTCAATTTTTGCACTCAGGTCTAAGTCTCATGGCCCTCTATCAGAATCCAGAGTTTTGAGAAGATTGGGGATTCTTAATTTTTCGCCCAAAAAAAAAAACGTAAGGGGTAACACTGTTGTTTTTTTACGGGTCGAAATTTTGATTTTTGATATCTCAGCTCTGGAAGGGTCTAGAGCCTCCATTGTTGCACTCAGGTCTAAGTCTCATGGCCCTCTATCAGAATCCAGAGTTTTGAGAAGATTGGGGATACTTATTTTTTCGCCCCCCCAAAAAAAACGTAAGGGGTAACACTGTCGTTTTTTTTACGGGTCGAAATTTTGATTTTCGATATCTCAGCTCTGGAAGGGTTTAGAGCCTCCATTGTTGCACTCAGGTCTAAGTCTCATGGCCCTCTATCAGAATCCAGAGTTTTGAGAAGATTGGGGATACTTAATTTTTCGCCCCCCAAAAAAACGTAAGGGGTAAAAAACGTAAGGGGTAACACTCGAAATTTTGATTTTCGAAATCTCAGCTCTGGAAGGGTCTAGAGCCTCCATTGTTGCACTCAGGTCTAAGTCTCATGGCCCTCTATCAGAATCCAGAGTTTTGAGAAGATTGGGGATACTTAATTTTTCGCCCAAAAAAAAAAAACGTAAGGGGTAACACTGTCATTTTCTTTTCGGGTCGAAATTTTGAGTTTCGATATCTCAGCACTGGAAGGGTCTAGAGCCTCCATTGTTGCACTCAGGTCTATGTCTCATGGCCCTCTATCAGAATCCAGAGTTTTGAGAAGATTGGGGATACTTAATTTTTCGCCAAAAAAAAAAAAAAACGTAAGGGGTAACACTGTCGGTTTTTTTTCGGGTCGAAATTTTGAGTTTCGATATTTCAGCACTGAAAGGGTCTAGAGCCTCCATTGTTGCACTCAGGTCTATGTCTTATGGCCCTCTATCAGAATCCAGAGTTTTGAGAAGATTGGGGATACTAAATTTTTCGCCCAAAAAAAAAAACGTAAGGGTTAACACTGTTGTTTTTTTTACGGGTCGAAATTTTGATTTTTGATATCTCAGCTCTGGAAGGGTCTAGAGCCTCCATTGTTGCACTCAGGTCTAAGTCTCATGGCCCTCTATCAGAATCCAGAGTTTTGAGAAGATTGGGGATACTTATTTTTTCGCCCCCCCAAAAAAACGTAAGGGGTAACACTGTCGTTTTTTTTACGGGTCGAAATTTTGATTTTCGATATCTCAGCTCTGGAAGGGTTTAGAGCCTCCATTGTTGCACTCAGGTCTAAGTCTCATGGCCCCTTTATCAGAATCCAGAGTTTTGAGAAGATTGGGGATACTTAATTTTTCGCCCCCCAAAAAAATGTAAGGGGTAAAAAACGTAAGGGGTAACACTCGAAATTTTGATTTTCGAAATCTCAGCTCTGGAAGGGTCTAGAGCCTCCATTGTTGCACTCAGGTCTAAGTCTCATGGCCCTCTATCAGAATCCAGAGTTTTGAGAAGATTGGGGATACTTAATTTTTCGCCCCCCCAAAAAAAACTTAAGGGGTAACACTGTCGTTTTTTTTACGGGTCGAAATTTTGATTTTCGATATCTCAGCTCTGGAAGGGTTTAGAGCCTCCATTGTTGCACTCAGGTCTAAGTCTCATGGCCCTCTATCAGAATACATAGTTTTGAGAAGATTGGGGATACTTAATTTTTCGCCCAAAAAAAAGACGTAAGGGGTAACACTGTCGTTTTTTTTTTCGGGTCGAAATTTTGATTTTCGATATCTCAGCACTGGAAGGGTCTAGAGCCTCCATTGTTGCACTCAGGTCTATATCTCATGGCCCGCTATCAGAATCCAGAGTTTTGAGAAGATTGGGGATACTTAATTTTTCGCCAAAAAAAAAAAAACGTAAGGGGTAACACTGTCGTTTTTTTTTACGGGTCGAAATTTTGATTTTCGATATCTCAGCTCTGGAAGGGTTTAGAGCCTCCATTGTTGCACTCAGGTCTAAGTCTCATGGCCCTCTATCAGAATCCAGAGTTTTGAGAAGATTGGGGATACTTAATTTTTCGCCCCCCAAAAAAACGTAAGGGGTAAAAAACGTAAGGGGTAACACTCGAAATTTTGATTTTCGAAATCTCAGCTCTGGAAGGGTCTAGAGCCTCCATTGTTGCACTCAGGTCTAAGTCTCATGGCCCTCTATCAGAATCCAGAGTTTTGAGAAGATTGGGGATACTTAATTTTTCGCCCCCCCCAAAAAAACTTAAGGGGTAACACTGTCGTTTTTTTTACGGGTCGAAATTTTGATTTTCGATATCTCAGCTCTGGAAGGGTTTAGAGCCTCCATTGTTGCACTCAGGTCTAAGTCTCATGGCCCTCTATCAGAATCCAGAGTTTTGAGAAGATTGGGGATACTTAATTTTTCGCCCAAAAAAAAGACGTAAGGGGTAACACTGTCGTTTTTTTTTCGGGTCGAAATTTTGATTTTCGATATCTCAGCACTGGAAGGGTCTAGAGCCTCCATTGTTGCACTCAGGTCTATATCTCATGGCCCGCTATCAGAATCCAAAGTTTTGAGAAGATTGGGGATACTTAATTTTTCGCCAAAAAAAAAAAAATGTAAGGGGTAACACTGTGGTTTTTTTACGGGTCGAAATTTTGATTTTCGATATCTCAGCTCTGGAAGGGTCTAGAGCCTCCATTGTTGCACTCAGGTCTAAGTCTCATGGCCCTCTATCAGAATCCAGAGTTTTGAGAAGATTGGGGATACTTAATTTTTCGCCCAAAAAAAAAAAAAATGTAAGGGGTAACACTGTCATTTTCTTTTCGGGTCGAAATTTTGAGTTTCGATATCTCAGCACTGGAAGGGTCTAGAGCCTCCATTGTTGCACTCAGGTCTATGTCTCATGGCCCTCTATCAGAATCCAGAGTTTTGAGAAGATTGGGGATACTTAATTTTTCGCCCCCCAAAAAAACGTAAGGGGTAAAAAACGTAAGGGGTAACACTCGAAATTTTGATTTTCGAAATCTCAGCTCTGGAAGGGTCTAGAGCCTCCATTGTTGCACTCAGGTCTAAGTCTCATGGCCCTCTATCAGAATCCAGAGTTTTGAGAAGATTGGGGATACTTAATTTTTCGCCCCCCCAAAAAAAACTTAAGGGGTAACACTGTCGTTTTTTTTACGGGTCGAAATTTTGATTTTCGATATCTCAGCTCTGGAAGGGTTTAGAGCCTCCATTGTTGCACTCAGGTCTAAGTCTCATGGCCCTCTATCAGAATCCAGAGTTTTGAGAAGATTGGGGATACTTAATTTTTCGCCCAAAAAAAAGACGTAAGGGGTAACACTGTCGTTTTTTTTTCGGGTCGAAATTTTGATTTTCGATATCTCAGCACTGGAAGGGTCTAGAGCCTCCATTGTTGCACTCAGGTCTATATCTTATGGCCCGCTATCAGAATCCAAAGTTTTGAGAAGATTGGGGATACTTAATTTTTCGCCAAAAAAAAAAAACGTAAGGGGTAACACTGTGGTTTTTTTACGGGTCGAAATTTTGATTTTCGATATCTCAGCTCTGGAAGGGTCTAGAGCCTCCATTGTTGCACTCAGGTCTAAGTCTCATGGCCCTCTATCAGAATCCAGAGTTTTGAGAAGATTGGGGATACTTAATTTTTCGCCCAAAAAAAAAAAAAATGTAAGGGGTAACACTGTCATTTTCTTTTCGGGTCGAAATTTTGAGTTTCGATATCTCAGCACTGGAAGGGTCTAGAGCCTCCATTGTTGCACTCAGGTCTATGTCTCATGGCCCTCTATCAGAATCCAGAGTTTTGAGAAGATTGGGGATACTTAATTTTTCGCCCAAAAAAAAACGTAAGGGGTAACACTGTCGTTTTTTTTTCGGGTCGAAATTTAGATTTTCGATATCTCAGCTCTGGAAGGGTCTAGAGCCTCCATTGTTGCACTCAGGTCTAAGTCTCATGGCCCTCTATCAGAATCCAGAGTTTTGAGAAGATTGGGGATACTTAATTTTTCGCCCAAAAAAAAAAAAAACGTAAGGGGTAACACTGTCATTTTCTTTTCGGGTCGAAATTTTGAGTTTCGATATCTCAGCACTGGAAGGGTCTAGAGCCTCCATTGTTGTACTCAGGTCTATATCTCATGGCCCTCTATCAGAATCCAGAGTTTTGAGAAGATTGGGGATACTTAATTTTTCGCCCCAAAAAAAAAAACGTAAGGGGTAACACTGTCGTTTTTTTTTCGGGTCGAAATTTTGAGTTTCGATATCTCAGCACTGAAAGGGTTCTAGAGCCTCCATTGTTGCACTCAGGTCTATGTCTTATGGCCCTCTATCAGAATCCAGAGTTTTGAGAAGATTGGGGATACTTAATTTTTCGCCCAAAAAAAAAAATGTAAGGGGTAACACTGTCATTTTCTTTTCGGGTCGAAATTTTGAGTTTCGATATCTCAGCACTGGAAGGGTCTAAAGCCTCCATTGTTGCACTCAGGTCTATGTCTCATGGCCCTCTATCAGAATCCAGAGTTTTGAGAAGATTGGGGATACTTAATTTTTCGCCCCAAAAAAAAAAACGTAAGGGGTAACACTGTCATTTTCTTTTCGGGTCGAAATTTTGATTTTCGATATCTCAGCTCTGGAAGGGTCTTGAGCCTCCATTGTTGCACTCAGGTCTATGTCTCATGGCCCTCTATCAGAATCCAGAGTTTTGAGAAGATTGGGGATACTTAATTTTTAGCCCAAAAAAAAAAACGTAAGGGGTAACACTGTCGTTTTTTTTTCGGGTCGAAATTTTGAGTTTCGATATCTCAGCACTGAAAGGGTCTAGAGCCTCCATTGTTGGACTCAGGTTTATGTCTCATGGCCCTCTATCAGAATCCAGAGTTTTGAGAAGATTGGGGATACTAAATTTTTCGCCCAAAAAAAAAAACATAAGGGGTAACACTCGTTTTTTTTTTTCGGGTCGAAAATTTGAATTTTGATATCTCAGCTCTGGAAGGGTCTAGAGCCTCCATTGTTGCACTCAGGTCTAAGTCTCATGGCCCTCTATCAGAATCCAGAGTTTTGAGAAGATTGGGGATACTTAATTTTTCGCCCAAAAAAAAACGTAAGGGGTAACACTGTCGTTTTTTTTTCTGGTCGAAATTTTTAATTTCGATATCTCAGCTCTGGAAGGGTCTAGAGCCTCAATTTTTGCACTCAGGTCTAAGTCTCATGGCCCTCTATCAGAATCCAGAGTTTTGAGAAGATTGGGGATTCTTAATTTTTCGCCCAAAAAAAAAAACGTAAGGGGTAACACTGTTGTTTTTTTACGGGTCGAAATTTTGATTTTTGATATCTCAGCTCTGGAAGGGTCTAGAGCCTCCATTGTTGCACTCAGGTCTAAGTCTCATGGCCCTCTATCAGAATCCAGAGTTTTGAGAAGATTGGGGATACTTATTTTTTCGCCCCCCCAAAAAAAACGTAAGGGGTAACACTGTCGTTTTTTTTACGGGTCGAAATTTTGATTTTCGATATCTCAGCTCTGGAAGGGTTTAGAGCCTCCATTGTTGCACTCAGGTCTAAGTCTCATGGCCCTCTATCAGAATCCAGAGTTTTGAGAAGATTGGGGATACTTAATTTTTCGCCCCCCAAAAAAACGTAAGGGGTAAAAAACGTAAGGGGTAACACTCGAAATTTTGATTTTCGAAATCTCAGCTCTGGAAGGGTCTAGAGCCTCCATTGTTGCACTCAGGTCTAAGTCTCATGGCCCTCTATCAGAATCCAGAGTTTTGAGAAGATTGGGGATACTTAATTTTTCGCCCAAAAAAAAAAAACGTAAGGGGTAACACTGTCATTTTCTTTTCGGGTCGAAATTTTGAGTTTCGATATCTCAGCACTGGAAGGGTCTAGAGCCTCCATTGTTGCACTCAGGTCTATGTCTCATGGCCCTCTATCAGAATCCAGAGTTTTGAGAAGATTGGGGATACTTAATTTTTCGCCAAAAAAAAAAAAAAACGTAAGGGGTAACACTGTCGGTTTTTTTTCGGGTCGAAATTTTGAGTTTCGATATTTCAGCACTGAAAGGGTCTAGAGCCTCCATTGTTGCACTCAGGTCTATGTCTTATGGCCCTCTATCAGAATCCAGAGTTTTGAGAAGATTGGGGATACTAAATTTTTCGCCCAAAAAAAAAAACGTAAGGGTTAACACTGTTGTTTTTTTTACGGGTCGAAATTTTGATTTTTGATATCTCAGCTCTGGAAGGGTCTAGAGCCTCCATTGTTGCACTCAGGTCTAAGTCTCATGGCCCTCTATCAGAATCCAGAGTTTTGAGAAGATTGGGGATACTTATTTTTTCGCCCCCCCCAAAAAAACGTAAGGGGTAACACTGTCGTTTTTTTTACGGGTCGAAATTTTGATTTTCGATATCTCAGCTCTGGAAGGGTTTAGAGCCTCCATTGTTGCACTCAGGTCTAAGTCTCATGGCCCTCTATCAGAATCCAGAGTTTTGAGAAGATTGGGGATACTTAATTTTTCGCCCCCCAAAAAAATGTAAGGGGTAAAAAACGTAAGGGGTAACACTCGAAATTTTGATTTTCGAAATCTCAGCTCTGGAAGGGTCTAGAGCCTCCATTGTTGCACTCAGGTCTAAGTCTCATGGCCCTCTATCAGAATCCAGAGTTTTGAGAAGATTGGGGATACTTAATTTTTCGCCCCCCCAAAAAAAACTTAAGGGGTAACACTGTCGTTTTTTTTACGGGTCGAAATTTTGATTTTCGATATCTCAGCTCTGGAAGGGTTTAGAGCCTCCATTGTTGCACTCAGGTCTAAGTCTCATGGCCCTCTATCAGAATACATAGTTTTGAGAAGATTGGGGATACTTAATTTTTCGCCCAAAAAAAAGACGTAAGGGGTAACACTGTCGTTTTTTTTTTCGGGTCGAAATTTTGATTTTCGATATCTCAGCACTGGAAGGGTCTAGAGCCTCCATTGTTGCACTCAGGTCTATATCTCATGGCCCGCTATCAGAATCCAGAGTTTTGAGAAGATTGGGGATACTTAATTTTTCGCCAAAAAAAAAAAAAAACGTAAGGGGTAACACTGTCGTTTTTTTTTACGGGTCGAAATTTTGATTTTCGATATCTCAGCTCTGGAAGGGTTTAGAGCCTCCATTGTTGCACTCAGGTCTAAGTCTCATGGCCCTCTATCAGAATCCAGAGTTTTGAGAAGATTGGGGATACTTAATTTTTCGCCCCCCAAAAAAACGTAAGGGGTAAAAAACGTAAGGGGTAACACTCGAAATTTTGATTTTCGAAATCTCAGCTCTGGAAGGGTCTAGAGCCTCCATTGTTGCACTCAGGTCTAAGTCTCATGGCCCTCTATCAGAATCCAGAGTTTTGAGAAGATTGGGGATACTTAATTTTTCGCCCCCCCAAAAAAAACTTAAGGGGTAACACTGTCGTTTTTTTTACGGGTCGAAATTTTGATTTTCGATATCTCAGCTCTGGAAGGGTTTAGAGCCTCCATTGTTGCACTCAGGTCTAAGTCTCATGGCCCTCTATCAGAATCCAGAGTTTTGAGAAGATTGGGGATACTTAATTTTTCGCCCAAAAAAAAGACGTAAGGGGTAACACTGTCGTTTTTTTTTCGGGTCGAAATTTTGATTTTCGATATCTCAGCACTGGAAGGGTCTAGAGCCTCCATTGTTGCACTCAGGTCTATATCTCATGGCCCGCTATCAGAATCCAAAGTTTTGAGAAGATTGGGGATACTTAATTTTTCGCCAAAAAAAAAAAAATGTAAGGGGTAACACTGTGGTTTTTTTACGGGTCGAAATTTTGATTTTCGATATCTCAGCTCTGGAAGGGTCTAGAGCCTCCATTGTTGCACTCAGGTCTAAGTCTCATGGCCCTCTATCAGAATCCAGAGTTTTGAGAAGATTGGGGATACTTAATTTTTCGCCCAAAAAAAAAAAAAATGTAAGGGGTAACACTGTCATTTTCTTTTCGGGTCGAAATTTTGAGTTTCGATATCTCAGCACTGGAAGGGTCTAGAGCCTCCATTGTTGCACTCAGGTCTATGTCTCATGGCCCTCTATCAGAATCCAGAGTTTTGAGAAGATTGGGGATACTTAATTTTTCGCCCCCCAAAAAAACGTAAGGGGTAAAAAACGTAAGGGGTAACACTCGAAATTTTGATTTTCGAAATCTCAGCTCTGGAAGGGTCTAGAGCCTCCATTGTTGCACTCAGGTCTAAGTCTCATGGCCCTCTATCAGAATCCAGAGTTTTGAGAAGATTGGGGATACTTAATTTTTCGCCCCCCCAAAAAAAACTTAAGGGGTAACACTGTCGTTTTTTTTACGGGTCGAAATTTTGATTTTCGATATCTCAGCTCTGGAAGGGTTTAGAGCCTCCATTGTTGCACTCAGGTCTAAGTCTCATGGCCCTCTATCAGAATCCAGAGTTTTGAGAAGATTGGGGATACTTAATTTTTCGCCCAAAAAAAAGACGTAAGGGGTAACACTGTCGTTTTTTTTTCGGGTCGAAATTTTGATTTTCGATATCTCAGCACTGGAAGGGTCTAGAGCCTCCATTGTTGCACTCAGGTCTATATCTCATGGCCCGCTATCAGAATCCAAAGTTTTGAGAAGATTGGGGATACTTAATTTTTCGCCAAAAAAAAAAAACGTAAGGGGTAACACTGTGGTTTTTTTACGGGTCGAAATTTTGATTTTCGATATCTCAGCTCTGGAAGGGTCTAGAGCCTCCATTGTTGCACTCAGGTCTAAGTCTCATGGCCCTCTATCAGAATCCAGAGTTTTGAGAAGATTGGGGATACTTAATTTTTCGCCCAAAAAAAAAAAAAATGTAAGGGGTAACACTGTCATTTTCTTTTCGGGTCGAAATTTTGAGTTTCGATATCTCAGCACTGGAAGGGTCTAGAGCCTCCATTGTTGCACTCAGGTCTATGTCTCATGGCCCTCTATCAGAATCCAGAGTTTTGAGAAGATTGGGGATACTTAATTTTTCGCCCAAAAAAAAACGTAAGGGGTAACACTGTCGTTTTTTTTTCGGGTCGAAATTTAGATTTTCGATATCTCAGCTCTGGAAGGGTCTAGAGCCTCCATTGTTGCACTCAGGTCTAAGTCTCATGGCCCTCTATCAGAATCCAGAGTTTTGAGAAGATTGGGGATACTTAATTTTTCGCCCAAAAAAAAAAAAAACGTAAGGGGTAACACTGTCATTTTCTTTTCGGGTCGAAATTTTGAGTTTCGATATCTCAGCACTGGAAGGGTCTAGAGCCTCCATTGTTGTACTCAGGTCTATATCTCATGGCCCTCTATCAGAATCCAGAGTTTTGAGAAGATTGGGGATACTTAATTTTTCGCCCCAAAAAAAAAAACGTAAGGGGTAACACTGTCGTTTTTTTTTCGGGTCGAAATTTTGAGTTTCGATATCTCAGCACTGAAAGGGTTCTAGAGCCTCCATTGTTGCACTCAGGTCTATGTCTTATGGCCCTCTATCAGAATCCAGAGTTTTGAGAAGATTGGGGATACTTAATTTTTCGCCCAAAAAAAAAAATGTAAGGGGTAACACTGTCATTTTCTTTTCGGGTCGAAATTTTGAGTTTCGATATCTCAGCACTGGAAGGGTCTAAAGCCTCCATTGTTGCACTCAGGTCTATGTCTCATGGCCCTCTATCAGAATCCAGAGTTTTGAGAAGATTGGGGATACTTAATTTTCCGTCAAAAAAAAAACGTAAGGGGTAACACTGTCGTTTTTTTTTTCGGGTCGAAATTTAGATTTTCGATATCTCAGCACTGGAAGGGTCTAGAGCCTCCATTGTTGCACTCAGGTCTAAGTCTCATGGCCCTCTATCAGAATCCAGAGTTTTGAGAAGATTGGGGATACTTAATTTTTCGCCCCAAAAAAAAAAACGTAAGGGGTAACACTGTCATTTTCTTTTCGGGTCGAAATTTTGATTTTCGATATCTCAGCTCTGGAAGGGTCTTGAGCCTCCATTGTTGCACTCAGGTCTATGTCTCATGGCCCTCTATCAGAATCCAGAGTTTTGAGAAGATTGGGGATACTTAATTTTTAGCCCAAAAAAAAAAACGTAAGGGGTAACACTGTCGTTTTTTTTTCGGGTCGAAATTTTGAGTTTCGATATCTCAGCACTGAAAGGGTCTAGAGCCTCCATTGTTGGACTCAGGTTTATGTCTCATGGCCCTCTATCAGAATCCAGAGTTTTGAGAAGATTGGGGATACTAAATTTTTCGCCCAAAAAAAAAAACATAAGGGGTAACACTCGTTTTTTTTTTTCGGGTCGAAAATTTGAATTTTGATATCTCAGCTCTGGAAGGGTCTAGAGCCTCCATTGTTGCACTCAGGTCTAAGTCTCATGGCCCTCTATCAGAATCCAGAGTTTTGAGAAGATTGGGGATACTTAATTTTTCGCCCAAAAAAAAACGTAAGGGGTAACACTGTCGTTTTTTTTTCTGGTCGAAATTTTTAATTTCGATATCTCAGCTCTGGAAGGGTCTAGAGCCTCAATTTTTGCACTCAGGTCTAAGTCTCATGGCCCTCTATCAGAATCCAGAGTTTTGAGAAGATTGGGGATTCTTAATTTTTCGCCCAAAAAAAAAAACGTAAGGGGTAACACTGTTGTTTTTTTACGGGTCGAAATTTTGATTTTTGATATCTCAGCTCTGGAAGGGTCTAGAGCCTCCATTGTTGCACTCAGGTCTAAGTCTCATGGCCCTCTATCAGAATCCAGAGTTTTGAGAAGATTGGGGATACTTATTTTTTCGCCCCCCCCAAAAAAACGTAAGGGGTAACACTGTCGTTTTTTTTACGGGTCGAAATTTTGATTTTCGATATCTCAGCTCTGGAAGGGTTTAGAGCCTCCATTGTTGCACTCAGGTCTAAGTCTCATGGCCCTCTATCAGAATCCAGAGTTTTGAGAAGATTGGGGATACTTAATTTTTCGCCCCCCAAAAAAACGTAAGGGGTAAAAAACGTAAGGGGTAACACTCGAAATTTTGATTTTCGAAATCTCAGCTCTGGAAGGGTCTAGAGCCTCCATTGTTGCACTCAGGTCTAAGTCTCATGGCCCTCTATCAGAATCCAGAGTTTTGAGAAGATTGGGGATACTTAATTTTTCGCCCAAAAAAAAAAAACGTAAGGGGTAACACTGTCATTTTCTTTTCGGGTCGAAATTTTGAGTTTCGATATCTCAGCACTGGAAGGGTCTAGAGCCTCCATTGTTGCACTCAGGTCTATGTCTCATGGCCCTCTATCAGAATCCAGAGTTTTGAGAAGATTGGGGATACTTAATTTTTCGCCAAAAAAAAAAAAAAACGTAAGGGGTAACACTGTCGGTTTTTTTTCGGGTCGAAATTTTGAGTTTCGATATTTCAGCACTGAAAGGGTCTAGAGCCTCCATTGTTGCACTCAGGTCTATGTCTTATGGCCCTCTATCAGAATCCAGAGTTTTGAGAAGATTGGGGATACTAAATTTTTCGCCCAAAAAAAAAAACGTAAGGGTTAACACTGTTGTTTTTTTTACGGGTCGAAATTTTGATTTTTGATATCTCAGCTCTGGAAGGGTCTAGAGCCTCCATTGTTGCACTCAGGTCTAAGTCTCATGGCCCTCTATCAGAATCCAGAGTTTTGAGAAGATTGGGGATACTTATTTTTTCGCCCCCCCCAAAAAAACGTAAGGGGTAACACTGTCGTTTTTTTTACGGGTCGAAATTTTGATTTTCGATATCTCAGCTCTGGAAGGGTTTAGAGCCTCCATTGTTGCACTCAGGTCTAAGTCTCATGGCCCTCTATCAGAATCCAGAGTTTTGAGAAGATTGGGGATACTTAATTTTTCGCCCCCCAAAAAAATGTAAGGGGTAAAAAACGTAAGGGGTAACACTCGAAATTTTGATTTTCGAAATCTCAGCTCTGGAAGGGTCTAGAGCCTCCATTGTTGCACTCAGGTCTAAGTCTCATGGCCCTCTATCAGAATCCAGAGTTTTGAGAAGATTGGGGATACTTAATTTTTCGCCCCCCCAAAAAAAACTTAAGGGGTAACACTGTCGTTTTTTTTACGGGTCGAAATTTTGATTTTCGATATCTCAGCTCTGGAAGGGTTTAGAGCCTCCATTGTTGCACTCAGGTCTAAGTCTCATGGCCCTCTATCAGAATCCAGAGTTTTGAGAAGATTGGGGATACTTAATTTTTCGCCCAAAAAAAAGACGTAAGGGGTAACACTGTCGTTTTTTTTTCGGGTCGAAATTTTGATTTTCGATATCTCAGCACTGGAAGGGTCTAGAGCCTCCATTGTTGCACTCAGGTCTATATCTCATGGCCCGCTATCAGAATCCAAAGTTTTGAGAAGATTGGGGATACTTAATTTTTCGCCAAAAAAAAAAAAACGTAAGGGGTAACACTGTGGTTTTTTTACGGGTCGAAATTTTGATTTTCGATATCTCAGCTCTGGAAGGGTCTAGAGCCTCCATTGTTGCACTCAGGTCTAAGTCTCATGGCCCTCTATCAGAATCCAGAGTTTTGAGAAGATTGGGGATACTTAATTTTTCGCCCAAAAAAAAAAAAATGTAAGGGGTAACACTGTCATTTTCTTTTCGGGTCGAAATTTTGAGTTTCGATATCTCAGCACTGGAAGGGTCTAGAGCCTCCATTGTTGCACTCAGGTCTATGTCTCATGGCCCGCTATCAGAATCCAAAGTTTTGAGAAGATTGGGGATACTTAATTTTTCGCCAAAAAAAAAAAAATGTAAGGGGTAACACTGTGGTTTTTTTACGGGTCGAAATTTTGATTTTCGATATCTCAGCTCTGGAAGGGTCTAGAGCCTCCATTGTTGCACTCAGGTCTAAGTCTCATGGCCCTCTATCAGAATCCAGAGTTTTGAGAAGATTGGGGATACTTAATTTTTCGCCCAAAAAAAAAAAAAATGTAAGGGGTAACACTGTCATTTTCTTTTCGGGTCGAAATTTTGAGTTTCGATATCTCAGCACTGGAAGGGTCTAGAGCCTCCATTGTTGCACTCAGGTCTATGTCTCATGGCCCTCTATCAGAATCCAGAGTTTTGAGAAGATTGGGGATACTTAATTTTTCGCCCCCCAAAAAAACGTAAGGGGTAAAAAACGTAAGGGGTAACACTCGAAATTTTGATTTTCGAAATCTCAGCTCTGGAAGGGTCTAGAGCCTCCATTGTTGCACTCAGGTCTAAGTCTCATGGCCCTCTATCAGAATCCAGAGTTTTGAGAAGATTGGGGATACTTAATTTTTCGCCCCCCCAAAAAAAACTTAAGGGGTAACACTGTCGTTTTTTTTACGGGTCGAAATTTTGATTTTCGATATCTCAGCTCTGGAAGGGTTTAGAGCCTCCATTGTTGCACTCAGGTCTAAGTCTCATGGCCCTCTATCAGAATCCAGAGTTTTGAGAAGATTGGGGATACTTAATTTTTCGCCCAAAAAAAAGACGTAAGGGGTAACACTGTCGTTTTTTTTTCGGGTCGAAATTTTGATTTTCGATATCTCAGCACTGGAAGGGTCTAGAGCCTCCATTGTTGCACTCAGGTCTATATCTCATGGCCCGCTATCAGAATCCAAAGTTTTGAGAAGATTGGGGATACTTAATTTTTCGCCAAAAAAAAAAAACGTAAGGGGTAACACTGTGGTTTTTTTACGGGTCGAAATTTTGATTTTCGATATCTCAGCTCTGGAAGGGTCTAGAGCCTCCATTGTTGCACTCAGGTCTAAGTCTCATGGCCCTCTATCAGAATCCAGAGTTTTGAGAAGATTGGGGATACTTAATTTTTCGCCCAAAAAAAAAAAAAATGTAAGGGGTAACACTGTCATTTTCTTTTCGGGTCGAAATTTTGAGTTTCGATATCTCAGCACTGGAAGGGTCTAGAGCCTCCATTGTTGCACTCAGGTCTATGTCTCATGGCCCTCTATCAGAATCCAGAGTTTTGAGAAGATTGGGGATACTTAATTTTTCGCCCAAAAAAAAACGTAAGGGGTAACACTGTCGTTTTTTTTTCGGGTCGAAATTTAGATTTTCGATATCTCAGCTCTGGAAGGGTCTAGAGCCTCCATTGTTGCACTCAGGTCTAAGTCTCATGGCCCTCTATCAGAATCCAGAGTTTTGAGAAGATTGGGGATACTTAATTTTTCGCCCAAAAAAAAAAAAACGTAAGGGGTAACACTGTCATTTTCTTTTCGGGTCGAAATTTTGAGTTTCGATATCTCAGCACTGGAAGGGTCTAGAGCCTCCATTGTTGTACTCAGGTCTATATCTCATGGCCCTCTATCAGAATCCAGAGTTTTGAGAAGATTGGGGATACTTAATTTTTCGCCCCAAAAAAAAAAACGTAAGGGGTAACACTGTCGTTTTTTTTTCGGGTCGAAATTTTGAGTTTCGATATCTCAGCACTGAAAGGGTTCTAGAGCCTCCATTGTTGCACTCAGGTCTATGTCTTATGGCCCTCTATCAGAATCCAGAGTTTTGAGAAGATTGGGGATACTTAATTTTTCGCCCAAAAAAAAAAATGTAAGGGGTAACACTGTCATTTTCTTTTCGGGTCGAAATTTTGAGTTTCGATATCTCAGCACTGGAAGGGTCTAAAGCCTCCATTGTTGCACTCAGGTCTATGTCTCATGGCCCTCTATCAGAATCCAGAGTTTTGAGAAGATTGGGGATACTTAATTTTCCGTCAAAAAAAAAACGTAAGGGGTAACACTGTCGTTTTTTTTTTCGGGTCGAAATTTAGATTTTCGATATCTCAGCACTGGAAGGGTCTAGAGCCTCCATTGTTGCACTCAGGTCTAAGTCTCATGGCCCTCTATCAGAATCCAGAGTTTTGAGAAGATTGGGGATACTTAATTTTTCGCCCCAAAAAAAAAAACGTAAGGGGTAACACTGTCATTTTCTTTTCGGGTCGAAATTTTGATTTTCGATATCTCAGCTCTGGAAGGGTCTTGAGCCTCCATTGTTGCACTCAGGTCTATGTCTCATGGCCCTCTATCAGAATCCAGAGTTTTGAGAAGATTGGGGATACTTAATTTTTAGCCCAAAAAAAAAAACGTAAGGGGTAACACTGTCGTTTTTTTTTCGGGTCGAAATTTTGAGTTTCGATATCTCAGCACTGAAAGGGTCTAGAGCCTCCATTGTTGGACTCAGGTTTATGTCTCATGGCCCTCTATCAGAATCCAGAGTTTTGAGAAGATTGGGGATACTAAATTTTTCGCCCAAAAAAAAAAACATAAGGGGTAACACTCGTTTTTTTTTTTCGGGTCGAAAATTTGAATTTTGATATCTCAGCTCTGGAAGGGTCTAGAGCCTCCATTGTTGCACTCAGGTCTAAGTCTCATGGCCCTCTATCAGAATCCAGAGTTTTGAGAAGATTGGGGATACTTAATTTTTCGCCCAAAAAAAAACGTAAGGGGTAACACTGTCGTTTTTTTTTCTGGTCGAAATTTTTAATTTCGATATCTCAGCTCTGGAAGGGTCTAGAGCCTCAATTTTTGCACTCAGGTCTAAGTCTCATGGCCCTCTATCAGAATCCAGAGTTTTGAGAAGATTGGGGATTCTTAATTTTTCGCCCAAAAAAAAAAACGTAAGGGGTAACACTGTTGTTTTTTTACGGGTCGAAATTTTGATTTTTGATATCTCAGCTCTGGAAGGGTCTAGAGCCTCCATTGTTGCACTCAGGTCTAAGTCTCATGGCCCTCTATCAGAATCCAGAGTTTTGAGAAGATTGGGGATACTTATTTTTTCGCCCCCCCCAAAAAAACGTAAGGGGTAACACTGTCGTTTTTTTTACGGGTCGAAATTTTGATTTTCGATATCTCAGCTCTGGAAGGGTTTAGAGCCTCCATTGTTGCACTCAGGTCTAAGTCTCATGGCCCTCTATCAGAATCCAGAGTTTTGAGAAGATTGGGGATACTTAATTTTTCGCCCCCCAAAAAAACGTAAGGGGTAAAAAACGTAAGGGGTAACACTCGAAATTTTGATTTTCGAAATCTCAGCTCTGGAAGGGTCTAGAGCCTCCATTGTTGCACTCAGGTCTAAGTCTCATGGCCCTCTATCAGAATCCAGAGTTTTGAGAAGATTGGGGATACTTAATTTTTCGCCCAAAAAAAAAAAACGTAAGGGGTAACACTGTCATTTTCTTTTCGGGTCGAAATTTTGAGTTTCGATATCTCAGCACTGGAAGGGTCTAGAGCCTCCATTGTTGCACTCAGGTCTATGTCTCATGGCCCTCTATCAGAATCCAGAGTTTTGAGAAGATTGGGGATACTTAATTTTTCGCCAAAAAAAAAAAAAAACGTAAGGGGTAACACTGTCGGTTTTTTTTCGGGTCGAAATTTTGAGTTTCGATATTTCAGCACTGAAAGGGTCTAGAGCCTCCATTGTTGCACTCAGGTCTATGTCTTATGGCCCTCTATCAGAATCCAGAGTTTTGAGAAGATTGGGGATACTAAATTTTTCGCCCAAAAAAAAAAACGTAAGGGTTAACACTGTTGTTTTTTTTACGGGTCGAAATTTTGATTTTTGATATCTCAGCTCTGGAAGGGTCTAGAGCCTCCATTGTTGCACTCAGGTCTAAGTCTCATGGCCCTCTATCAGAATCCAGAGTTTTGAGAAGATTGGGGATACTTATTTTTTCGCCCCCCCCAAAAAAACGTAAGGGGTAACACTGTCGTTTTTTTTACGGGTCGAAATTTTGATTTTCGATATCTCAGCTCTGGAAGGGTTTAGAGCCTCCATTGTTGCACTCAGGTCTAAGTCTCATGGCCCTCTATCAGAATCCAGAGTTTTGAGAAGATTGGGGATACTTAATTTTTCGCCCCCCAAAAAAATGTAAGGGGTAAAAAACGTAAGGGGTAACACTCGAAATTTTGATTTTCGAAATCTCAGCTCTGGAAGGGTCTAGAGCCTCCATTGTTGCACTCAGGTCTAAGTCTCATGGCCCTCTATCAGAATCCAGAGTTTTGAGAAGATTGGGGATACTTAATTTTTCGCCCCCCCAAAAAAAACTTAAGGGGTAACACTGTCGTTTTTTTTACGGGTCGAAATTTTGATTTTCGATATCTCAGCTCTGGAAGGGTTTAGAGCCTCCATTGTTGCACTCAGGTCTAAGTCTCATGGCCCTCTATCAGAATCCAGAGTTTTGAGAAGATTGGGGATACTTAATTTTTCGCCCAAAAAAAAGACGTAAGGGGTAACACTGTCGTTTTTTTTTCGGGTCGAAATTTTGATTTTCGATATCTCAGCACTGGAAGGGTCTAGAGCCTCCATTGTTGCACTCAGGTCTATATCTCATGGCCCGCTATCAGAATCCAAAGTTTTGAGAAGATTGGGGATACTTAATTTTTCGCCAAAAAAAAAAAAACGTAAGGGGTAACACTGTGGTTTTTTTACGGGTCGAAATTTTGATTTTCGATATCTCAGCTCTGGAAGGGTCTAGAGCCTCCATTGTTGCACTCAGGTCTAAGTCTCATGGCCCTCTATCAGAATCCAGAGTTTTGAGAAGATTGGGGATACTTAATTTTTCGCCCAAAAAAAAAAAAATGTAAGGGGTAACACTGTCATTTTCTTTTCGGGTCGAAATTTTGAGTTTCGATATCTCAGCACTGGAAGGGTCTAGAGCCTCCATTGTTGCACTCAGGTCTATGTCTCATGGCCCTCTATCAGAATCCAGAGTTTTGAGAAGATTGGGGATACTTAATTTTTCGCCCAAAAAAAAACGTAAGGGGTAACACTGTCGTTTTTTTTTCGGGTCGAAATTTAGATTTTCGATATCTCAGCTCTGGAAGGGTCTAGAGCCTCCATTGTTGCACTCAGGTCTAAGTCTCATGGTCCTCTATCAGAATCCAGAGTTTTGAGAAGATTGGGGATACTTAATTTTTCGCCCAAAAAAAAAAAAACGTAAGGGGTAACACTGTCATTTTCTTTTCGGGTCGAAATTTTGAGTTTCGATATCTCAGCACTGGAAGGGTCTAGAGCCTCCATTGTTGTACTCAGGTCTATATCTCATGGCCCTCTATCAGAATCCAGAGTTTTGAGAAGATTGGGGATACTTAATTTTTCGCCCCAAAAAAAAAAACGTAAGGGGTAACACTGTCGTTTTTTTTTCGGGTCGAAATTTTGAGTTTCGATATCTCAGCACTGAAAGGGTTCTAGAGCCTCCATTGTTGCACTCAGGTCTATGTCTTATGGCCCTCTATCAGAATCCAGAGTTTTGAGAAGATTGGGGATACTTAATTTTTCGCCCAAAAAAAAAAATGTAAGGGGTAACACTGTCATTTTCTTTTCGGGTCGAAATTTTGAGTTTCGATATCTCAGCACTGGAAGGGTCTAAAGCCTCCATTGTTGCACTCAGGTCTATGTCTCATGGCCCTCTATCAGAATCCAGAGTTTTGAGAAGATTGGGGATACTTAATTTTCCGTCAAAAAAAAAACGTAAGGGGTAACACTGTCGTTTTTTTTTTCGGGTCGAAATTTAGATTTTCGATATCTCAGCACTGGAAGGGTCTAGAGCCTCCATTGTTGCACTCAGGTCTAAGTCTCATGGCCCTCTATCAGAATCCAGAGTTTTGAGAAGATTGGGGATACTTAATTTTCCGTCAAAAAAAAAACGTAAGGGGTAACACTGTCGTTTTTTTTTTCGGGTCGAAATTTAGATTTTCGATATCTCAGCTCTGGAAGGGTCTAGAGCCTCCATTGTTGCACTCAGGTCTAAGTCTCATGGCCCTCTATCAGAATCCAGAGTTTTGAGAAGATTGGGGATACTTAATTTTTCGCCCAAAAAAAAAAAAATGTAAGGGGTAACACTGTCATTTTCTTTTCGGGTCGAAATTTTGAGTTTCGATATCTCAGCACTGGAAGGGTCTAGAGCCTCCATTGTTGCACTCAGGTCTATGTCTCATGGCCCTCTATCAGAATCCAGAGTTTTGAGAAGATTGGGGATACTTAATTTTTCGCCCAAAAAAAAACGTAAGGGGTAACACTGTCGTTTTTTTTTCGGGTCGAAATTTAGATTTTCGATATCTCAGCTCTGGAAGGGTCTAGAGCCTCCATTGTTGCACTCAGGTCTAAGTCTCATGGCCCTCTATCAGAATCCAGAGTTTTGAGAAGATTGGGGATACTTAATTTTTCGCCCAAAAAAAAAAAAACGTAAGGGGTAACACTGTCATTTTCTTTTCGGGTCGAAATTTTGAGTTTCGATATCTCAGCACTGGAAGGGTCTAGAGCCTCCATTGTTGCACTCAGGTCTATGTCTTATGGCCCTCTATCAGAATCCAGAGTTTTGAGAAGATTGGGGATACTAAATTTTTCGCCCAAAAAAAAAAACGTAAGGGTTAACACTGTTGTTTTTTTTACGGGTCGAAATTTTGATTTTTGATATCTCAGCTCTGGAAGGGTCTAGAGCCTCCATTGTTGCACTCAGGTCTAAGTCTCATGGCCCTCTATCAGAATCCAGAGTTTTGAGAAGATTGGGGATACTTATTTTTTCGCCCCCCCCAAAAAAACGTAAGGGGTAACACTGTCGTTTTTTTTACGGGTCGAAATTTTGATTTTCGATATCTCAGCTCTGGAAGGGTTTAGAGCCTCCATTGTTGCACTCAGGTCTAAGTCTCATGGCCCTCTATCAGAATCCAGAGTTTTGAGAAGATTGGGGATACTTAATTTTTCGCCCCCCAAAAAAATGTAAGGGGTAAAAAACGTAAGGGGTAACACTCGAAATTTTGATTTTCGAAATCTCAGCTCTGGAAGGGTCTAGAGCCTCCATTGTTGCACTCAGGTCTAAGTCTCATGGCCCTCTATCAGAATCCAGAGTTTTGAGAAGATTGGGGATACTTAATTTTTCGCCCCCCCAAAAAAAACTTAAGGGGTAACACTGTCGTTTTTTTTACGGGTCGAAATTTTGATTTTCGATATCTCAGCTCTGGAAGGGTTTAGAGCCTCCATTGTTGCACTCAGGTCTAAGTCTCATGGCCCTCTATCAGAATACATAGTTTTGAGAAGATTGGGGATACTTAATTTTTCGCCCAAAAAAAAGACGTAAGGGGTAACACTGTCGTTTTTTTTTTCGGGTCGAAATTTTGATTTTCGATATCTCAGCACTGGAAGGGTCTAGAGCCTCCATTGTTGCACTCAGGTCTATATCTCATGGCCCGCTATCAGAATCCAGAGTTTTGAGAAGATTGGGGATACTTAATTTTTCGCCAAAAAAAAAAAAAACGTAAGGGGTAACACTGTCGTTTTTTTTTACGGGTCGAAATTTTGATTTTCGATATCTCAGCTCTGGAAGGGTTTAGAGCCTCCATTGTTGCACTCAGGTCTAAGTCTCATGGCCCTCTATCAGAATCCAGAGTTTTGAGAAGATTGGGGATACTTAATTTTTCGCCCCCCAAAAAAACGTAAGGGGTAAAAAACGTAAGGGGTAACACTCGAAATTTTGATTTTCGAAATCTCAGCTCTGGAAGGGTCTAGAGCCTCCATTGTTGCACTCAGGTCTAAGTCTCATGGCCCTCTATCAGAATCCAGAGTTTTGAGAAGATTGGGGATACTTAATTTTTCGCCCCCCCAAAAAAAACTTAAGGGGTAACACTGTCGTTTTTTTTACGGGTCGAAATTTTGATTTTCGATATCTCAGCTCTGGAAGGGTTTAGAGCCTCCATTGTTGCACTCAGGTCTAAGTCTCATGGCCCTCTATCAGAATCCAGAGTTTTGAGAAGATTGGGGATACTTAATTTTTCGCCCAAAAAAAAGACGTAAGGGGTAACACTGTCGTTTTTTTTTCGGGTCGAAATTTTGATTTTCGATATCTCAGCACTGGAAGGGTCTAGAGCCTCCATTGTTGCACTCAGGTCTATATCTCATGGCCCGCTATCAGAATCCAAAGTTTTGAGAAGATTGGGGATACTTAATTTTTCGCCAAAAAAAAAAAAATGTAAGGGGTAACACTGTGGTTTTTTTACGGGTCGAAATTTTGATTTTCGATATCTCAGCTCTGGAAGGGTCTAGAGCCTCCATTGTTGCACTCAGGTCTAAGTCTCATGGCCCTCTATCAGAATCCAGAGTTTTGAGAAGATTGGGGATACTTAATTTTTCGCCCAAAAAAAAAAAAAATGTAAGGGGTAACACTGTCATTTTCTTTTCGGGTCGAAATTTTGAGTTTCGATATCTCAGCACTGGAAGGGTCTAGAGCCTCCATTGTTGCACTCAGGTCTATGTCTCATGGCCCTCTATCAGAATCCAGAGTTTTGAGAAGATTGGGGATACTTAATTTTTCGCCCCCCAAAAAAACGTAAGGGGTAAAAAACGTAAGGGGTAACACTCGAAATTTTGATTTTCGAAATCTCAGCTCTGGAAGGGTCTAGAGCCTCCATTGTTGCACTCAGGTCTAAGTCTCATGGCCCTCTATCAGAATCCAGAGTTTTGAGAAGATTGGGGATACTTAATTTTTCGCCCCCCCAAAAAAAACTTAAGGGGTAACACTGTCGTTTTTTTTACGGGTCGAAATTTTGATTTTCGATATCTCAGCTCTGGAAGGGTTTAGAGCCTCCATTGTTGCACTCAGGTCTAAGTCTCATGGCCCTCTATCAGAATCCAGAGTTTTGAGAAGATTGGGGATACTTAATTTTTCGCCCAAAAAAAAGACGTAAGGGGTAACACTGTCGTTTTTTTTTCGGGTCGAAATTTTGATTTTCGATATCTCAGCACTGGAAGGGTCTAGAGCCTCCATTGTTGCACTCAGGTCTATATCTCATGGCCCGCTATCAGAATCCAAAGTTTTGAGAAGATTGGGGATACTTAATTTTTCGCCAAAAAAAAAAAACGTAAGGGGTAACACTGTGGTTTTTTTACGGGTCGAAATTTTGATTTTCGATATCTCAGCTCTGGAAGGGTCTAGAGCCTCCATTGTTGCACTCAGGTCTAAGTCTCATGGCCCTCTATCAGAATCCAGAGTTTTGAGAAGATTGGGGATACTTAATTTTTCGCCCAAAAAAAAAAAAAATGTAAGGGGTAACACTGTCATTTTCTTTTCGGGTCGAAATTTTGAGTTTCGATATCTCAGCACTGGAAGGGTCTAGAGCCTCCATTGTTGCACTCAGGTCTATGTCTCATGGCCCTCTATCAGAATCCAGAGTTTTGAGAAGATTGGGGATACTTAATTTTTCGCCCAAAAAAAAACGTAAGGGGTAACACTGTCGTTTTTTTTTCGGGTCGAAATTTAGATTTTCGATATCTCAGCTCTGGAAGGGTCTAGAGCCTCCATTGTTGCACTCAGGTCTAAGTCTCATGGCCCTCTATCAGAATCCAGAGTTTTGAGAAGATTGGGGATACTTAATTTTTCGCCCAAAAAAAAAAAACGTAAGGGGTAACACTGTCATTTTCTTTTCGGGTCGAAATTTTGAGTTTCGATATCTCAGCACTGGAAGGGTCTAGAGCCTCCATTGTTGTACTCAGGTCTATATCTCATGGCCCTCTATCAGAATCCAGAGTTTTGAGAAGATTGGGGATACTTAATTTTTCGCCCCAAAAAAAAAAACGTAAGGGGTAACACTGTCGTTTTTTTTTCGGGTCGAAATTTTGAGTTTCGATATCTCAGCACTGAAAGGGTTCTAGAGCCTCCATTGTTGCACTCAGGTCTATGTCTTATGGCCCTCTATCAGAATCCAGAGTTTTGAGAAGATTGGGGATACTTAATTTTTCGCCCCAAAAAAAAAATGTAAGGGGTAACACTGTCATTTTCTTTTCGGGTCGAAATTTTGAGTTTCGATATCTCAGCACTGGAAGGGTCTAAAGCCTCCATTGTTGCACTCAGGTCTATGTCTCATGGCCCTCTATCAGAATCCAGAGTTTTGAGAAGATTGGGGATACTTAATTTTCCGTCAAAAAAAAAACGTAAGGGGTAACACTGTCGTTTTTTTTTTCGGGTCGAAATTTAGATTTTCGATATCTCAGCACTGGAAGGGTCTAGAGCCTCCATTGTTGCACTCAGGTCTAAGTCTCATGGCCCTCTATCAGAATCCAGAGTTTTGAGAAGATTGGGGATACTTAATTTTTCGCCCCAAAAAAAAAAACGTAAGGGGTAACACTGTCATTTTCTTTTCGGGTCGAAATTTTGATTTTCGATATCTCAGCTCTGGAAGGGTCTTGAGCCTCCATTGTTGCACTCAGGTCTATGTCTCATGGCCCTCTATCAGAATCCAGAGTTTTGAGAAGATTGGGGATACTTAATTTTTAGCCCAAAAAAAAAAACGTAAGGGGTAACACTGTCGTTTTTTTTTCGGGTCGAAATTTTGAGTTTCGATATCTCAGCACTGAAAGGGTCTAGAGCCTCCATTGTTGGACTCAGGTTTATGTCTCATGGCCCTCTATCAGAATCCAGAGTTTTGAGAAGATTGGGGATACTAAATTTTTCGCCCAAAAAAAAAAACATAAGGGGTAACACTCGTTTTTTTTTTCGGGTCGAAAATTTGAATTTTGATATCTCAGCTCTGGAAGGGTCTAGAGCCTCCATTGTTGCACTCAGGTCTAAGTCTCATGGCCCTCTATCAGAATCCAGAGTTTTGAGAAGATTGGGGATACTTAATTTTTCGCCCAAAAAAAAACGTAAGGGGTAACACTGTCGTTTTTTTTTCTGGTCGAAATTTTTAATTTCGATATCTCAGCTCTGGAAGGGTCTAGAGCCTCAATTTTTGCACTCAGGTCTAAGTCTCATGGCCCTCTATCAGAATCCAGAGTTTTGAGAAGATTGGGGATTCTTAATTTTTCGCCCAAAAAAAAAAACGTAAGGGGTAACACTGTTGTTTTTTTACGGGTCGAAATTTTGATTTTTGATATCTCAGCTCTGGAAGGGTCTAGAGCCTCCATTGTTGCACTCAGGTCTAAGTCTCATGGCCCTCTATCAGAATCCAGAGTTTTGAGAAGATTGGGGATACTTATTTTTTCGCCCCCCCCAAAAAAACGTAAGGGGTAACACTGTCGTTTTTTTTACGGGTCGAAATTTTGATTTTCGATATCTCAGCTCTGGAAGGGTTTAGAGCCTCCATTGTTGCACTCAGGTCTAAGTCTCATGGCCCTCTATCAGAATCCAGAGTTTTGAGAAGATTGGGGATACTTAATTTTTCGCCCCCCAAAAAAACGTAAGGGGTAAAAAACGTAAGGGGTAACACTCGAAATTTTGATTTTCGAAATCTCAGCTCTGGAAGGGTCTAGAGCCTCCATTGTTGCACTCAGGTCTAAGTCTCATGGCCCTCTATCAGAATCCAGAGTTTTGAGAAGATTGGGGATACTTAATTTTTCGCCCAAAAAAAAAAAACGTAAGGGGTAACACTGTCATTTTCTTTTCGGGTCGAAATTTTGAGTTTCGATATCTCAGCACTGGAAGGGTCTAGAGCCTCCATTGTTGCACTCAGGTCTATGTCTCATGGCCCTCTATCAGAATCCAGAGTTTTGAGAAGATTGGGGATACTTAATTTTTCGCCAAAAAAAAAAAAAAACGTAAGGGGTAACACTGTCGGTTTTTTTTCGGGTCGAAATTTTGAGTTTCGATATTTCAGCACTGAAAGGGTCTAGAGCCTCCATTGTTGCACTCAGGTCTATGTCTTATGGCCCTCTATCAGAATCCAGAGTTTTGAGAAGATTGGGGATACTAAATTTTTCGCCCAAAAAAAAAAACGTAAGGGTTAACACTGTTGTTTTTTTTACGGGTCGAAATTTTGATTTTTGATATCTCAGCTCTGGAAGGGTCTAGAGCCTCCATTGTTGCACTCAGGTCTAAGTCTCATGGCCCTCTATCAGAATCCAGAGTTTTGAGAAGATTGGGGATACTTATTTTTTCGCCCCCCCCAAAAAAACGTAAGGGGTAACACTGTCGTTTTTTTTACGGGTCGAAATTTTGATTTTCGATATCTCAGCTCTGGAAGGGTTTAGAGCCTCCATTGTTGCACTCAGGTCTAAGTCTCATGGCCCTCTATCAGAATCCAGAGTTTTGAGAAGATTGGGGATACTTAATTTTTCGCCCCCCAAAAAAATGTAAGGGGTAAAAAACGTAAGGGGTAACACTCGAAATTTTGATTTTCGAAATCTCAGCTCTGGAAGGGTCTAGAGCCTCCATTGTTGCACTCAGGTCTAAGTCTCATGGCCCTCTATCAGAATCCAGAGTTTTGAGAAGATTGGGGATACTTAATTTTTCGCCCCCCCAAAAAAAACTTAAGGGGTAACACTGTCGTTTTTTTTACGGGTCGAAATTTTGATTTTCGATATCTCAGCTCTGGAAGGGTTTAGAGCCTCCATTGTTGCACTCAGGTCTAAGTCTCATGGCCCTCTATCAGAATCCAGAGTTTTGAGAAGATTGGGGATACTTAATTTTTCGCCCAAAAAAAAGACGTAAGGGGTAACACTGTCGTTTTTTTTTCGGGTCGAAATTTTGATTTTCGATATCTCAGCACTGGAAGGGTCTAGAGCCTCCATTGTTGCACTCAGGTCTATATCTCATGGCCCGCTATCAGAATCCAAAGTTTTGAGAAGATTGGGGATACTTAATTTTTCGCCAAAAAAAAAAAAACGTAAGGGGTAACACTGTGGTTTTTTTACGGGTCGAAATTTTGATTTTCGATATCTCAGCTCTGGAAGGGTCTAGAGCCTCCATTGTTGCACTCAGGTCTAAGTCTCATGGCCCTCTATCAGAATCCAGAGTTTTGAGAAGATTGGGGATACTTAATTTTTCGCCCAAAAAAAAAAAAAATGTAAGGGGTAACACTGTCATTTTCTTTTCGGGTCGAAATTTTGAGTTTCGATATCTCAGCACTGGAAGGGTCTAGAGCCTCCATTGTTGCACTCAGGTCTATGTCTCATGGCCCTCTATCAGAATCCAGAGTTTTGAGAAGATTGGGGATACTTAATTTTTCGCCCAAAAAAAAACGTAAGGGGTAACACTGTCGTTTTTTTTTCGGGTCGAAATTTAGATTTTCGATATCTCAGCTCTGGAAGGGTCTAGAGCCTCCATTGTTGCACTCAGGTCTAAGTCTCATGGTCCTCTATCAGAATCCAGAGTTTTGAGAAGATTGGGGATACTTAATTTTTCGCCCAAAAAAAAAAAAACGTAAGGGGTAACACTGTCATTTTCTTTTCGGGTCGAAATTTTGAGTTTCGATATCTCAGCACTGGAAGGGTCTAGAGCCTCCATTGTTGTACTCAGGTCTATATCTCATGGCCCTCTATCAGAATCCAGAGTTTTGAGAAGATTGGGGATACTTAATTTTTCGCCCCAAAAAAAAAAACGTAAGGGGTAACACTGTCGTTTTTTTTTCGGGTCGAAATTTTGAGTTTCGATATCTCAGCACTGAAAGGGTTCTAGAGCCTCCATTGTTGCACTCAGGTCTATGTCTTATGGCCCTCTATCAGAATCCAGAGTTTTGAGAAGATTGGGGATACTTAATTTTTCGCCCAAAAAAAAAAATGTAAGGGGTAACACTGTCATTTTCTTTTCGGGTCGAAATTTTGAGTTTCGATATCTCAGCACTGGAAGGGTCTAAAGCCTCCATTGTTGCACTCAGGTCTATGTCTCATGGCCCTCTATCAGAATCCAGAGTTTTGAGAAGATTGGGGATACTTAATTTTCCGTCAAAAAAAAAACGTAAGGGGTAACACTGTCGTTTTTTTTTTCGGGTCGAAATTTAGATTTTCGATATCTCAGCACTGGAAGGGTCTAGAGCCTCCATTGTTGCACTCAGGTCTAAGTCTCATGGCCCTCTATCAGAATCCAGAGTTTTGAGAAGATTGGGGATACTTAATTTTCCGTCAAAAAAAAAACGTAAGGGGTAACACTGTCGTTTTTTTTTTCGGGTCGAAATTTAGATTTTCGATATCTCAGCTCTGGAAGGGTCTAGAGCCTCCATTGTTGCACTCAGGTCTAAGTCTCATGGCCCTCTATCAGAATCCAGAGTTTTGAGAAGATTGGGGATACTTAATTTTTCGCCCCAAAAAAAAAAAAATGTAAGGGGTAACACTGTCATTTTCTTTTCGGGTCGAAATTTTGAGTTTCGATATCTCAGCACTGGAAGGGTCTAGAGCCTCCATTGTTGCACTCAGGTCTATGTCTCATGGCCCTCTATCAGAATCCAGAGTTTTGAGAAGATTGGGGATACTTAATTTTTCGCCCAAAAAAAAACGTAAGGGGTAACACTGTCGTTTTTTTTTCGGGTCGAAATTTAGATTTTCGATATCTCAGCTCTGGAAGGGTCTAGAGCCTCCATTGTTGCACTCAGGTCTAAGTCTCATGGCCCTCTATCAGAATCCAGAGTTTTGAGAAGATTGGGGATACTTAATTTTTCGCCCAAAAAAAAAAAAACGTAAGGGGTAACACTGTCATTTTCTTTTCGGGTCGAAATTTTGAGTTTCGATATCTCAGCACTGGAAGGGTCTAGAGCCTCCATTGTTGTACTCAGGTCTATATCTCATGGCCCTCTATCAGAATCCAGAGTTTTGAGAAGATTGGGGATACTTAATTTTTCGCCCCAAAAAAAAAAACGTAAGGGGTAACACTGTCGTTTTTTTTTCGGGTCGAAATTTTGAGTTTCGATATCTCAGCACTGAAAGGGTTCTAGAGCCTCCATTGTTGCACTCAGGTCTATGTCTTATGGCCCTCTATCAGAATCCAGAGTTTTGAGAAGATTGGGGATACTTAATTTTTCGCCCAAAAAAAAAAATGTAAGGGGTAACACTGTCATTTTCTTTTCGGGTCGAAATTTTGAGTTTCGATATCTCAGCACTGGAAGGGTCTAAAGCCTCCATTGTTGCACTCAGGTCTATGTCTCATGGCCCTCTATCAGAATCCAGAGTTTTGAGAAGATTGGGGATACTTAATTTTCCGTCAAAAAAAAAACGTAAGGGGTAACACTGTCGTTTTTTTTTTCGGGTCGAAATTTAGATTTTCGATATCTCAGCACTGGAAGGGTCTAGAGCCTCCATTGTTGCACTCAGGTCTAAGTCTCATGGCCCTCTATCAGAATCCAGAGTTTTGAGAAGATTGGGGATACTTAATTTTTCGCCCCAAAAAAAAAAACGTAAGGGGTAACACTGTCATTTTCTTTTCGGGTCGAAATTTTGATTTTCGATATCTCAGCTCTGGAAGGGTCTTGAGCCTCCATTGTTGCACTCAGGTCTATGTCTCATGGCCCTCTATCAGAATCCAGAGTTTTGAGAAGATTGGGGATACTTAATTTTTAGCCCAAAAAAAAAAACGTAAGGGGTAACACTGTCGTTTTTTTTTCGGGTCGAAATTTTGAGTTTCGATATCTCAGCACTGAAAGGGTCTAGAGCCTCCATTGTTGGACTCAGGTTTATGTCTCATGGCCCTCTATCAGAATCCAGAGTTTTGAGAAGATTGGGGATACTAAATTTTTCGCCCAAAAAAAAAAACATAAGGGGTAACACTCGTTTTTTTTTTTCGGGTCGAAAATTTGAATTTTGATATCTCAGCTCTGGAAGGGTCTAGAGCCTCCATTGTTGCACTCAGGTCTAAGTCTCATGGCCCTCTATCAGAATCCAGAGTTTTGAGAAGATTGGGGATACTTATTTTTTCGCCCCCCCAAAAAAAACGTAAGGGGTAACACTGTCGTTTTTTTTACGGGTCGAAATTTTGATTTTCGATATCTCAGCTCTGGAAGGGTTTAGAGCCTCCATTGTTGCACTCAGGTCTAAGTCTCATGGCCCTCTATCAGAATCCAGAGTTTTGAGAAGATTGGGGATACTTAATTTTTCGCCCCCCAAAAAAACGTAAGGGGTAAAAAACGTAAGGGGTAACACTCGAAATTTTGATTTTCGAAATCTCAGCTCTGGAAGGGTCTAGAGCCTCCATTGTTGCACTCAGGTTTAAAGTCTCATGGCCCTCTATCAGAATCCAGAGTTTTGAGAAGATTGGGGATACTTAATTTTTCGCCCCCCAAAAAAAAACTTAAGGGGTAACACTGTTGTTTTTTTTACGGGTCGAAATTTTGATTTTCGATATCTCAGCTCTGGAAGGGTTTAGATCCTCCATTGTTGCACTCAGGTCTAAGTCTCATGGCCCTCTATCAGAATCCAGAGTTTTGAGAAGATTGGGGATACTTAATTTTTCGCCCAAAAAAAAGACGTAAGGGGTAACACTGTCGTTTTTTTTCGGGTCGAAATTTTGATTTTCGATATCTCAGCACTGAAAGGGTCTAGAGCCTCCATTGTTGCACTCAGGTCTATATCTCATGGCCCGCTATCAGAATCCAGAGTTTTGAGAAGATTGGGGATACTTAATTTTTCGCCAAAAAAAAAAAACGTAAGGGGTAACACTGTGGTTTTTTTACGGGTCGAAATTTTGATTTTCGATATCTCAGCTCTGGAAGGGTCTAGAGCCTCCATTGTTGCACTCAGGTCTAAGTCTCATGGCCCTCTATCAGAATCCAGAGTTTTGAGAAGATTGGGGATACTTAATTTTTCGCCCAAAAAAAAAACGTAAGGGGTAACACTGTCGTTTTTTTTAAGGGTCGAAATTTTGATTTTCGATATCTCAGCTCTGGAAGGGTTTAGAGCCTCCATTGTTGCACTCAGGTCTAAGTCTCATGGCCCTCTATCAGAATCCAGAGTTTTGAGAAGATTGGGGATACTTAATTTTTCGCCCAAAAAAAAAAACGTAAGGGGTAACACTGTCGTTTTTTTTAAGGTTCGAAATTTTGATTTTCGATATCTCAGCTCTGGAAGGGTCTAGAGCCTCCATTGTTGCACTCAGGTCTATGTCTCATGGCCCTCTATCAGAATCCAGAGTTTTGAGAAGATTGGGGATACTTAATTTTTCGCCCAAAAAAAAAAACATAAGGGGTAACACTGTCGTTTTTTTTTTCTGGTCGAATTTTTGAATTTCGATATCTCAGCTCTGGAAGGGTCTAGAGCAGGGGTACTCAATTAGAAACCTAAAAGGTCCACTCACCAAATTTTTCTTGCGTCCATGGTCCGGAACAGTGATAGTCAAAATCCAAAATCAGAACTCCAACAAAAATGGTGGTAAATCCCACAAAACGTTCAAACTATGTACAAAACTTGATGTGGTTTGGCCTTATTAGTGTGAAAAGTGACACCTTTTTTGTGCCACCAGTTCTTTAAACTTGGGCATGAAAGGTGTGAGGGCCAGGCGGAGACACTGATGTAAGTGTTCATTACTGAGGGTGCTCCTGTATTTGTTTTTCACCATATTCATAGTTGAAAAGGCAGACTCACAACAATATGTTGATGGAAACATGGTGAGAATTTGAAGGGCCACCTTCTGCAAGGAAGGGACATCTGCTGCAGGGACCATCTTAGTCCAGAAGGTGGTAGGGTCACAGAGAGACTCCTGCAGTGCAAGGTTTTCCTGAAGCTCAATTAGCTCTGATTGAAGAGAAGCAGCACTAGCCCATGGGCAGATTTTCAGGGCTTCAGTTGAAAATTCTGCGATGTTTTTGACAAGGAATGGATTTTCCATGCATAGTAAGACTTGTTTTCCCAGAGGGAAATCTCCAAAGCGAGTTTGGAAATTTTTTATCAGCTTGTCCAGGAATTCAGCATGATTGTGATGACGATGTGTTCCTGCTGTCTGATTTAAAAGCTTTGGGAAGTGAAGCAGGTCCTGCTGTAAGTCACACTTGAAGAGCTCCAGTTTCTTCTGAAAGGCACAGACAGCTGATGTGAGGTTACACACTGTGTTATTTTTGCCCTGGAGCTTCATGTTCAGATCATTGAGATGGGAAGTGATGTCAGATAGAAATGCAACAATTTCCATTTTTTCTTCATTCTGCAAAAATTCCACAAATTGTTTTGCTTTTGCACTCTTCTGATCCAACAGAAAGGTTTCCAACTCTTTCCGTAATGTCCAAAAGCGCTCCAGAACCTTGCCTTTACTAAGCCACCGGACATTGTTGTGAAGGAGCAAATCATCAAATTCTGCATTCACCTCTGTTAGGAATGAGCGCAACAAGCGATGCTGCAGAGCAGATGATGCCCTCAAAAAGTTCACAAGTCGCATTACTGTTGTCATGACCTCTGCATACTTTTCTTCAAGACTGGCACACAAAACCATCTGATGAATTATGCAATGATATGCAATTAGCTCAGGGTGATGAGCTCTCAAGCGTGCCACTAATCCCCTCTCTCTTCCAATCATACATGGAGCTCCATCAGTAGCAATGGAAATAACATGCTTCAGGTCTATCTCTCTGTCTCTCAACATCTCCATCAGTGCTTCATAAATATCATCCCCTCTTGTGTGTCCATGGAGGGCTGTGAGGCCTAACACATCTTCACAGAATTCTCCCTTCTCTTCATCAAAAAATCTGACAAACACCAGAAGTTGTGCGTTGTCTGTATTATCTGTGGATTCATCCAAAGCCAATGAAATGCATTTAGCCTTTTTTATTGCAGACTTCATTTGGTCAAGCAAATCCTCAGCAAGGACTTCAGTTCGCTTTACAGCAGTGGAGTCAGACAAAGATATTTGGTTTATTTTTTGTATGATGTCATCTTTTTGAGTTCCCTCAAACAGGGCAATTGCTATTTCATTCATGCATTCCTTCACAATCTCCGAGTCAGAGAATGGTTTCTTGTGCTTTCCTAAGACCCATGCCACTCTTAATGAGGCTTCAGTTGCACGTTCTTGTTGGGTGGCTGATCTTACTATTACACTGCGTGTTGCATGGTATGATGATTGCAGTTGTTTGATTTTTCTGGCTCTTACCTCAGATTGAAGCGGGTAATTTTGGTCAAAGTGTCCGTGCTTTGAGTCATAATGACGTTTTACGTTACCACTCTTGACAATGGCAACCGTCTCGTTGCAAATTAAACACATGGGTTTTGTGCTCCCCGCCGGCAGCACAAATGCATATCTGTCAGTCCACTCTGTCTTAAATTCGCGATTTTCAGAATCGACTTTTCTCTTTTTGTCAGGTTTTGACCACGCCATGATTTTCGTTAGCAAAGAAACGTTTACCGCAGATGGATTAGCGCCTGTGTTGCGAATGACACACACACATACACGCACAGCGCGGCCAACGGGTGAGTGAGTTGTCATGGTGATTACAGTTATTACAGCTCCTGATTGGATCTTTGGATTAGACAGACACAGAAGTTAAGATAACCCACATCTAGTTGTATTATAAACTTTATTTCCCAACACAATATAGGCGTGAAATCACGCATGAATGAAAATTCACTTGGATCGTGAATAAATTATATAATGTTGATTTTGGCTTCGGTCCAAATTTTATTGCGTCTGGGTCCGGATCCGGACCGCGGTCCGCCTATTGAGTACCCCCGGTCTAGAGCCTCCATTGTTGCACTCAGGTCTAAGTCTCATGGCCCTCTATCAGAATCCAGAGTTTTGAGAAGATTGGGGATACTTAATTTTTCGCCCAAAAAAAAAACGTAAGGGGTAACACTGTCATTTTTTTTTCGGGTCGAAATTTTGAGTTTCGATATCTCAGCACTGGAAGGGTCTAGAGCCTCCATTGTTGCACTCAGGTCTATGTCTCATGGCCCTCTATCAGAATCCAGCGTTTTGAGAAGATTGGGGATACTTAATTTTTCGCCCAAAAAAAAAAAAACGTAAGGGGTAACACTCGTTTTTTTTCGGGTCGAAATTTTGAGTTTCGATATCTCAGCACTGGAAGGGTCTAGAGCCTCCATTGTTGCACTCAGGTCTATGTCTCATGGCCCTCTATCAGAATCCAGAGTTTTGAGAAGATTGGGGATACTAAATTTTTCGCCCAAAAAAAAAAACTTAAGGGGCAACACTGTCGTTTTTTTTTTTCGGGTCGAAATTTTGAATTTCGATATCTAAGCTCTGGAAGGGTCTAGAGCCTCCATTGTTGCACTCAGGTCTAAGTCTCATGGCCCTCTATCAGAATCCAGAGTTTTGAGAAGATTGGGGATACTTACTTTTTCGCCCAAAAAAAAAAACGTAAGGGGTAACACTGTCGTTTTTTTTTTTCTGGTCGAAATTTTTAATTTCGATATCTCAGCTCTGGAAGGGTCTAGAGCCTCAATTTTGCACTCAGGTCTAAGTCTCATGGCCCTCTATCAGAATCCAGAGTTTTGAGAAGATTAGGGATTCTTAATTTTTCGCCCCAAAAAAAAAAAAACGTAAGGGTTAACACTGTTGTTTTTTTTACGGGTCGAAATTTTGATTTTTGATATCTCAGCTCTGGAAGGGTTTAGAGCCTCCGTTGTTGCACTCAGGTCTAAGTCTCATGGCCCTCTATCAGAATCTAGAGTTTTGAGAAGATTGGGGATACTTAATTTTTCGCCCAAAAAAAAAAAAACGTAAGGGGTAACACTGTCGTTTTTTTTTCGGGTCGAAATTTTGATTTTCGATATCTCAGCTCTGGAAGGGTCTAGAGCCTCCATTGTTGCACTCAGGTCTATGTCTCATGGCCCTCTATCAGAATCCAGAGTTTTGAGAAGATTGGGGATTCTTAATTTTTCGCCCAAAAAAAAAAACGTAAGGGTTAACACTGTTGTTTTTTTTACAGGTCGAAATTTTGATTTTTGATATCTCAGCTCTGGAAGGGTTTAGAGCCTCCGTTGTTGCACTCAGGTCTAAGTCTCATGTCCCTCTATCAGAATCCAGAGTTTTGAGAAGATTGGGGATACTTAATTTTTCGCCAAAAAAAAAAAACGTAAGGGGTAACACTGTCGTTTTTTTTCGGGTCGAAATTTTGATTTTCGATATCTCAGCTCTGGAAGGGTCTAGAGCCTCCATTGTTGCACTCAGGTCTATGTCTCATGGCCCTCTATCAGAATCCAGAGTTTTGAGAAGATTGGGGATACTTAATTTTTCGCCCAAAAAAAAAAAAAACGTAAGGGGTAACACTGTCGTTTTTTTTTTCGGGTCAAAATTTTGAGTTTAGATATCTCAGCACTGGAAGGGTCTAGAGCCTCCATTGTTGCACTCAGGTCTATGTCTCATGGCCCTCTATCAGAATCCAGAGTTTTGAGAAGATTGGGGATACTTAATTTTTCGCCCAAAAAAAAAAACGTAAGGGGTAACACTGTCGTTTTTTTTTCTGGTCGAAATTTTTAATTTCGATATCTCAGCTCTGGAAGGGTCTAGAGCCTCAATTTTTGCACTCAGGTCTAAGTCTCATGGCCCTCTATCAAAATCCAGAGTTTTGAGAAAATTAGGGACTCTTAATTTTTCGCCCAAAAAAAAACAAAAAACGTAAGAGGTAACACTGTCGTTTTTTTTTTTCGGGTCGAAATTTTGAGTTTCGATATCTCAGCTCTGGAAGGGTCTAGAGCCTCCATTGTTGCACTCAGGTCTATGTCTCATGGCCCTCTATCAGAATCCAGAGTTTTGAGAACATTGGGGATACTTAATTTTTCGCCCAAAAAAAAAAAACGTAAGGGGTAACGCTGTCGTTTTTTTTTTCGGGTCGAAATTTTGATTTTCGATATCTCAGCTCTGGAAGGGTCTAGAGCCTCCATTGTTGCACTCAGGTCTATGTCTCATGGCCCTCTATCAGAATCCAGAGTTTTGAGAAGATTGGGGATACTTAATTTTTCGCCCAAAAAAAAAAATGTAAGGGACTGTCGTTTTTTTTCGGGTCGAAATTTTGATTTTCGATATCTCAGCTCTGGAAGGGTCTAGAGCCTCCATTGTTGCACTCAGGTCTATGTCTCATGGCCCTCTATCAGAATCCAGAGTTTTGAGAAGATTGGGGATACTTAATTTTTCGCCCAAAAAAAAAAAACGTAAGGGGTAACACTGTCGTTTTTTTTTTCGGGTCAAAATTTTGAGTTTAGATATCTCAGCACTGGAAGGGTCTAGAGCCTCCATTGTTGCACTCAGGTCTATGTCTCATGGCCCTCTATCAGAATCCAGAGTTTTGAGAAGATTGGGGATACTTAATTTTTCGCCCAAAAAAAAAAAACGTAAGGGGTAACACTGTCGTTTTTTTTACGGGTCGAAATTTAGATTTTCGATATCTCAGCTCTGGAAGGGTCTAGAGCCTCCATTGTTGCACTCAGGTCTAAGTCTCATGGCCCTCTATCAGAATCCAGAGTTTTGAGAAGATTGGGGATACTTAATTTTTCGCCCAAAAAAAAAAACGTTAGGGGTAACACTTTCGTTTTTTTTTTCTGGTCGAAATTTTTAATTTCGATATCTCAGCTCTGGAAGGGTCTAGAGCCTCAATCTTTGCACTCAGGTCTAAGTCTCATGGCCCTCTATCAGAATCCAGAGTTTTGAGAAGATTAGGGACTCTTAATTTTTCGCCCAAAAAAAAAAAAACGTAAGAGGTAACACTGTCGTTTTTTTTTTTCGGGTCGAAATTTTGAGTTTAGATATGTCAGCACTGGAAGGGTCTAGAGCCTCCATTGTTGCACTCAGGTCTATGTCTCATGGCCCTCTATCAGAATCCAGAGTTTTGAGAAGATTGGGGATACTTAATATTTCGCCCAAAAAAAAAACATAAGGGGTAACACTGTCGTTTTTTTTACGGGTCGAAATTTTGATTTTCGATATCTCAGCTCTGGAAGGGTTTAGAGCCTCCATTGTTGCACTCAGGTCTAAGTCTCATCACCCTCTATCAGAATCCAGAGTTTTGAGAAGATTGGGGATACTTCATTTTTCGCCCAAAAAAAAGAAAACGTAAGGGGTAACACTGTCGTTTTTTTTTCGGGTCGAAATTTTGATTTTCGATATCTCAGCTCTGGAAGGGTCTAGAGCCTCCATTGTTGCACTCAGGTCTAAGTCTCATGGCCCTCTATCAGAATCCAGAGTTTTGAGAAGATTGGGGATACTTACTTTTTCGCCCAAAAAAAAAAAACGTTAGGGGTAACACTGTCGTTTTTTTTTCGGTTCGAAATTTTGAGTTTAGATATCTCAGCACTGGAAAGGTCTAGAGCCTCCATTGTTGCACTCAGGTCTATATCTCATGGCCCTCTATCAGAATCCAGAGTTTTGAGAAGATTGGGGATACTTAATTTTTCGCCCAAAAAAAAAAACGTAAGGGGTAACACTGTCGTTTTTTTTTCAGGTCGAAATTTTGAGTTTCGATATCTCAGCACTGGAAGGGTCTAGAGCCTCCATTTTTGCACTCAGGTCTAAGTCTCATGGCCCTCTATCAGAATCCAGAGTTTTGAGAAGATTGGGGATACTTATTTTTTCGCCCCCCCAAAAAAAACGTAAGGGGTAACACTGTCGTTTTTTTTACGGGTCAAAATTTTGATTTTCGATATCTCAGCACTGGAAGGGTCTAGAGCCGCCATTGTTGCACTCAGGTCTATGTCTCATGGCCCTCTATCAGAATCCAGAGTTTTGAGAAGATTGGGGATACTAAATTTTTCGCCCAAAAAAAAAAACGTAAGGGGTAACACTGTCGTTTTTTTTTTTGGGTCGAAATTTTGAGTTTAGATATCTCAGCACTGGAAGGGTCTAGAGCCTCCATTGTTGCACTCAGGTCTATGTCTCATGGCCCTCTATCAGAATCCAGAGTTTTGAGAAGATTGGGGATACTTAATTTTTCGCCCCCCCCAAAAAAACGTAAGGGGTAACACTGTCGTTTTTTTTACGGGTCAAAATTTTGATTTTCGATATCTCAGCACTGGAAGGGTCTAGAGCCTCCATTGTTGCACTCAGGTCTATGTCTCATGGCCCTCTATCAGAATCCAGAGTTTTGAGAAGATTGGGGATACTAAATTTTTCGCCCAAAAAAAAAAACGTAAGGGGTAACACTGTCGTTTTTTTTTCTGGTCGAAATTTTGATTTTCGATATCTCAGCTCTGGAAGGGTCTAGAGCCTCCATTGTTGCACTCAGGTCTATGTCTCATGGCCCTCTATCAGAATCCAGAGTTTTGAGAAGATTGGGGATACTTAATTTTTCGCCCAAAAAAAAATACGAAAGGGGTAACACTGTCGTTTTTTTTTCGGGTCGAAATTTTGATTTTCGATATCTCAGCTCTGGAAGGGTCTAGAGCCTCCATTGTTGCACTCAGGTCTAAGTCTCATGGCCCTCTATCAGAATCCAGAGTTTTGAGAAGATTGGGGATACTTACTTTTTCGCCCCAAAAAAAAAAACGTAAGGGGTAACACTGTCGTTTTTTTTTCGGGTCGAAATTTTGAGTTTAGATATCTCAGCACTGGAAGGGTCTAGAGCCTCCATTGTTGCACTCAGCTCTCTGTCTCATGGCCCTCTATCAGAATCCAGAGTTTTGAGAAGATTGGGGATACTTAATTTTTCGCCCAAAAAAAAAAAACGTAAGGGGTAACACTGTCGTTTTTTTTTTCAGGTCGAAATTTTGAGTTTCGATATCTCAGCACTGGAAGGGTCTAGAGCCTCCATTGTTGCACTCAGGTCTATGTCTCATGGCCCTCTATCAGAATCCAGAGTTTTGAGAAGATTGGGGATACTTAATTTTTCGCCCAAAAAAAAAAAACGTAAGGGGTAACACTGTCGTTTTTTTTTACGGGTCGAAATTTAGATTTTCGATATCTCAGCTCTGGAAGGGTCTAGAGCCTCCATTGTTGCACTCAGGTCTAAGTCTCATGGCCCTCTATCAGAATCCAGAGTTTTGAGAAGATTGGGTATTCTAAATTTTTCGCCCAAAAAAAAACGTAAGGGTTGAAATTTTGATTTTTGATATCTCAGCTCTGGAAGGGTTTAGAGCCTCCATTGTTGCACTCAGGTCTAAGTCTCATGGCCCTCTATCAGAATCCAGAGTTTTGAGAAGATTGGGGATACTTAATTTTTCGCCCAAAAAAAAAAACGTAAGGGGTAACACTGACGTTTTTTTTTTTCGGGTCGAAATTTTGATTTTCGATATCTCAGCTCTGGAAGGGTCTAGAGCCTCCATTGTTGCACTCAGGTCTAAGTCTCATGGCCCTCTATCAGAATCCAGAGTTTTGAGAAGATTGGGGATACTTAATTTTTCGCCCCCCAAAGAAACGTAAGGGGTAAAAAACGTAAGGGGTAACACTCGAAATTTTGATTTTCGAAATCTCAGCTCTGGAAGGGTCTAGAGCCTCCATTGTTGCACTCAGGTCTAAGTCTCATGGCCCTCTATCAGAATCCAGAGTTTTGAGAAGATTGGGGATACTTAATTTTTCGCCCAAAAAAAAAAACGTAAGGGTTAACACTGTTGTTTTTTTTACAGGTCGAAATTTTGATTTTTGATATCTCAGCTCTGGAAGGGTTTAGAGCCTCCGTTGTTGCACTCAGGTCTAAGTCTCATGGCCCTCTATCAGAATCCAGAGTTTTGAGAAGATTGGGGATACTTAATTTTTCGCCCAAAAAAAAAAACGTAAGGGTTAACACTGTTGTTTTTTTTACAGGTCGAAATTTTGATTTTTGATATCTCAGCTCTGGAAGGGTTTAGAGCCTCCGTTGTTGCACTCAGGTCTAAGTCTCATGGCCCTCTATCAGAATCCAGAGTTTTGAGAAGATTGGGGATACTTAATTTTTCGCCCAAAAAAAAAAACGTAAGGGTTAACACTGTTGTTTTTTTTACAGGTCGAAATTTTGATTTTTGATATCTCAGCTCTGGAAGGGTTTAGAGCCTCCGTTGTTGCACTCAGGTCTAAGTCTCATGGCCCTCTATCAGAATCCAGAGTTTTGAGAAGATTGGGGATACTTAATTTTTCGCCAAAAAAAAAAAACGTAAGGGGTAACACTGTCGTTTTTTTTCGGGTCAAAATTTTGATTTTCGATATCTCAGCTCTGGAAGGGTCTAGAGCCTCCATTGTTGCACTCAGGTCTATGTCTCATGGCCCTCTATCAGAATCCAGAGTTTTGAGAAGATTGGGGATACTTAATTTTTCGCCCAAAAAAAAAAAACGTAAGGGGTAACACTGTCGTTTTTTTTTTCGGGTCAAAATTTTGAGTTTAGATATCTCAGCACTGGAAGGGTCTAGAGCCTCCATTGTTGCACTCAGGTCTATGTCTCATGGCCCTCTATCAGAATCCAGAGTTTTGAGAAGATTGGGGATACTTAATTTTTCGCCCAAAAAAAAAAACGTAAGGGGTAACACTGTCGTTTTTTTTACGGGTCGAAATTTAGATTTTCGATATCTCAGCTCTGGAAGGGTCTAGAGCCTCCATTGTTGCACTCAGGTCTAAGTCTCATGGCCCTCTATCAGAATCCAGAGTTTTGAGAAGATTGGGGATACTTAATTTTTCGCCCAAAAAAAAAACCGTTAGGGGTAACACTGTCGTTTTTTTTTCTGGTCGAAATTTTTAATTTCGATATCTCAGCTCTGGAAGGGTCTAGAGCCTCAATTTTTGCACTCAGGTCTAAGTCTCATGGCCCTCTATCAGAATCCAGAGTTTTGAGAAAATTAGGGACTCTTAATTTTTCGCCCAAAAAAAAAAAACGTAAGAGGTAACACTGTCGTTTTTTTTTTCGGGTCGAAATTTTGAGTTTCGATATCTCAGCACTGGAAGGGTCTAGAGCCTCCATTGTTGCACTCAGGTCTATGTCTCATGGCCCTCTATCAGAATCCAGCGTTTTGAGAAGATTGGGGATACTTAATTTTTCGCCCCAAAAAAAAAAAAACGTAAGGGGTAACACTCGTTTTTTTTTCGGGTCGAAATTTTGAGTTTCGATATCTCAGCACTGGAAGGGTCTAGAGCCTCCATTGTTGCACTCAGGTCTATGTCTCATGGCCCTCTATCAGAATCCAGAGTTTTGAGAAGATTGGGGATACTAAATTTTTCGCCCAAAAAAAAAAACTTAAGGGGCAACACTGTCGTTTTTTTTTTTCGGGTCGAAATTTTGAATTTCGATATCTAAGCTCTGGAAGGGTCTAGAGCCTCCATTGTTGCACTCAGGTCTAAGTCTCATGGCCCTCTATCAGAATCCAGAGTTTTGAGAAGATTGGGGATACTTAATTTTTCGCCCAAAAAAAAAAACGTAAGGGGTAACACTGTCGTTTTTTTTTTCTGGTCGAAATTTTTAATTTCGATATCTCAGCTCTGGAAGGGTCTAGAGCCTCAATTTTGCACTCAGGTCTAAGTCTCATGGCCCTCTATCAGAATCCAGAGTTTTGAGAAGATTAGGGATTCTTAATTTTTCGCCCCAAAAAAAAAAAACGTAAGGGTTAACACTGTTGTTTTTTTTACGGGTCGAAATTTTGATTTTTGATATCTCAGGTCTGGAAGGGTTTTGAGCCTCCGTTGTTGCACTCAGGTCTAAGTCTCATGGCCCTCTATCAGAATCTAGAGTTTTGAGAACATTGGGGATACTTAATTTCTCGCCCCCCCAAAAAAAACGTAAGGGGTAACACTGTCGTTTTTTTTTTCGGGTCGAAATTTTGATTTTCGATATCTCAGCTCTGGAAGGGTCTAGAGCCTCCATTGTTGCACTCAGGTCTATGTCTCATGGCCCTCTATCAGAATCCAGAGTTTTGAGAAGATTGGGGATACTTAATTTTTCGCCCAAAAAAAAAAAACGTAAGGGACTGTCGTTTTTTTTCGGGTCGAAATTTTGATTTTCGATATCTCAGCTCTGGAAGGGTCTAGAGCCTCCATTGTTGCACTCAGGTCTATGTCTCATGGCCCTCTATCAGAATCCAGAGTTTTGAGAAGATTGGGGATACTTAATTTTTCGCCCAAAAAAAAAAAAAACGTAAGGGGTAACACTGTCGTTTTTTTTTTCGGGTCAAAATTTTGAGTTTAGATATCTCAGCACTGGAAGGGTCTAGAGCCTCCATTGTTGCACTCAGGTCTATGTCTCATGGCCCTCTATCAGAATCCAGAGATTTGAGAAGATTGGGGATACTTAATTTTTCGCCCAAAAAAAAAAAACGTAAGGGGTAACACTGTCGTTTTTTTTTCGGGTCGAAATTTAGATTTTCGATATCTCAGCTCTGGAAGGGTCTAGAGCCTCCATTGTTGCACTCAGGTCTAAGTCTCATGGCCCTCTATCAGAATCCAGAGTTTTGAGAAGATTGGGGATACTTATTTTTCGCCCAAAAAAAAAAACGTTAGGGGTAACACTGTCGTTTTTTTTTCTGGTCGAAATTTTTAATTTCGATATCTCAGCTCTGGAAGGGTCTAGAGCCTCAATCTTTGCACTCAGGTCTAAGTCTCATGGCCCTCTATCAGAATCCAGAGTTTTGAGAAGATTAGGGACTCTTAATTTTTCGCCCAAAAAAAAAAAAACGTAAGAGGTAACACTGTCGTTTTTTTTTTTCGGGTCGAAATTTTGAGTTTCGATATCTCAGCACTGGAAGGGTCTAGAGCCTCCATTGTTGCACTCAGGTCTATGTCTTATGGCCCTCTATCAGAATCCAGAGTTTTGAGAAGATTGGGGATACTAAATTTTTCGCCCAAAAAAAAAAAAAGGGGTAACACTGTCGTTTTTTTTTTTTCGGGTCGAAATTTTGAATTTCGATATCTCAGCTCTGGAAGGGTCTAGAGCCTCCATTGTTGCACTCAGGTCTAAGTCTCATGGCCCTCTATCAGAATTCAGAGTTTTGAGAAGATTGGGGATACTTAATTTTTCGCCCAAAAAAAAAACCCGTAAGGGGTAACACTGTCGGGTTTTTTTTCTGGTCGAAATTTTTAATTTCGATATCTCAGCTCTGGAAGGGTCTAGAGCCTCAAATTTTGCACTCTGGTCTAAGTCTCATGGCCCTCTATCAGAATCCAGAGTTTTGAGAAGATTGGGGATACTTAATTTTTCGCCCAAAAAAAAACAAAAAACGTAAGGGGTAACACTGTCGTTTTTTTTTTCTGGTCGAAATTTTGAGTTTAGATATCTCAGCACTGGAAGGGTCTAGAGCCTCCATTGTTGCACTCAGGTCTATGTCTCATGGCCCTCTATCAGAATCCAGAGTTTTGAGAAGATTGGGGATACTTAATATTTCGCCCAAAAAAAAAAACGTAAGGGGTAACACTGTCGTTTTTTTTACGGGTCGAAATTTTGATTTTCGATATCTCAGCTCTGGAAGGGTTTAGAGCCTCCATTGTTGCACTCAGGTCTAAGTCTCATCGCCCTCTATCAGAATCCAGAGTTTTGAGAAGATTGGGGATACTTAATTTTTCGCCCAAAAAAAAAAAACGTAAGGGGTAACACTGTCGTTTTTTTTTCTGGTCGAAATTTTGATTTTCGATATCTCAGCTCTGGAAGGGTCTAGAGCCTCCATTGTTGCACTCAGGTCTAAGTCTCATGGCCCTCTATCAGAATCCAGAGTTTTGAGAAGATTGGGGATACTTACTTTTTCGCCCAAAAAAAAAAAACGTTAGGGGTAACACTGTCGTTTTTTTTTCGGTTCGAAATTTTGAGTTTAGATATCTCAGCACTGGAAAGGTCTAGAGCCTCCATTGTTGCACTCAGGTCTATATCTCATGGCCCTCTATCAGAATCCAGAGTTTTGAGAAGATTGGGGATACTTAATTTTTCGCCCAAAAAAAAAACGTAAAGGGGAAAACACTGTCGTTTTTTTTTCAGGTCGAAATTTTGAGTTTCGATATCTCAGCACTGGAAGGGTCTAGAGCCTCCATTGTTGCACTCAGGTCTATGTCTCATGGCCCTCTATCAGAATCCAGAGTTTTGTTTGAGAAGATTGGGGATACTTATTTTTTCGCCCCCCCCAAAAAAAACGTAAGGGGTAACACTGTCGTTTTTTTTACGGGTCAAAATTTTGATTTTCGATATCTCAGCACTGGAAGGGTCTAGAGCCTCCATTGTTGCACTCAGGTCTATGTCTCATGGCCCTCTATCAGAATCCAGAGTTTTGAGAAGATTGGGGATACTTAATTTTTCGCCCAAAAAAAAAATACGAAAGGGGTAACACTGTCGTTTTTGTTTCGGGTCGAAATTTTGATTTTCGATATCTCAGCTCTGGAAGGGTCTAGAGCCTCCATTTTTGCACTCAGGTCTAAGTCTCATGGCCCTCTATCAGAATCTAGAGTTTTGAGAAGATTGGGGATACTTATTTTTTCGCCCCCCCAAAAAAAACGTAAGGGGTAACACTGTCGTTTTTTTTACGGGTCAAAATTTTGATTTTCGATATCTCAGCACTGGAAGGGTCTAGAGCCGCCATTGTTGCACTCAGGTCTATGTCTCATGGCCCTCTATCAGAATCCAGAGTTTTGAGAAGATTGGGGATACTAAATTTTTCGCCCAAAAAAAAAAACGTAAGGGGTAACACTGTCGTTTTTTTTTTGGGTCGAAATTTTGAGTTTAGATATCTCAGCACTGGAAGGGTCTAGAGCCTCCATTGTTGCACTCAGGTCTATGTCTCATGGCCCTCTATCAGAATCCAGAGTTTTGAGAAGATTGGGGATACTTAATTTTTCGCCCCCCCAAAAAAAACGTAAGGGGTAACACTGTCGTTTTTTTTACGGGTCAAAATTTTGATTTTCGATATCTCAGCACTGGAAGGGTCTAGAGCCTCCATTGTTGCACTCAGGTCTATGTCTCATGGCCCTCTATCAGAATCCAGAGTTTTGAGAAGATTGGGGATACTAAATTTTTCGCCCAAAAAAAAAAACGTAAGGGGTAACACTGTCGTTTTTTTTTCTGGTCGAAATTTTGAATTTCGATATCTCAGCTCTGGAAGGGTCTAGAGCATGGGTCACCAAACTAAGGCCCGCGGGCCGAATCAGGCCCGCCACACCCCTTTGACTGGCCCCCCAACCCCTCTGCCCCCCACTACTTGAACCGGCAATCCCCAAAAGTCGTCATGGCCTATTTTTTTAAATTGCTTTTTGGAAAATAATAACATGTCTGCATTTGGTATTTTGTTGTTTATTGAGCATGCTCACCTGGATAGGCATAAGAGCTGACTAGTTCTATTACTCATGTTGTTGTTATAATTTCAATGTTTATTAATTTATTTTATAGGCCTATTTATTTGACCTTTATTAAGTGCTGTACACAATTATTATAAATAGTAACAGGCCTACCTATAATTTATAATTTTTCATTCATCCTTACCAGTGCCACTCACCTCAACTAGGCAGATGTTTCTTACCTTGACAGGTTTGATGTTATTTGTATTCGAAAATAAATAAATGGAAAATCTGTGGTATTTCAAATTAAAACAAAGTGTGAAGACTCGATTACTACTTTTGCAAACAACTATTAATGATAAACAAATATGGCTGTGCCAGGCTAGTAATCTCTACTATGAGGCCTGCTGGTGGTCAGTTTGGTCTTGGTCACACAATTCTATTTTATATAGCCCCGGCCCCCCATCACAGTCAGGAACGATAATGTGGCCCCCAGAGAAAAAAGTTTGGTGACCCCTGGTCTAGAGCCTCCATTGTTGCACTCAGGTCTATGTCTCATGGCCCTCTATCAGAATCCAGAGTTTTGAGAAGATTGGGGATACTTAATTTTTCGCCCCAAAAAAAATACGAAAGGGGTAACACTGTCGTTGTTTTTTCGGGTCGAAATTTTGATTTTCAATATCTCAGCTCTGGAAGGGTCTAGAGCCTCCATTGTTGCACTCAGGTCTAAGTCTCATGGCCCTCTATCAGAATCCAGAGTTTTGAGAAGATTGGGGATACTTACTTTTTCGCCCCCAAAAAAAAAACGTAAGGGGTAACACTGTCGTTTTTTTTTCGGGTCGAAATTTTGAGTTTAGATATCTCAGCACTGGAAGGGTCTAGAGCCTCCATTGTTGCACTCAGCTCTCTGTCTCATGGCCCTCTATCAGATTCCAGAGTTTTGAGAAGATTGGGGATACTTAATTTTTCGCCCAAAAAAAAAAAACGTAAGGGGTAACACTGTCGTTTTTTTTTTCAGGTCGAAATTTTGAGTTTCGATATCTCAGCACTGGAAGGGTCTAGAGCCTCCATTGTTGCACTCAGGTCTATGTCTCATGGCCCTCTATCAGAATCCAGAGTTTTGAGAAGATTGGGGATACTTAATTTTTCGCCCATAAAAACAAAACGTAAGGGGTAACACTGTCGTTTTTTTTACGGGTCGAAATTTAGATTTTCGATATCTCAGCTCTGGAAGGGTCTAGAGCCTCCATTGTTGCACTCAGGTCTAAGTCTCATGGCCCTCTATCAGAATCCAGAGTTTTGAGAAGATTGGGTATTCTAAATTTTTCGCCCAAAAAAAAACGTAAGGGTTGAAATTTTGATTTTTGATATCTCAGCTCTGGAAGGGTTTAGAGCCTCCATTGTTGCACTCAGGTCTAAGTCTCATGGCCCTCTATCAGAATCCAGAGTTTTGAGAAGATTGGGGATACTTAATTTTTCGCCCAAAAAAAAAACGTAAGGGGTAACACTGACGTTTTTTTTTTTCGGGTCGAAATTTTGATTTTCGATATCTCAGCTCTGGAAGGGTCTAGAGCCTCCATTGTTGCACTCAGGTCTAAGTCTCATGGCCCTCTATCAGAATCCAGAGTTTTGAGAAGATTGGGGATACTTAATTTTTCGCCCCAAAAAAAAAAACGTAAGGGGTAACACTGTCGTTTTTTTTTCCAGGTCGAAATTTTGAGTTTAGATATCTCAGCACTGGAAAGGTCTAGAGCCTCCATTGTTGCACTCAGGTCTATATCTCATGGCCCTCTATCAGAATCCAGAGTTTTGAGAAGATTGGGGATACTTAATTTTTCGCCCAAAAAAAAAACGTAAGGGGTAACACTGTCGTTTTTTTTTCAGGTCGAAATTTTGAGTTTCGATATCTCAGCACTGGAAGGGTCTAGAGCCTCCATTGTTGCACTCAGGTCTATGTCTCATTGCCCTCTATCAGAATCCAGAGTTTTGTTTGAGAAGATTGGGGATACTTATTTTTTCGCCCCCCCCCAAAAAAACGTAAGGGGTAACACTGTCGTTTTTTTTACGGGTCAAAATTTTGATTTTCGATATCTCAGCACTGGAAGGGTCTAGAGCCTCCATTGTTGCACTCAGGTCTATGTCTCATGGCCCTCTATCAGAATCCAGAGTTTTGAGAAGATTGGGGATACTTAATTTTTCGCCCAAAAAAAAAATACGAAAGGGGTAACACTGTCGTTTTTGTTTCGGGTCGAAATTTTGATTTTCGATATCTCAGCTCTGGAAGGGTCTAGAGCCTCCATTTTTGCACTTAGGTCTAAGTCTCATGGCCCTCTATCAGAATCCAGAGTTTTGAGAAGATTGGGGATACTTATTTTTTCGCCCCCCCCAAAAAAACGTAAGGGGTAACACTGTCGTTTTTTTTACGGGTCAAAATTTTGATTTTCGATATCTCAGCACTGGAAGGGTCTAGAGCCGCCATTGTTGCACTCAGGTCTATGTCTCATGGCCCTCTATCAGAATCCAGAGTTTTGAGAAGATTGGGGATACTAAATTTTTCGCCCAAAAAAAAAAAACGTAAGGGGTAACACTGTCGTTTTTTTTTTTGGGGTCGAAATTTTGAGTTTAGATATCTCAGCACTGGAAGGGTCTAGAGCCTCCATTGTTGCACTCAGGTCTATGTCTCATGGCCCTCTATCAGAATCCAGAGTTTTGAGAAGATTGGGGATACTTAATTTTTCGCCCAAAAAAAAAACGTAAGGGGTAACACTGTCGTTTTTTTTTCAGGTCGAAATTTTGAGTTTCGATATCTCAGCACTGGGAGGGTCTAGAGCCTCCATTGTTGCACTCAGGTCTATGTCTCATGGCCCTCTATCAGAATCCAGAGTTTTGAGAAGATTGGGGATACTTATTTTTTCGCCCCCCCAAAAAAAACGTAAGGGGTAACACTGTCGTTTTTTCTACGGGTCAAAATTTTGATTTTCGATATCTCAGCACTGGAAGGGTCTAGAGCCTCCATTGTTGCACTCAGGTCTATGTCTCATGGCCCTCTATCAGAATCCAGAGTTTTGAGAAGATTGGGGATACTAAATTTTTCGCCCAAAAAAAAAAAAAACGTAAGGGGTAACACTGTCGTTTTTTTTTCTGGTCGAAATTTTGAATTTCGATATCTCAGCTCTGGAAGGGTCTAGAGCCTCCATTGTTGCACTCAGGTATATGTCTCATGGCCCTCTATCAGAATCCAGAGTTTTGAGAAGATTGGGGATACTTAATTTTTCGCCCAAAAAAAAATACGAAAGGGGTAACACTGTCGTTTTTTTTTCGGGTCGAAATTTTGATTTTCGATATCTCAGCTCTGGAAGGGTCTAGAGCCTCCATTGTTGCACTCAGGTCTAAGTCTCATGGCCCTCTATCAGAATCCAGAGTTTTGAGAAGATTGGGGATACTTACTTTTTCGCCCCAAAAAAAAAAAAAACGTAAGGGGTAACACTGTCGTTTTTTTTTTCGGGTCGAAATTTTGAGTTTAGATATCTCAGCACTGGAAGGGTCTAGAGCCTCCATTGTTGCACTCAGCTCTCTGTCTCATGGCCCTCTATCAGAATCCAGAGTTTTGAGAAGATTGGGGATACTTAATTTTTCGCCCAAAAAAAAAAAACGTAAGGGGTAACACTGTCGTTTTTTTTTTCAGGTAGAAATTTTGAGTTTCGATATCTCAGCACTGGAAGGGTCTAGAGCCTCCATTGTTGCACTCAGGTCTATGTTTCATGGCCCTCTATCAGAATCCAGAGTTTTGAGAAGATTGGGGATACTTAATTTTTCGCCCAAAAAAAAAAAACGTAAGGGGTAACACTGTCGTTTTTTTTACGGGTCGAAATTTAGATTTTCGATATCTCAGCTCTGGAAGGGTCTAGAGCCTCCATTGTTGCACTCAGGTCTAAGTCTCATGGCCCTCTATCAGAATCCAGAGTTTTGAGAAGATTGGGTATACTAAATTTTTCGCCCAAAAAAAAACGTAAGGGTTGAAATTTTGATTTTTGATATCTCAGCTCTGGAAGGGTTTAGAGCCTCCATTGTTGCACTCAGGTCTAAGTCTCATGGCCCTCTATCAGAATCCAGAGTTTTGAGAAGATTGGGGATACTTAATTTTTCGCCCAAAAAAAAAAACGTAAGGGGTAACACTGACGTTTTTTTTTTTCGGGTCGAAATTTTGATTTTCGATATCTCAGCTCTGGAAGGGTCTAGAGCCTCCATTGTTGCACTCAGGTCTAAGTCTCATGGCCCTCTATCAGAATCCAGAGTTTTGAGAAGATTGGGGATACTTAATTTTTCGCCCCAAAAAAAAAACGTAAGGGGTAACACTGTCGTTTTTTTTCCAGGTCGAAATTTTGAGTTTAGATATCTCAGCACTGGAAGGGTCTAGAGCCTCCATTGTTGCACTCAGGTCTATGTCTCATGGCCCTCTATCAGAATCCAGAGTTTTGAGAAGATTGGGGATACTTAATTTTTCGCCCAAAAAAAAAACGTAAGGGGTAACACTGTCGTTTTTTTTTCAGGTCGAAATTTTGAGTTTCGATATCTCAGCACTGGAAGGGTCTAGAGCCTCCATTGTTGCACTCAGGTCTAAGTCTCATGGCCCTCTATCAGAATCCAGAGTTTTGAGAAGATTGGGGATACTTAATTTTTCGCCCCAAAAAAAAAAACGTAAGGGGTAACACTGTCGTTTTTTTTTTCAGGTCGAAATTTTGAGTTTAGATATCTCAGCACTGGAAGGGTCTAGAGCCTCCATTGTTGCACTCAGGTCTAAGTCTCATGGCCCTCTATCAGAATCCAGAGTTTTGAGAAGATTGGGGATACTTAATTTTTCGCCCAAAAAAAAAACGTAAGGGGTAACACTGTCGTGTTTTTTTTTCTGGTCGAAATTTTGAGTTTCGATATCTCAGCTCTGGAAGGGTTTAGAGCCTCCATTGTTGCACTCAGGTCTATGTCTCATGGCCCTCTATCAGAATCCAGAGTTTTGAGAAGATTTGGGGATACTAAATTTTTCGCCCCCAAAAAAAACGTAAGGGGTAACACTGTCGTTTTTTTTTTCTGGTCGAAATTTTTAATTTCGACATCTCAGCTCTGGAAGGGTCTAGAGCCTCCATTGTTGCACTCAGGTCTAAGTCTCATGGCCCTCTATCAGAATCCAGAGTTTTGAGAAGATTGGGGATACTTAATTTTTCGCCCAAAAAAAAAACGTAAGGGGTAACACTGTCGTTTTTTTTTTTTCTGGTCGAAATTTTGATTTTCGATATCTCAGCTCTGGAAGGGTCTAGAGCCTCCATTGTTGCACTCAGGTCTATGTCTCATGGCCCTCTATCAGAATCCAGAGTTTTGAGAAGATTGGGGATACTTAATTTTTCGCCCAAAAAAAAAAACGTAAGGGGTAACACTGTCGTTTTTTTTAAGGGTCGAAATTTTGAGTTTCGATATCTCAGCACTGGAAGGGTCTAGAGCCTCCATTGTTGCACTCAGGTCTATGTCTTATGGCCCTCTATCAGAATCCAGAGTTTTGAGAAGATTGGGGATACTAAATTTTTCGCCCAAAAAAAAAACATAAGGGGTAACACTGTCGTTTTTTTTTTCGGGTCGAAATTTTGAATTTCGATATCTCAGCTCTGGAAGGGTCTAGAGCCTCCATTGTTGCACTCAGGTCTAAGTCTCATGCCCCTCTATCAGAATCCAGAGTTTTGAGAAGATTGGGGATATTTAATTTTTCGCCCAAAAAAAAAAACGTAAGGGGTAACACTGTCGTTTTTTTTTTTGGTCGAAATTTTTAATTTCGATATCTCAGCTCTGGAAGGGTCTAGAGCCTCAATTTTTGCACTCAGGTCTAAGTCTCATGGCCCTCTATCAGAATCCAGAGTTTTGAGAAGATTAGGGATTCTTAATTTTTCGCCCAAAAAAAAAACGTAAGGGGTAACACTGTCGTTTTTTTTTTCGGGTCGAAATTTTGAGTTTCGATATCTCAGCACTGGAAGGGTCTAGAGCCTCCATTGTTGCACTCAGGTCTATGTCTTATGGCCCTCTATCAGAATCCAGAGTTTTGAGAAGATTGGGGATACTAAATTTTTCGCCCAAAAAAAAACATAAGGGGTAACACTGTCGTTTTTTTTTCGGGTCGAAATTTTTAATTTCGATATCTCAGCTCTGGAAGGGTCTAGAGCCTCAATTTTTGCACTCAGGTCTAAGTCTCATGGCCCTCTATTAGAATCCAGAGTTTTGAGAAGATTAGGGATTCTTAATTTTTCGCCCAAAAAAAAAAAAATGTAAGGGTTAACACTGTTGTTTTTTTTACGGGTCGAAATTTTGATTTTTGATATCTCAGCTCTGGAAGGGTCTAGAGCCTCCATTGTTGCACTCAAGTCTAAGTCTCATGGCCCTCTATCAGAATCCAGAGTTTTGAGAAGATTGGGGATACTTATTTTTTCGCCCCCCCAAAAAAAACGTAAGGGGTAACACTGTCGTTTTTTTTACGGGTCGAAATTTTGATTTTCGATATCTCAGCTCTGGAAGGGTCTAGAGCCTCCATTGTTGCACTCAGGTCTATGTCTCATGGCCCTCTATCAGAATCCAGAGTTTTGAGAAGATTGGGGATACTTAATTTTTCGCCCAAAAAAAAAAAACGTAAGGGGTAACACTGTCGTTTTTTTTTACGGGTCGAAATTTAGATTTTCGAAATCTCAGCTCTGGAAGGGTCTAGAGCCTCCATTGTTGCACTCAGGTCTAAGTCTCATGGCCCTCTATCAGAATCCAGAGTTTTGAGAAGATTGGGGATACTTACTTTTTCGCCCCCCCAAAAAAAACGTAAGGGGTAACACTGTCGTTTTTTTTCGGGTCGAAATTTTGAGTTTAGATATCTCAGCACTGGAAGGGTCTAGAGCCTCCATTGTTGCACTGAGGTCTATGTCTCATGGCCCTCTATCAGAATACAGAGTTTTGAGAAGATTGGGGATACTTAATTTTTCGCCCAAAAAAAAAAACGTAAGGGGTAACACTGTCGTTTTTTTTTTTTTCAGGTCGAAATTTTGAGTTTCGATATCTCAGCACTGGAAGGGTCTAGAGCCTCCATTCTTGCACTCAGGTCTATGTCTCATAGCCCTCTATTTTAGAATCCAGAGTTTTGAGAAGATTGGGGATACTAAATTTTTCAGGTCGAAATTTTGATTTTCGATATCTCAGCTCTGGAAGGGTCTAGAGCCTCCATTGTTGCACTCAGGTCTATGTCTCATGGCCCTCTGTCAGAATCCAGAGTTTTGAGAAGATTGGGGATACTAATTTTTTTGCCCAAAAAAAAAACGTAAGGGGTAACACTGTCGTTTTTTTTTTCTGGTCGAAATTTTGAATTTCGATATCTCAGCTCTGGAAGGGTCTAGAGCCTCCATTGTTGCACTCAGGTCTATGTCTCATGGCCCTCTATCAGAATCCAGAGTTTTGAAAAGATTGGGGATACTTAATTTTTCGCCCCAAAAAAAAAAAACGTAAGGGGTAACACTGTCGTTTTTTTTTTCAGGTCGAAATTTTGAGTTTCAATATCTGAGCTCTGGAAGGGTTTAGAGCCTCCATTGTTGCACTCAGGTCTAAGTCTCATGGCCCTCTATCAGAATCCAGAGTTTTGAGAAGATTGGGGATACTTATTTTTTCGCCCCCCCAAAAAAAACGTAAGGGGTAACACTGTCGTTTTTTTTTTTCGGGTCGAACTTTTGATTTTCGATATCTCAGCTCTGGAAGGGTCTAGAGCCTCCATTGTTGCACTCAGGTCTAAGTCTTATGGCCCTCTATCAGAATCCAGAGTTTTGAGAAGATTGGGGATACTAAATTTTTCGCCCAAAAAAAAAAAACGTAAGGGGTAACACTGTCGTTATTTTTTCAGGTCGAAATTTTGATTTTCGATATCTCAGCTCTGGAAGGGTCTAGAGCCTCCAATGTTGCACTCAGGTCTGTGTCTCATGGCCCTCTATCAGAATCCAGAGTTTTGAGAAGATTGGGGATACTTAATTTTTCTGCCAAAAAAAAAAACGTAAGGGGTAACACTGTCGGTTTTTTTTTTCGGGTCGAAATTTTGAGTTTAGATATCTCAGACCTGAGTTTCAATATCTGAGCTCTGGAAGGGTTTAGAGCCTCCATTGTTGCACTCAGGTCTAAGTCTCATGGCCCTCTATCAGAATCCAGAGTTTTGAGAAGATTGGGGATACTAAATTTTTCGCCCAAAAAAAAAACGTAAGGGGTAACACTGTCGTTTTTTTTTTCTGGTCGAAATTTTGAATTTCGATATCTCAGCTCTGGAAGGGTCTAGAGCCTCCATTGTTGCACTCAGGTCTATGTCTCATGGCCCTCTATCAGAATCCAGAGTTTTGAAAAGATTGGGGATACTTAATTTTTCGCCCAAAAAAAAAAAACGTAAGGGGTAACACTGTCGTTTTTTTTTCAGGTCGAAATTTTGAGTTTCGATATCTGAGCTCTGGAAGGGTTTAGAGCCTCCATTGTTGCACTCAGGTCTAAGTCTCATGGCCCTCTATCAGAATCCAGAGTTTTGAGAAGATTGGGGATACTTATTTTTTCGCCCCGCCAAAAAAAACGTAAGGGGTAACACTGTCGTTTTTTTTTTTCGGGTCGAACTTTTGATTTTCGATATCTCAGCTCTGGAAGGGTCTAGAGCCTCCATTGTTGCACTCAGGTCTAAGTCTTATGGCCCTCTATCAGAATCCAGAGTTTTGAGAAGATTGGGGATACTAAATTTTTCGCCCAAAAAAAAAAAACGTAAGGGGTAACACTGTCGTTATTTTTTCAGGTCGAAATTTTGATTTTCGATATCTCAGCTCTGGAAGGGTCTAGAGCCTCCAATGTTGCACTCAGGTCTGTGTCTCATGGCCCTCTATCAGAATCCAGAGTTTTGAGAAGATTGGGAATACTTAATTTTTCAGCCAAAAAAAAAACCGTAAGGGGTAACACTGTCGGTTTTTTTTTCGGGTCGAAATTTTGAGTTTAGATATCTCAGCACTGGAAGGGTCTAGAGCCTCCATTGTTGCACTCAGGTCTATGTCTCATGGCCCTCTATCAGAATCCAGAGTTTTGAGAAGATTGGGGATACTTAATTTTTCGCCCAAAAAAAAAAAACGTAAGGGGTAACACTGTTGTTTTTTTTACGGGTCGAAATGTTGATTTTCGAAATCTCAGCTCTGGAAGGGTCTAGAGCCTCCATTGTTGCACTCAGGTCTAAGTCTCATGGCCCTCTATCAGAATCCAGAGTTTTGAGAAGATTGGGGATACTTAATTTTTCGCCCAAAAAAAAAACGTAAGGGGTAACACTGTCGTTTTTTTACGGGTCGAAATTTTGATTTTCGCTATCTCAGCTCTGGAAGGGTTTAGAGCCTCCATTGTTGCACTCAGGTCTAAGTCTCATCGCCCTCTATCAGAATCCAGAGTTTTGAGAAGTTTGGGGATACTTAATTTTTCGCCCAAAAAAAAACGTAAGGGGTAACTCTGTCGTTTTTTTTTTCGGGTCGAAATTTTGAGTTTAGATATCTCAGCACTGGAAGGGTCTAGAGCCTCCATTGTTGCACTCAGGTCTATGTCTCATGGCCCTGTATCAGAATCCAGAGTTTTGAGAAGATTGGGGATACTTAAAGGAACACTCCGACTTTTTGGGACTTTAGCCTATTCACCTTACCCCCCAGAGTTAGATAAGTCCATACATACCTTTTTCATCTCCGTGCGTGCTATAAGTCTGTTTGACGCACCCACCGCTAGCCTAGCTTAGCACAAAGACTGGATGTGAATGGTTGCAGCTTTCATACTAATCCAAATGAGTGACAAAATAACGCAAACGTTTTCCTATTTACATGTTGTGGTTTGTATAGTCACAGAGTGTGCAAATATCAAGGCCATATGAGACACAGACATCTTTTGACCGTATAAATACTATATTTTCTGAAGGGGAAGCACTGCTACTTGGGCAGAGTGATAACAATCACCTGAGACGCACCGTGACGAAGAGCAGAGAGTTCGCTTCGCTCAGCGTTGGAATAAAGAGTCAGCAATTACTAACGTTAGATAGAAAAGCATAGTTTATCATGGGTGTTTGCTTTATTGTATGAGCTGTGACAATAAACAGGGGAGACCAGGTAATACAGTACCATGTTTCATTGATTTCCAACCAAAAACGCACCCAGATTTATAAATATCACATGAATAAATAATTATTATTACAGGAATCAATATATTTTAAATGCAATTTATTAGCTGAACCAAATGTATTCAACAGTAGCCTATATAATATACAGTATTGCATTACTATAGGATAGAATAAGGGGAAAGTAATAGCACAAATTGTTTTTGCACAATGAACTCACAGCCTATCGTACCCTTTTGCACGCTCAAGTTCGTTATTTCCATGGTTATTTCAAATTTAGGCTAGGCGCGCCGCGCGCAGGGTGCAAGTTCAACGCGGTGAACGCGCTCGTTTTTTTTTCCCAAGCGCGTCCGCACCGCATCAAGATAAAAACATATTCATACCCTAATCATATAATAGTCTCACTAACGTTACATTAGATCTGGCTAATGGCACTGTTACAGTAGGTCATCTAAAAACATAACGGAACACTTGCCTCAGCCGCAGGTGATCCACTTGTCCTGTCTGTGCTATCGATGGGATGGCCGTATCCTTCAGCACATTATGGTCCATGTGGCAAATTCCATTTTTTCAAAATAGTCGTCCTCATTGAAATGTACCGAGCAAACATAATGTCCCTTGATAATCTTAGGTGTGTTTGGATAAATATCCAGAGTAAGTTAGCCATTTCTTCATCCAGTCAGCGTTTTTAGTTGGAATTCTGTGAAACATGGTTACCTCCCCTGTTTACAGTCGCAGCTATTTACAATAGAGCGAAAACCCATGACTCTAAACTACGCTTTTACTATTTATAAATTGCTGACTCTATTACCCAAACACCGAGCGAACTCTCCGCTCCTCGCGGCGTGTCTCCGGTGATGCGGTTATTACGCCGTCAAAGTAGCAGTGCTTCGCCTTCAGAGAATAGTTCCCAGGTTTTATACGGTTAAAAGATGTCTGTGTCTCATTTGACTTTGTTATTTGTACATTATGTGACTATACAAATCACAATATGTAAATAGGAAAACGTTTGCGTTATTTTGCCACTCATTTGGATTAGTATGAAAGCTGCAACCAGTCACATCGAGTCTTTGTGCTAAGCTAGGCTAGCGGTGGGTGCGTCAAACAGACTTATAGCACGCACGGAGATGAAAAAGGTATGTATGGACTTATCTAACTCTGGGGGGTGAGGTAAATAGGCTAAAGTCCCAAAAAGTTGGAGTGTTCCTTTAATTTTTCGCCCAAAAAAAAAACGTAAGGGGTAACACTGTCGTTTTTTTTTTTCAGGTCGAAATTTTGAGTTTCGATATCTCAGCACTGGAAGGGTCTAGAGCCTCCATTGTTGCACTCAGGTCTATGTCTCATGGCCCTCTATCAGAATCCAGAGTTTTGAGAAGATTGGGGATACTTAATTTTTCGCCCCAAAAAAAAAAAACGTAAGGGGTAACACTGTCGTTTTTTTTTTCAGGTCGAAATTTTGAGTTTCAATATCTGAGCTCTGGAAGGGTTTAGAGCCTCCATTGTTGCACTCAGGTCTAAGTCTCATGGCCCTCTATCAGAATCCAGAGTTTTGAGAAGATTGGGGATACTTATTTTTTCGCCCCCCCAAAAAAAACGTAAGGGGTAACACTGTCGTTTTTTTTTTTCGGGTCGAACTTTTGATTTTCGATATCTCAGCTCTGGAAGGGTCTAGAGCCTCCATTGTTGCACTCAGGTCTAAGTCTTATGGCCCTCTATCAGAATCCAGAGTTTTGAGAAGATTGGGGATACTAAATTTTTCGCCCAAAAAAAAAAAACGTAAGGGGTAACACTGTCGTTATTTTTTCAGGTCGAAATTTTGATTTTCGATATCTCAGCTCTGGAAGGGTCTAGAGCCTCCAATGTTGCACTCAGGTCTGTGTCTCATGGCCCTCTATCAGAATCCAGAGTTTTGAGAAGATTGGGGATACTTAATTTTTCTGCCAAAAAAAAAAACGTAAGGGGTAACACTGTCGGTTTTTTTTTTCGGGTCGAAATTTTGAGTTTAGATATCTCAGACCTGAGTTTCAATATCTGAGCTCTGGAAGGGTTTAGAGCCTCCATTGTTGCACTCAGGTCTAAGTCTCATGGCCCTCTATCAGAATCCAGAGTTTTGAGAAGATTGGGGATACTAAATTTTTCGCCCAAAAAAAAAACGTAAGGGGTAACACTGTCGTTTTTTTTTTCTGGTCGAAATTTTGAATTTCGATATCTCAGCTCTGGAAGGGTCTAGAGCCTCCATTGTTGCACTCAGGTCTATGTCTCATGGCCCTCTATCAGAATCCAGAGTTTTGAAAAGATTGGGGATACTTAATTTTTCGCCCAAAAAAAAAAAACGTAAGGGGTAACACTGTCGTTTTTTTTTCAGGTCGAAATTTTGAGTTTCGATATCTGAGCTCTGGAAGGGTTTAGAGCCTCCATTGTTGCACTCAGGTCTAAGTCTCATGGCCCTCTATCAGAATCCAGAGTTTTGAGAAGATTGGGGATACTTATTTTTTCGCCCCGCCAAAAAAAACGTAAGGGGTAACACTGTCGTTTTTTTTTTTCGGGTCGAACTTTTGATTTTCGATATCTCAGCTCTGGAAGGGTCTAGAGCCTCCATTGTTGCACTCAGGTCTAAGTCTTATGGCCCTCTATCAGAATCCAGAGTTTTGAGAAGATTGGGGATACTAAATTTTTCGCCCAAAAAAAAAAAACGTAAGGGGTAACACTGTCGTTATTTTTTCAGGTCGAAATTTTGATTTTCGATATCTCAGCTCTGGAAGGGTCTAGAGCCTCCAATGTTGCACTCAGGTCTGTGTCTCATGGCCCTCTATCAGAATCCAGAGTTTTGAGAAGATTGGGAATACTTAATTTTTCAGCCAAAAAAAAAACCGTAAGGGGTAACACTGTCGGTTTTTTTTTCGGGTCGAAATTTTGAGTTTAGATATCTCAGCACTGGAAGGGTCTAGAGCCTCCATTGTTGCACTCAGGTCTATGTCTCATGGCCCTCTATCAGAATCCAGAGTTTTGAGAAGATTGGGGATACTTAATTTTTCGCCCAAAAAAAAAAAACGTAAGGGGTAACACTGTTGTTTTTTTTACGGGTCGAAATGTTGATTTTCGAAATCTCAGCTCTGGAAGGGTCTAGAGCCTCCATTGTTGCACTCAGGTCTAAGTCTCATGGCCCTCTATCAGAATCCAGAGTTTTGAGAAGATTGGGGATACTTAATTTTTCGCCCAAAAAAAAAACGTAAGGGGTAACACTGTCGTTTTTTTACGGGTCGAAATTTTGATTTTCGCTATCTCAGCTCTGGAAGGGTTTAGAGCCTCCATTGTTGCACTCAGGTCTAAGTCTCATCGCCCTCTATCAGAATCCAGAGTTTTGAGAAGTTTGGGGATACTTAATTTTTCGCCCAAAAAAAAACGTAAGGGGTAACTCTGTCGTTTTTTTTTTCGGGTCGAAATTTTGAGTTTAGATATCTCAGCACTGGAAGGGTCTAGAGCCTCCATTGTTGCACTCAGGTCTATGTCTCATGGCCCTGTATCAGAATCCAGAGTTTTGAGAAGATTGGGGATACTTAAAGGAACACTCCGACTTTTTGGGACTTTAGCCTATTCACCTTACCCCCCAGAGTTAGATAAGTCCATACATACCTTTTTCATCTCCGTGCGTGCTATAAGTCTGTTTGACGCACCCACCGCTAGCCTAGCTTAGCACAAAGACTGGATGTGAATGGTTGCAGCTTTCATACTAATCCAAATGAGTGACAAAATAACGCAAACGTTTTCCTATTTACATGTTGTGGTTTGTATAGTCACAGAGTGTGCAAATATCAAGGCCATATGAGACACAGACATCTTTTGACCGTATAAATACTATATTTTCTGAAGGGGAAGCACTGCTACTTGGGCAGAGTGATAACAATCACCTGAGACGCACCGTGACGAAGAGCAGAGAGTTCGCTTCGCTCAGCGTTGGAATAAAGAGTCAGCAATTACTAACGTTAGATAGAAAAGCATAGTTTATCATGGGTGTTTGCTTTATTGTATGAGCTGTGACAATAAACAGGGGAGACCAGGTAATACAGTACCATGTTTCATTGATTTCCAACCAAAAACGCACCCAGATTTATAAATATCACATGAATAAATAATTATTATTACAGGAATCAATATATTTTAAATGCAATTTATTAGCTGAACCAAATGTATTCAACAGTAGCCTATATAATATACAGTATTGCATTACTATAGGATAGAATAAGGGGAAAGTAATAGCACAAATTGTTTTTGCACAATGAACTCACAGCCTATCGTACCCTTTTGCACGCTCAAGTTCGTTATTTCCATGGTTATTTCAAATTTAGGCTAGGCGCGCCGCGCGCAGGGTGCAAGTTCAACGCGGTGAACGCGCTCGTTTTTTTTTCCCAAGCGCGTCCGCACCGCATCAAGATAAAAACATATTCATACCCTAATCATATAATAGTCTCACTAACGTTACATTAGATCTGGCTAATGGCACTGTTACAGTAGGTCATCTAAAAACATAACGGAACACTTGCCTCAGCCGCAGGTGATCCACTTGTCCTGTCTGTGCTATCGATGGGATGGCCGTATCCTTCAGCACATTATGGTCCATGTGGCAAATTCCATTTTTTCAAAATAGTCGTCCTCATTGAAATGTACCGAGCAAACATAATGTCCCTTGATAATCTTAGGTGTGTTTGGATAAATATCCAGAGTAAGTTAGCCATTTCTTCATCCAGTCAGCGTTTTTAGTTGGAATTCTGTGAAACATGGTTACCTCCCCTGTTTACAGTCGCAGCTATTTACAATAGAGCGAAAACCCATGACTCTAAACTACGCTTTTACTATTTATAAATTGCTGACTCTATTACCCAAACACCGAGCGAACTCTCCGCTCCTCGCGGCGTGTCTCCGGTGATGCGGTTATTACGCCGTCAAAGTAGCAGTGCTTCGCCTTCAGAGAATAGTTCCCAGGTTTTATACGGTTAAAAGATGTCTGTGTCTCATTTGACTTTGTTATTTGTACATTATGTGACTATACAAATCACAATATGTAAATAGGAAAACGTTTGCGTTATTTTGCCACTCATTTGGATTAGTATGAAAGCTGCAACCAGTCACATCGAGTCTTTGTGCTAAGCTAGGCTAGCGGTGGGTGCGTCAAACAGACTTATAGCACGCACGGAGATGAAAAAGGTATGTATGGACTTATCTAACTCTGGGGGGTGAGGTAAATAGGCTAAAGTCCCAAAAAGTTGGAGTGTTCCTTTAATTTTTCGCCCAAAAAAAAAACGTAAGGGGTAACACTGTCGTTTTTTTTTTTCAGGTCGAAATTTTGAGTTTCGATATCTCAGCACTGGAAGGGTCTAGAGCCTCCATTGTTGCACTCAGGTCTATGTCTCATGGCCCTCTATCAGAATCCAGAGTTTTGAGAAGATTGGGGATACTTATTTTTTCGCCCCCCCAAAAGAAACGTAAGGGGTAACACTGTCGTTTTTTTTACGGGTCGAAATTTTGATTTTCGAAATCTCAGCTCTGGAAGGGTCTAGAGCCTCCATTGTTGCACTCAGGTCTAAGTCTCATGGCCCTCTATCAGAATCCAGAGTTTTGAGAAGATTGGGGATACTTAATTTTTCGCCCAAAAAAAAAAAACGTAAGGGGTAACACTGTCGTTTTTTTACGGGTCGAAATTTTGATTTTCGATATCTCAGCTCTGGAAGGGTCTAGAGCCTCCATCGTTGCACTCAGGTCTAAGTCTCATGGCCCTCTATCAGAATCCAGAGTTTTGAGAAGATTGGGGATACTTACTTTTTCGCCCCAAAAAAAAAAAACGTAAGGGGTAACACTGTCGTTTTTTTTTTTCGGGTCGAAATTTTGAGTTTAGATATCTCAGCACTGGAAGGGTCTAGAGCCTCCATTGTTGCACTGAGGTCTATGTCTCATGGCCCTCTATCAGAATCCAGAGTTTTGAGAAGATTGGGGATACTTAATATTTCGCCCAAAAAAAAAACGTAAGGGGTAACACTGTCGTTTTTTTTTTCAGGTCGAAATTTTGAGTTTCGATATCTCAGCACTGGAAGGGTCTAGAGCCTCCATTGTTGCACTCAGGTCTATGTCTCATGGCCCTCTATCAGAATCCAGAGTTTTGAGAAGATTGGGGATACTAAATTTTTCGCCCCAAAAAAAAAACGTAAGGGGTAACACTGTCGTTTTTTTTTCTAGTCGAAATTTTGAATTTCGATATCTCAGCTCTGGAAGGGTCTAGAGCCTCCATTGTTGCACTCTGGTCTAAGTCTCATGGCCCTCTATCAGAATCCAGAGTTTTGAGAAGATTGGGGATACTTAATTTTTCGCCCCAAAAAAAAACGTAAGGGGTAACACTGTCTTTTTTTTTCGGGTCGAACTTTTGATTTTCGATATCTCAGCTCTGGAAGGGTCTAGAGCCTCCATTGTTGCACTCAGGTCTAAGTCTCATGGCCCTCTATCAGAATCCAGAGTTTTGAGAAGATTGGGGATACTTAATTTTTCGCCCAAAAAAAAAAACGTAAGGGGTAACACTGTCGTTTTTTTTTTCAGGTCGAAATTTTGAGTTTCGATATCTCAGCACTGGAAGGGTCTAGAGCCTCCATTGTTGCACTCAGGTCTAAGTCTCATGGCCCTCTATCAGAATCCAGAGTTTTGAGAAGATTGAGGATACTTAATTTTTCGCCAAAAAAAAAAAAACGTAAGGGGTAACACTGTCGTTTTTTTTTTTCAGGTCGAAATTTTGAGTTTAGATATCTCAGCACTGGAAGGGTCTAGAGCCTCCATTGTTGCACTCAGGTCTAAGTCTCATGGCCCTCTATCAGAATCCAGAGTTTTGAGAAGATTGGGGATACTTAATTTTTCGCCCAAAAAAAAAACGTAAGGGGTAACACTGTCGTTTTTTTTTTTTCAGGTCGAAATTTTGAGTTTCGATATCTCAGCACTGGAAGGGTCTAGAGCCTCCATTGTTGCACTCAGGTCTAAGTCTCATGGCCCTCTATCAGAATCCAGAGTTTTGAGAAGATTGGGGATACTTAATTTTTCGCCCAAAAAAAAAAAATATATAAGGGGTAACACTGTCGTTTTTTTTTTCAGGTCGAAATTTTGAATTTCGATATCTCAGCACTGGAAGGGTCTAGAGCCTCCATTGTTGCACTCAGGTCTATGTCTCATGGCCCTCTATCAGAATCCAGAGTTTTGAGAAGATTGGGGATACTTAATTTTTCGCCCCCAAAAAAAAACGTAAGGGGTAACACTGTCGTTTTTTTTTTTCGGGTCGAAATTTTGAGTTTCTATATCTCAGCACTGGAAGGGTCTAGAGCCTCCATTGTTGCACTCAGGTCTATGTCTTATGGCCCTCTATCAGAATCCAGAGTTTTGAGAAGATTTGGGGATACTAAATTTTTCGCCCAAAAAAAAAACATAAGGGGTAACACTGTCGTTTTTTTTTTTCGGGTCGAAATTTTGAATTTCGATATCTCTGCTCTGGAAGGGTCTAAAGCCTCCATTGTTGCACTCAGGTCTAAGTCTCATGGCCCTCTATCAGAATCCAGAGTTTTGAGAAGATTGGGGATACTTAATTTTTCGCCCAAAAAAAAAATAACCGTAAGGGGTAACACTGTCGTTTTTTTTTTCTGGTCGAAATTTTTAATTTCGATATCTCAGCTCTGGAAGGGTCTAGAGCCTCATTTTTTGCACTCAGGTATAAGTCTCATGGCCCTCTATCAGAATCCAGAGTTTTGAGAAGATTGGGGATACTTAATTTTTCGCCCAAAAAAAAAAAACCGTAAGGGGTAACACTGTCGTTTTTTTTTTTTCAGGTCGAAATTTTGAGTTTAGATATCTCAGCATTGGAAGGGTCTAGAGCCTCCATTGTTGCACTCAGGTCTAAGTCTCATGGCCCTCTATCAGAATCCAGAGTTTTGAGAAGATTGGGGATACTTAATTTTTCGCCCAAAAAAAAACGAAAGGGGTAAAACTGTCGTTTTTTTTTTCTGGTCGAAATTTTGAGTTTCGATATCTCCGCTCTGGAAGGGTCTAGAGCCTCCATTGTTGCACTCAGGTCTATGTCTCATGGCCCTCTATCAGAATCCAGAGTTTTGAGAAGATTGGGGATACTAAATTTTTCGCCCCAAAAAAAAAACGTAAGGGGTAACACTGTCGTTTTTTTTTTCTGGTCGAAATTTTTTATTTCGATATCTCAGCTCTGGAAGGGTCTAGAGCCTCCATTGTTGCATTCAGGTCTAAGTCTCATGGCCCTCTATCAGAATCCAGAGTTTTGAGAAGATTGGGGATACTTAATTTTTCGCCCAAAAAAAAAAACGTAAGGGGTAACACTGTCGGTTTTTTTTTTTTTCTGGTCGAAATTTTGATTTTCGATATCTCAGCACTGGAAGGGTCTAGAGCCTCCATTGTTGCACTCAGGTCTAAGTCTCATGGCCCTCTATCAGAATCCAGAGTTTTGAGAAGATTGGGGATACTTAATTTTTCGCCCAAAAAAAAAAAACGTAAGGGGTAACACTGTCGTTTTTTTTTTCTGGTCGAAATTTTGATTTTCGATATCTCAGCACTGGAAGGGTCTAGAGCCTCCATTGTTGCACTCAGGTCTATGTCTCATGGCCCTCTATCAGAATCCAGAGTTTTGAGAAGATTAGGGATACTTAATTTTTCGCCCAAAAAAAAAAACGTCAGGGGTAACACTGTCGTTTTTTTTAAGGGTCGAAATTTTGATTTTCGATATCTCAGCTCTGGAAGGGTCTAGAGCCTCCATTGTTGCACTCAGGTCTATGTCTCATGGCCCTCTATCAGAATCCAGAGTTTTGAGAAGATTGGGGATACTAAATTTTTCGCCCAAAAAAAAAAACGTAAGGGGTAACACTGTCGTTTTTTTTTTTCAGGTCGAAATTTTGAGTTTCGATATCTCAGCACTGGAAGGGTCTAGAGCCTCCATTGTTGCACTCAGGTCTAAGTCTCATGGCCCTCTATCAGAATCCAGAGTTTTGAGAAGATTGGGGATACTTAGTTTTTCGCCCAAAAAAAAAACCGTAAGGGGTAACACTGTCGTTTTTTTTTTTCTGGTCGAAATTTTGAATTTCGATATCTCAGCACTGGAAGGGTCTAGAGCCTCCATTGTTGCACTCAGGTCTATGTCTCATGGCCCTCTATCAGAATCCAGAGTTTTGAGAAGATTGGGGATACTTAATTTTTCGCCCAAAAAAAAAAACGTAAGGGGTAACACTGTCGTTTTTTTTTTTTCGGGTCGAAATTTTGAGTTTCGATATCTCAGCACTGGAAGGGTCTAGAGCCTCCATTGTTGCACTCAGGTCTATGTCTTATGGCCCTCTATCAGAATCCAGAGTTTTGAGAAGAATGGGGATACTAAATTTTTCGCCCAAAAAAAAAAAAACATAAGGGGTAACACTGTCGTTTTTTTTTTTTCGGGTCGAAATTTTGAATTTCGATATCTCAGCTCTGGAAGGGTCTAGAGCCTCCATTGTTGCACTAAGGTCTAAGTCTCATGGCCCTCTATCAGAATCCAGAGTTTTGGGAAGATTGGGGATACTTAATTTTTTGCCCAAAAAAAAAAAAACGTAAGGGGTAACACTGTCGTTTTTTTTTTTCGGGTCGAAATTTTGAGTTTAGATATCTCAGCACTGGAAGGGTCTAGAGCCTCCATTGTTGCACTCAGGTCTATGTCTCATGGCCCTCTATCAGAATCCAGAGTTTTGAGAAGATTGGGGATACTTAATTTTTCGCCCAAAAAAAAAACGTAAGGGGTAACACTGTCGTTTTTTTTTTCAGGTCGAAATTTTGAGTTTAGATATCTCAGCACTGGAAGGGTCTAGAGCCTCCATTGTTGCACTCAGGTCTAAGTCTCATGGCCCTCTATCAGAATCCAGAGTTTTGAGAAGATTGGGGATACTTAATTTTTCGCCCAAAAAAAAAACGTAAGGGGTAACACTGTCGTTTTTTTTTTTTCAGGTCGAAATTTTGATTTTCGATATCTCAGCACTGGAAGGGTCTAGAGCCTCCATTGTTGCACTCAGGTCTATGTCTCATGGCCCTCTATCAGAATCCAGAGTTTTGAGAAGATTGGGGATACTTAATTTTTCGCCCCCCAAAAAAAACGTAAGGGGTAACACTGTCGTTTTTTTTTTTCGGGTCGAAATTTTGAGTTTCGATATCTCAGCACTGGAAGGGTCTAGAGCCTCCATTGTTGCACTCAGGTCTATGTCTTATGGCCCTCTATCAGAATCCAGAGTTTTGAGAAGATTTGGGGATACTAAATTTTTCGCCCAAAAAAAAAACATAAGGGGTAACACTGTCGTTTTTTTTTTTTTCGGGTCGAAATTTTGAATTTCGATATCTCTGCTCTGGAAGGGTCTAAAGCCTCCATTGTTGCACTCAGGTCTAAGTCTCATGGCCCTCTATCAGAATCCAGAGTTTTGAGAAGATTGGGGATACTTAATTTTTCGCCCAAAAAAAAAATAACCGTAAGGGGTAACACTGTCGTTTTTTTTTTCTGGTCGAAATTTTTAATTTCGATATCTCAGCTCTGGAAGGGTCTAGAGCCTCATTTTTTGCACTCAGGTATAAGTCTCATGGCCCTCTATCAGAATCCAGAGTTTTGAGAAGATTGGGGATGCTTAATTTTTTGCCCAAAAAAAAAAAACGTAAGGGGTAACACTGTCGTTTTTTTTACGGGTTGAAATTTTGAGTTTAGATATCTCAGCATTGGAAGGGTCTAGAGCCTCCATTGTTGCACTCAGGTCTAAGTCTCATGGCCCTCTATCATAATCCAGAGTTTTGAGAAGATTGGGGATACTTAATTTTTCGCCCAAAAAAAAAAAAACGTAAGGGGTAACAGTGTCGTTTTTTTTACGGGTTGAAATTTTGAGTTTAGATATCTCAGCATTGGAAGGGTCTAGAGCCTCCATTGTTGCACTCAGGTCTAAGTCTCATGGCCCTCTATCATAATCCAGAGTTTTGAGAAGATTGGGGATACTTAATTTTTCGCCCAAAAAAAAAAAAACGTAAGGGGTAACACTGACGTTTTTTTTTTTCGGGTCGAACTTTTGATTTTCGATATCTCAGCTCTGGAAGGGTCTAGAGCCTCCATTGTTGCACTCAGGTCTAAGTCTCATGGCCCTCTATCAGAATCCAGAGTTTTGAGAAGATTGGGGATACTTAATTTTTCACCCAAAAAAAAAAACGTAAGGGGTAACACTGTCGTTTTTTTTTCTGGTCGAAATTTTGAATTTCGATATCTCAGCTCTGGAAGGGTCTAGAGCCTCCATTGTTGCACTCAGGTCTATGTCTCATGGCCCTCTATCAGAATCCAGAGTTTTGAGAACATTGGGGATACTTAATTTTACGCCCAAAAAAAAAAACGTAAGGGGTAACACTGTCGTTTTTTTTTTCGAGTCGAACTTTTGATTTTCGATATCTCAGCTCTGGAAGGGTCTAGAGCCTCCATTGTTGCACTCAGGTCTATGTCTCATGGCCCTCTATCAGAATCCAGAGTTTTGAGAAGATTGGGGATACTTAATTTTTCGCCCAAAAAAAAAAACGTAAGGGGTAACACTGTCGTTTTTTTTTCAGGTCGAAATTTTGAGTTTCGATATCTCAGCACTGGAAGGGTCTAGAGCCTCCATTGTTGCACTCAGGTCTAAGTCTCATGGCCCTCTATCAGAATCCAGAGTTTTGAGAAGATTGGGGATACTTAATTTTTCGCCCAAAAAAAAAAAACGTAAGGAGTAACACTGTCGTTTTTTTTTTCAGGTCGAAATTTTAATTTTCGATATCTCAGCACTGGAAGGGCCTAGAGCCTCCATTGTTGCACTCAGGTCTAAGTCTCATGGCCCTCTATCAGAATCCAGAATTTTGAGAAGATTGGGGATACTTAATTTTTCGCCCAAAAAAAAAAACGTAAGGGGTAACACTGTCGTTTTTTTTTTCTGGTCGAAATTTTGAATTTCGATATCTCAGCACTGGAAGGGTCTAGAGCCTCCATTGTTGCACTCAGGTCTATGTCTCATGGCCCTCTATCAGAATCCAGAGTTTTGAGAAGATTGGGGATACTTAATTTTTCGCCCAAAAAAAAAAACGTAAGGGGTAACACTGTCGTTTTTTTTTTTTCGGGTCGAAATTTTGAGTTTCGATATCTCAGCACTGGAAGGGTCTAGAGCCTCCATTGTTGCACTCAGGTCTATGTCTTATGGCCCTCTATCAGAATCCAGAGTTTTGAGAAGAATGGGGATACTAAATTTTTCGCCCAAAAAAAAAAACATAAGGGGTAACACTGTCGTTTTTTTTTTTCGGGTCGAAATTTTGAATTTCGATATCTCAGCTCTGGAAGGGTCTAGAGCCTCCATTGTTGCACTCAGGTCTAAGTCTCATGGCCCTCTATCAGAATCCAGAGTTTTGAGAAGATTGGGGATACTTAATTTTTTGCCCAAAAAAAAAAACGTAAGGGGTAACACTGTCGTTTTTTTTTTTCGGGTCGAAATTTTGACTTTAGATATCTCAGCACTGGAAGGGTCTAGAGCCTCCATTGTTGCACTCAGGTCTATGTCTCATGGCCCTCTATCAGAATCCAGAGTTTTGAGAAGATTGGGGATACTTAATTTTTCGCCCAAAAAAAAAAAACGTAAGGGGTAACACTGTCGTTTTTTTTACGGGTCGAAATTTTGATTTTCGAAATCTCAGCTCTGGAAGGGTCTAGAGCCTCCATTGTTGCACTCAGGTCTAAGGCTGCGTCCAAAACCGCATACTCAATGAGTAGGTACTTTATTTCAATAAGCACTTACTCAACGAGCGCTAAAAGAGTAGGTACTTTATAGCCAAATCTCGTTGAGTATGAATGAGAACCGGACATCTGCCATGTTGACGTTATCATGTGACCTACTACAACGTGTTATCATCATATCACAAGCGCAAAGAAATGAACAGCGACACGCTTAATTCTTCTATCTATAAATATCTTGACATTGATGAAACTTTCTCATTTTGTTGTGGTATTGTTGAAGAAACAGCTGATATTTTTTTTTATTAAGAAACCCCCAAATCGTCACCTCTTGAATATATGTTGTTAATTTCTTTATTTTATACCCAAAACGTTTCTCCTTTAAGTTTTCCTCCTTTTCTTGATGAATTTACCTCGTTTCATCCCTCAGACCTATAACAACAAAACAACAACATTTTTCATGTATTATGAAGAACTATTTAAAGATATTTAGCCTTGTTATTGTTCCTTTTTCCTGTATTATGATGTAAACAAACCAATGATCTTTATGTTTTCTGTTTTGTCATTATGACTATTATGGTATCTTTCCACGATCTTGTATGTAATACGTTTATAAGTTTTAATTATGAGTGACAGGTGTACTAACACTTCATACCATCAGTGACTCGACAGCACAACCTAGAACAGTTTTCCTCTGCGTTTGTAATGTCTGCACAAAGGAGACGGGCAGCTGCTCGAAGATCTCTTTTGGAGAAAACTGTTGATTTTATACTCGAAAAATGTAAGTATCACTCCTTAAAAATTAATATTACCTCAGAATGAATTGCATTGTTAGCCCACCCCAAAACTTAAACAAAATAATTATATAACTTTTTTATATACTAAAAATATAATTTAATATAACAAGCAAAATGTAATTTGTTTTGTCATATGACAGTTATGCATGAATACATTTATATTCATAAATGCAGTGAAACATCTCAATTATCAGTCAATCGATGAATTAATGGATACATTAATTAAATAATTAAATTTTATATACTGACAACAATAATAAAAATGAATAAATGAGTAAAAGAACAAATAAAAGTAACCATCACAATAAACAAATGCATTATACAAGTCAACAACACATGAAACAAAGCTTTATTCAAACTACAAGCATGTATTTACAGCCGCTGAACACCACATCATGCCGACTCAACACAGCGGTTCCCATTCTGCAGCTTTATTCTGATGAATTCACCAGAGGGGACTGTGCCTTCTTCCCAGAGCTTGTTGTTGTGCTGCGCTTCACAATCTGAGGCAATAAGGGCAGGTGGAGAGATCGAGGGTCTCGTAAAGGCAGATGGACAGATGGAGGGACTCATAAGGGCAGGTGGAGAGATGGAGGGACTCATCTATGGCACCACTTCCAGGATGCACCTCTGGGCTCCTCATCCTCAGTGCTCACACCAGTCTGCAGACATTTCAGATCCTACAAAAATGCACAAACATTATACAAAAGCAGTCATTTTAACACAATGTCATTTGATTTATCTATTAAAAATAACCTTACTTTATATTTGAGTAAAATCCCTAAAACAAATGCTGCCATCATCTTTCCTTGCAGGTCCTGCTCCACCACAAAAGCTATGCAGCAAATGCACAGAAATCAAGAATCAGAAAAGTGTTGTAATGTCTCTACTTGAATTTACAATAATTCAAATAAACTACAAATTAAGATTGAATAGATTTTGATATCCATTTCTGTAGTATACTCACCCAAAGCCTTTGATGACAGCATTCAGCATCATGAGCCTCTCTCCACCGGATAAACACACGCGTGTTCTTCTGTCCTTGTAACATACAGACAAGATTCACATTACGAGCTCAACACTGAATTTACATGCTGAGGTTGATGTGTTAACTCACTTTTAATCCAACTTAAATTTTCCTTAATATATCAACACTAATAAGGGACAAATTAAATATAACATATTTAGTTACTTTATAGATTTGTTTATTTACCGTATTTACAGCACATTTGTCTAATGTAAGTAGTGTTGACAACAGTGAATTATCCTTCATAATAGCACACATAACGTTACATCACTCAGATGTATTTTTCATGTTGGGATGTGCTCGTCTGCAATACTTAAACAATATTTTCATTTCAGATGTAAATATACATTTTAAATAAGCGTGTTTAAGATGTAACGTTATATGGTTATTCAAATCCATTTTAGAAACTTACGTGTAACGTTAGCCTACTTACTGGAGCTCCCCTGTTTAACTAACTAATAAAACATGTGTTTACAGCAAAATCACAACTATACTATACTGTCTAAGTCCTTTAGACCTTCAACAGTTAAAACGTTTACTCTATAGTAGTTTAACACATACGATTTAAACACAAGGAACCGTGTTTACTCACATTTGAAAACCCCCTGCTTCGCTGATCTCCGCGATGTTGATAATGACGAATGCTCTCCCGTGGCCTCCTGGGATAGAAGAGTATCCATCGGATGAACACTCAAAAATCTTGGCGAAAGCAGGAGATCATCCGGGAACTTCTCGCCTACTCTTTTATGAGAACTGAGGTTTCGGACATACTACTCCTTTCAAATACTGTTTTCCCCTACTATATAGTACGAAAGTAGGAATATTCGGACGTACTATAAGTATACGTATGCCCGAATCTCGCGATAATTAGTACGTCACTCTGGTAATTCTCGTCTACTCTTTTTGGATACTAAGGATTCGGACATACTTATTCACTCGCCTACTGCTTTTTCCCTACTATATAGTAGGGAAGTATGCGGTTTCGGACGCAGCCTAAGTCTCATGGCCCTCTATCAGAATCCAGAGTTTTGAGAAGATTGGGGATACTTAATTTTTCGCCCAAAAAAAAAAAACTTAAGGGGTAACACTGTGGTTTTTTTTACGGGTCGAAATTTTGAATTTCGATATCTCAGCACTGGAAGGGTCTAGAGCCTCCATTGTTGCACTCAGGTCTATGTATCATGGCCCTCTATCAGAATCCGGAGTTTTGAGAAGATTGGGGATACTTAATTTTTCGCCCCAAAAAAAAAAACCGTAAGGGGTAACACTGTCGTTTTTTTTACGGGTCGAAATTTTGATTTTCGATATCTCAGCTCTGGAAGGGTCTAGAGCCTCCATTGTTGCACTCAGGTCTAAGTCTCATGGCCCTCTATCAGAATCCAGAGTTTTGAGAAGATTTGGGATACTTAATTTTTCGCCCAAAAAAAAAAAAAAAACGTAAGGGGTAACACTGTCGTTTTTTTTTCTGGTCGAAATTTTGAATTTCGATATCTCAGCTCTGGAAGGGTCTAGAGCCTCCATTGTTGCACTCTGGTCTAAGTCTCATGGCCCTCTATCAGAATCCAGAGTTTTGAGAAGATTGGGGATACTTAATTTTTCGCCCCCCCAAAAAAAACGTAAGGGGTAACACTGTCGTTTTTTTTTCGGGTCGAACTTTTGATTTTCGATATCTCAGCTCTGGAAGGGTCTAGAGCCTCCATTGTTGCACTCAGGTCTAAGTCTCATGACCCTCTATCAGAATCCAGAGTTTCGAGAAGATTGGGGATACTTCATTTTTTGCCCAAAAAAAAAAAACGTAAGGGGTAACACTGTCGTTTTTTTACGGGTTGAAATTTTGATTTTTGATATCTCAGCTCTGGAAGGGTTTGGAGCCTCCATTGTTGCACTCAGGTCTAAGTCTCATGGCCCTCTATCAGAATCCAGAGTTTTGAGAAGATTGGGGATACTTAATTTTTCGCCCAAAAAAAAAAAAAACGTAAGGGGTAACACTGACGTTTTTTTTTTTCGGGTCGAACTTTTGATTTTCGATATCTCAGCTCTGGAAGGGTCTAGAGCCTCCATTGTTGCACTCAGGTCTAAGTCTCATGGCCTTCTATCAGAATCCAGAGTTTTGAGAAGATTGGGGATACTTAATTTTTCGCCCAAAAAAAAAAAACGTAAGGGGTAACACTGTCGTTTTTTTTTCAGGTCGAAATTTTGAGTTTAGATATCTCAGCACTGAAAGGGTCTAGAGCCTCCATTGTTGCACTCAGGTCTAAGTCTCATGGCCCTCTATCAGAATCAAGAGTTTTGAGAAGATTGGGGATACTTAATTTTTCGCCCAAAAAAAAAAAACGTAAGGGGTAACACTGTCGTTTTTTTTTTCAGGTCGAAATTTTGAGTTTAGATATCTCAGCACTGAAAGGGTCTAGAGCCTCCATTGTTGCACTCAGGTCTAAGTCTCATGGCCCTCTATCAGAATCCAGAGTTTTGAGAAGATTAGGGATACTTATTTTTTCGCCCCCCCAAAAAAAACGTAAGGGGTAACACTGTCGTTTTTTTTACTGGTCGAAATTTTGATTTTCGATATCTCAGCTCTGGAAGGATTTAGAGCCTCCATTGTTGCACTCAGGTCTAAGTCTCGTGGCCCTCTATCAGAATCCAGAGTTTTGAGAAGATTGGGGATACTTAATTTTTCGCCCAAAAAAAAAAAACGTAAGGGGTAACACTGTCAATTTTTTTTCGGGTCGAAATTTTGATTTTCGATATCTCAGCTCTGGAAGGGTCTAGAGCCTCCATTGTTGCACTCAGGTCTAAGTCTCATGGCCCTCTATCACAATCCAGAGTTTTGAGAAGATTGGGGATACTAAATTTTTCGCCCAAAAAAAAAAAAAAAACGTAAGGGGTAACACTGTCTTTTTTTTTTCAGGTCGAAATTTTGATTTTCGATATCTCAGCTCTGGAAGGGTCTAGAGCCTCCATTGTTGCACTCAGGTCTATGTCTCCAGGCCCTCTATCAGAATCCAGAGTTTTGAGAAGATTGGGGATACTTAATTTTTCGCCCAAAAAAAAAAAGTAAGGGGTAACACTGTCGTTTTTTTTTTCGGGTCAAAATTTTGAGTTTAGATATCTCAGCACTGGAAGGGTCTAGAGCCTCCATTGTTGCACTCAGGTCTATGTATCATGGCCCTCTATCAGAATCCGGAGTTTTGAGAAGATTGGGGATACTTAATTTTTCGCCCCAAAAAAAAAAAACCGTAAGGGGTAACACTGTCGTTTTTTTTACGGGTCGAAATTTTGATTTTCGATATCTCAGCTCTGGAAGGGTCTAGAGCCTCCATTGTTGCACTCAGGTCTAAGTCTCATGGCCCTCTATCAGAATCCAGAGTTTTGAGAAGATTTGGGATACTTAATTTTTCGCCCAAAAAAAAAAAAAAACGTAAGGGGTAACACTGTCGTTTTTTTTTCTGGTCGAAATTTTGAATTTCGATATCTCAGCTCTGGAAGGGTCTAGAGCCTCCATTGTTGCACTCTGGTCTAAGTCTCATGGCCCTCTATCAGAATCCAGAGTTTTGAGAAGATTGGGGATACTTAATTTTTCGCCCCCCCAAAAAAAACGTAAGGGGTAACACTGTCGTTTTTTTTTCGGGTCGAACTTTTGATTTTCGATATCTCAGCTCTGGAAGGGTTTGGAGCCTCCATTGTTGCACTCAGGTCTAAGTCTCATGGCCCTCTATCAGAATCCAGAGTTTTGAGAAGATTGGGGATACTTAATTTTTCGCCCAAAAAAAAAAAAACGTAAGGGGTAACACTGACGTTTTTTTTTTCGGGTCGAACTTTTGATTTTCGATATCTCAGCTCTGGAAGGGTCTAGAGCCTCCATTGTTGCACTCAGGTCTAAGTCTCATGGCCTTCTATCAGAATCCAGAGTTTTGAGAAGATTGGGGATACTTAATTTTTCGCCCAAAAAAAAAAACGTAAGGGGTAACACTGTCGTTTTTTTTTCAGGTCGAAATTTTGAGTTTAGATATCTCAGCACTGAAAGGGTCTAGAGCCTCCATTGTTGCACTCAGGTCTAAGTCTCATGGCCCTCTATCAGAATCAAGAGTTTTGAGAAGATTGGGGATACTTAATTTTTCGCCCAAAAAAAAAAACGTAAGGGGTAACACTGTCGTTTTTTTTTCAGGTCGAAATTTTGAGTTTAGATATCTCAGCACTGAAAGGGTCTAGAGCCTCCATTGTTGCACTCAGGTCTAAGTCTCATGGCCCTCTATCAGAATACAGAGTTTTGAGAAGATTAGGGATACTTATTTTTTCGCCCCCCCAAAAAAAACGTAAGGGGTAACACTGTCGTTTTTTTTACTGGTCGAAATTTTGATTTTCGATATCTCAGCTCTGGAAGGATTTAGAGCCTCCATTGTTGCACTCAGGTCTAAGTCTCGTGGCCCTCTATCAGAATCCAGAGTTTTGAGAAGATTGGGGATACTTAATTTTTCGCCCAAAAAAAAAAAACGTAAGGGGTAACACTGTCAATTTTTTTTCGGGTCGAAATTTTGATTTTCGATATCTCAGCTCTGGAAGGGTCTAGAGCCTCCATTGTTGCACTCAGGTCTAAGTCTCATGGCCCTCTATCACAATCCAGAGTTTTGAGAAGATTGGGGATACTAAATTTTTCGCCCAAAAAAAAAAAAAAAAACGTAAGGGGTAACACTGTCTTTTTTTTTTCAGGTCGAAATTTTGATTTTCGATATCTCAGCTCTGGAAGGGTCTAGAGCCTCCATTGTTGCACTCAGGTCTATGTCTCCAGGCCCTCTATCAGAATCCAGAGTTTTGAGAAGATTGGGGATACTTAATTTTTCGCCCAAAAAAAAAAACGTAAGGGGTAACACTGTCGTTTTTTTTTTCGGGTCAAAATTTTGAGTTTAGATATCTCAGCACTGGAAGGGTCTAGAGCCTCCATTGTTGCACTAAGGTCTATGTCTCATGGCCCTCTATCAGAATCCAGAGTTTTGAGAAGATTGGGGATACTTAATTTTTCGCCCAAAAAAAAAAAAAACGTAAGGGGTAACACTGTCGTTTTTTTTACGGGTCGAAATTTTGATTTTCGAAATCTCAGCTCTGGAAGGGTCTAGAGCCTCCATTGTTGCACTCAGGTCTAAGTCTCATGGCCCTCTATCAGAATCCAGAGTTTTGAGAAGATTGGGGATACTTAATTTTTCGCCCAAAAAAAAAAAACGTAAGGGGTAACACTGTCGTTTTTTTTTACGGGTCGAAATTTTGATTTTCGATATCTCAGCTCTGGAAGGGTTTAGAGCCTCCATTGTTGCACTCAGGTCTAAGTCTCATGGCCCTCTATCAGAATCCAGAGTTTTGAGAAGATTGGGGATACTTAATTTTTCGCCCAAAAAAAAAAAACGTAAGGGGTAACACTGTCGTTTTTTTGACGGGTCGAAATTTTGATTTTCGATATCTCAGCTCTGGAAGGGTCTAGAGCCTCCATTGTTGCACTCAGGTCTAAGTCTCATGGCCCTCTATCAGAATCCATAGTTTTGAGAAGGTTGGGGATACTTAATTTTTCGCCCAAAAAAAAAAAAAACGTAAGGGGTAACACTGTCGTTTTTTTTTCTGGTCGAAATTTTGAATTTCGATATCTCAGCTCTGGAAGGGTCTAGAGCCTCCATTGTTGCACTCTGGTCTAAGTCTCATGGCCCTCTATCAGAATCCAGAGTTTTGAGAAAATTGGGGATACTTAATTTTTCGCCCCCCCCCCAAAAAAACGTAAGGGGTAACACTGTCGTTTTTTTTTTCGGGTCGAACTTTTGATTTTCGATATCTCAGCTCTGGAAGGGTCTAGAGCCTCCATTGTTGCACTCAGGTCTAAGTCTCATGGCCCTCTATCAGAATCCAGAGTTTTGAGAAGATTGGGGATACTTAATTTTTTGCCCAAAAAAAAAAAACGTAAGGGGTAACACTGTCGTTTTTTTTACGGGTTGAAATTTTGATTTTTGATATCTCAGCTCTGGAAGGGTTTAGAGCCTCCATTCTTGCACTCAGGTCTAAGTCTCATGGCCCTCTATCAGAATCCAGAGTTTTGAGAAGATTGGGGAAACTTAATTTTTCGCCCAAAAAAAAAAAACGTAAGGGGTAACACTGACGTTTTTTTTTTTTCGGGTCGAACTTTTGATTTTCGATATCTCAGCTCTGGAAGGGTCTAGAGCCTCCATTGTTGCACTCAGGTCTAAGTCTCATGGCCCTCTATCAGAATCCAGAGTTTTGAGAAGATTGGGGATACTTAATTTTTTGCCCCAAAAAAAAAACGTAAGGGGTAACACTGACGTTTTTTTTTTCGGGTCGAACTTTTGATTTTCGATATCTCAGCTCTGGAAGGGTCTAGAGCCTCCATTGTTGCACTCAGGTCTAAGTCTCATGGCCCTCTATCAGAATCCAGAGTTTTGAGAAGATTGGGGATACTTAATTTTTCGCCCAAAAAAAAAAAACGTAAGGGGTAACACTGTCGTTTTTTTTTCTGGTCGAAATTTTGAATTTCGATATCTCAGCTCTGGAAGGGTCTAGAGCCTCCATTGTTGCACTCAGGTCTATGTCTCATGGCCCTCTATCAGAATCCAGAGTTTTGAGAACATTGGGGATACTTAATTTTACGCCCAAAAAAAAAAAACGTAAGGGGTAACACTGTCGTTTTTTTTTTCGGGTCGAACTTTTGATTTTCGATATCTCAGCTCTGGAAGGGTCTAGAGCCTCCATTGTTGCACTCAGGTCTATGTCTCATGGCTCTCTATCAGAATCCAGAGTTTTGAGAAGATTGGGGATACTTAATTTTTCGCCCAAAAAAAAAAAACGTAAGGGGTAACACTGTCGTTTTTTTTTCAGGTCGAAATTTTGAGTTTCGATATCTCAGCACTGGAAGGGTCTAGAGCCTCCATTGTTGCACTCAGGTCTAAGTCTCATGGCCCTCTATCAGAATCCAGAGTTTTGAGAAGATTGGGGATACTTAATTTTTCGCCCAAAAAAAAAAAACGTAAGGGGTAACACTGACGTTTTTTTTTTTCGGGTCGAACTTTTGATTTTCGATATCTCAGCTCTGGAAGGGTCTAGAGCCTCCATTGTTGCACTCAGGTCTAAGTCTCATGGCCTTCTATCAGAATCCAGAGTTTTGAGAAGATTGGGGATACTTAATTTTTCGCCCAAAAAAAAAAACGTAAGGGGTAACACTGTCGTTTTTTTTTCAGGTCGAAATTTTGAGTTTAGATATCTCAGCACTGAAAGGGTCTAAAGCCTCCATTGTTGCACTCAGGTCTAAGTCTCATGGCCCTCTATCAGAATCCAGAGTTTTGAGAAGATTAGGGATACTTATTTTTTCGCCCCCCCAAAAAAAACGTAAGGGGTAACACTGTCGTTTTTTTTACTGGTCGAAATTTTGATTTTCGATATCTCAGCTCTGGAAGGATTTAGAGCCTCCATTGTTGCACTCAGGTCTAAGTCTCGTGGCCCTCTATCAGAATCCAGAGTTTTGAGAAGATTGGGGATACTTAATTTTTCGCCCAAAAAAAAAAAACGTAAGGGGTAACACTGTCAATTTTTTTTCGGGTCGAAATTTTGATTTTCGATATCTCAGCTCTGGAAGGGTCTAGAGCCTCCATTGTTGCACTCAGGTCTAAGTCTCATGGCCCTCTATCACAATCCAGAGTTTTGAGAAGATTGGGGATACTAAATTTTTCGCCCAAAAAAAAAAAAAAAAACGTAAGGGGTAACACTGTCTTTTTTTTTTCAGGTCGAAATTTTGATTTTCGATATCTCAGCTCTGGAAGGGTCTAGAGCCTCCATTGTTGCACTCAGGTCTATGTCTCCAGGCCCTCTATCAGAATCCAGAGTTTTGAGAAGATTGGGGATACTTAATTTTTCGCCCCAAAAAAAAAAACCGTAAGGGGTAACACTGTCGTTTTTTTTACGGGTCGAAATTTTGATTTTCGATATCTCAGCTCTGGAAGGGTCTAGAGCCTCCATTGTTGCACTCAGGTCTAAGTCTCATGGCCCTCTATCAGAATCCAGAGTTTTGAGAAGATTTGGGATACTTAATTTTTCGCCCAAAAAAAAAAAAAAAAACGTAAGGGGTAACACTGTCGTTTTTTTTTCTGGTCGAAATTTTGAATTTCGATATCTCAGCTCTGGAAGGGTCTAGAGCCTCCATTGTTGCACTCTGGTCTAAGTCTCATGGCCCTCTATCAGAATCCAGAGTTTTGAGAAGATTGGGGATACTTAATTTTTCGCCCCCCCCAAAAAAAACGTAAGGGGTAACACTGTCGTTTTTTTTTCGGGTCGAACTTTTGATTTTCGATATCTCAGCTCTGGAAGGGTCTAGAGCCTCCATTGTTGCACTCAGGTCTAAGTCTCATGGCCCTCTATCACAATCCAGAGTTTTGAGAAGATTGGGGATACTAAATTTTTCGCCCAAAAAAAAAAAAAAAAACGTAAGGGGTAACACTGTCTTTTTTTTTTTCAGGTCGAAATTTTGATTTTCGATATCTCAGCTCTGGAAGGGTCTAGAGCCTCCATTGTTGCACTCAGGTCTATGTCTCCAGGCCCTCTATCAGAATCCAGAGTTTTGAGAAGATTGGGGATACTTAATTTTTCGCCCAAAAAAAAAAACGTAAGGGGTAACACTGTCGTTTTTTTTTTCGGGTCAAAATTTTGAGTTTAGATATCTCAGCACTGGAAGGGTCTAGAGCCTCCATTGTTGCACTAAGGTCTATGTCTCATGGCCCTCTATCAGAATCCAGAGTTTTGAGAAGATTGGGGATACTTAATTTTTCGCCCAAAAAAAAAAAAAACGTAAGGGGTAACACTGTCGTTTTTTTTACGGGTCGAAATTTTGATTTTCGAAATCTCAGCTCTGGAAGGGTCTAGAGCCTCCATTGTTGCACTCAGGTCTAAGTCTCATGGCCCTCTATCAGAATCCAGAGTTTTGAGAAGATTGGGGATACTTAATTTTTCGCCCAAAAAAAAAAACGTAAGGGGTAACACTGTCGTTTTTTTTTACGGGTCGAAATTTTGATTTTCGATATCTCAGCTCTGGAAGGGTTTAGAGCCTCCATTGTTGCACTCAGGTCTAAGTCTCATGGCCCTCTATCAGAATCCAGAGTTTTGAGAAGATTGGGGATACTTAATTTTTCGCCCAAAAAAAAAAAACGTAAGGGGTAACACTGTCGTTTTTTTTTACGGGTCGAAATTTTGATTTTCGATATCTCAGCTCTGGAAGGGTTTAGAGCCTCCATTGTTGCACTCAGGTCTAAGTCTCATGGCCCTCTATCAGAATCCAGAGTTTTGAGAAGATTGGGGATACTTAATTTTTCGCCCAAAAAAAAACAACGTAAGGGGTAACACTGTCGTTTTTTTGACGGGTCGAAATTTTGATTTTCGATATCTCAGCTCTGGAAGGGTCTAGAGCCTCCATTGTTGCACTCAGGTCTAAGTCTCATGGCCCTCTATCAGAATCCAGAGTTTTGAGAAGGTTGGGGATACTTAATTTTTCGCCCAAAAAAAAAAAAAACGTAAGGGGTAACACTGTCGTTTTTTTTTCTGGTCGAAATTTTGAATTTCGATATCTCAGCTCTGGAAGGGTCTAGAGCCTCCATTGTTGCACTCTGGTCTAAGTCTCATGGCCCTCTATCAGAATCCAGAGTTTTGAGAAAATTGGGGATACTTAATTTTTCGCCCCCCCCCCAAAAAAACGTAAGGGGTAACACTGTCGTTTTTTTTTTCGGGTCGAACTTTTGATTTTCGATATCTCAGCTCTGGAAGGGTCTAGAGCCTCCATTGTTGCACTCAGGTCTAAGTCTCATGGTCCTCTATCAGAATCCAGAGTTTTGAGAAGATTGGGGATACTTAATTTTTTGCCCAAAAAAAAAAAAACGTAAGGGGTAACACTGTCGTTTTTTTTACGGGTTGAAATTTTGATTTTTGATATCTCAGCTCTGGAAGGGTTTAGAGCCTCCATTGTTGCACTCAGGTCTAAGTCTCATGGCCCTCTATCAGAATCCAGAGTTTTGAGAAGATTGGGGAAACTTAATTTTTCGCCCAAAAAAAAAAAACGTAAGGGGTAACACTGACGTTTTTTTTTTTTCGGGTCGAACTTTTGATTTTCGATATCTCAGCTCTGGAAGGGTCTAGAGCCTCCATTGTTGCACTCAGGTCTAAGTCTCATGGCCCTCTATCAGAATCCAGAGTTTTGAGAAGATTGGGGATACTTAATTTTTTGCCCAAAAAAAAAAAACGTAAGGGGTAACACTGACGTTTTTTTTTTTTCGGGTCGAACTTTTGATTTTCGATATCTCAGCTCTGGAAGGGTCTAGAGCCTCCATTGTTGCACTCAGGTCTAAGTCTCATGGCCCTCTATCAGAATCCAGAGTTTTGAGAAGATTGGGGATACTTAATTTTTCGCCCAAAAAAAAAAAACGTAAGGGGTAACACTGTCGTTTTTTTTTCTGGTCGAAATTTTGAATTTCGATATCTCAGCTCTGGAAGGGTCTAGAGCCTCCATTGTTGCACTCAGGTCTATGTCTCATGGCCCTCTATCAGAATCCAGAGTTTTGAGAACATTGGGGATACTTAATTTTACGCCCAAAAAAAAAAAACGTAAGGGGTAACACTGTCGTTTTTTTTTTTCGGGTCGAACTTTTGATTTTCGATATCTCAGCTCTGGAAGGGTCTAGAGCCTCCATTGTTGCACTCAGGTCTATGTCTCATGGCTCTCTATCAGAATCCAGAGTTTTGAGAAGATTGGGGATACTTAATTTTTCGCCCAAAAAAAAAAAACGTAAGGGGTAACACTGTCGTTTTTTTTTCAGGTCGAAATTTTGAGTTTCGATATCTCAGCACTGGAAGGGTCTAGAGCCTCCATTGTTGCACTCAGGTCTAAGTCTCATGGCCCTCTATCAGAATCCAGAGTTTTGAGAAGATTGGGGATACTTAATTTTTCGCCCAAAAAAAAAAAACGTAAGGGGTAACACTGTCGTTTTTTTTTCAGGTCGAAATTTAAATTTTCGATATCTCAGCACTGGAAGGGCCTAGAGCCTCCATTGTTGCACTCAGGTCTAAGTCTCATGGCCCTCTATCAGAATCCAGAGTTTTGAGAAGATTGGGGATACTTAATTTTTCGCCCAAAAAAAAAAACGTAAGGGGTAACACTGTCGTTTTTTTTTTTCTGGTCGAAATTTTGAATTTCGATATCTCAGCACTGGAAGGGTCTAGAGCCTCCATTGTTGCACTCAGGTCTATGTCTCATGGCCCTCTATCAGAATCCAGAGTTTTGAGAAGATTGGGGATACTTAATTTTTCGCCCAAAAAAAAAACGTAAGGGGTAACACTGTCGTTTTTTTTTTTTCGGGTCGAAATTTTGAGTTTCGATATCTCAGCACTGGAAGGGTCTAGAGCCTCCATTGTTGCACTCAGGTCTATGTCTTATGGCCCTCTATCAGAATCCAGAGTTTTGAGAAGAATGGGGATACTAAATTTTTCGCCCAAAAAAAAAAACATAAGGGGTAACACTGTCGGTTTTTTTTTTTCGGGTCGAAATTTTGAGTTTCGATATCTCAGCACTGGAAGGGTCTAGAGCCTCCATTGTTGCACTCAGGTCTATGTCTTATGGCCCTTTATCAGAATCCAGAGTTTTGAGAAGAATGGGGATACTAAATTTTTCGCCCAAAAAAAAAAACATAAGGGGTAACACTGTCGGTTTTTTTTTTCGGGTCGAAATTTTGAATTTCGATATCTCAGCTCTGGAAGGGTCTAGAGCCTCCATTGTTGCACTCAGGTCTAAGTCTCATGGCCCTCTATCAGAATCCAGAGTTTTGAGAAGATTGGGGATACTTAATTTTTTGCCCAAAAAAAAAAACGTAAGGGGTAACACTGTCGTTTTTTTTTTTTCGGGTCGAAATTTTGAGTTTCGATATCTCAGCACTGGAAGGGTCTAGAGCCTCCATTGTTGCACTCAGGTCTATGTCTTATGGCCCTCTATCAGAATCCAGAGTTTTGAGAAGAATGGGGATACTAAATTTTTCGCCCAAAAAAAAAAAACATAAGGGGTAACACTGTCGGTTTTTTTTTTCGGGTCGAAATTTTGAATTTCGATATCTCAGCTCTGGAAGGGTCTAGAGCCTCCATTGTTGCACTCAGGTCTAAGTCTCATGGCCCTCTATCAGAATCCAGAGTTTTGAGAAGATTGGGGATACTTAATTTTTTGCCCAAAAAAAAAAACGTAAGGGGTAACACTGTCGTTTTTTTTTTTCGGGTCGAAATTTTGAGTTTAGATATCTCAGCACTGGAAGGGTCTAGAGCCTCCATTGTTGCACTCAGGTCTATGTCTCATGGCCCTCTATCAGAATCCAGAGTTTTGAGAAGATTGGGGATACTTAATTTTTCGCCCCAAAAAAAAAAACGTAAGGGGTAACACTGTCGTTTTTTTTACGGGTCGAAATTTTGATTTTCGAAATCTCAGCTCTGGAAGGGTCTAGAGCCTCCATTGTTGCACTCAGGTCTAAGGCTGCGTCCAAAACCGCATACTCAATGAGTAGGTACTTAATTTCAATAAGCACTTACTCAACGAGCGCTAAAAGAGTAGGTACTTTATAGCCAAATCTCGTTGAGTATGAATGAGAACCGGACATCTGCCATGTTGACGTTATCATGTGACCTACTACAACGTGTTATCATCATATCACAAGCGCAAAGAAATGAACAGCGACACGCTTAATTCTTCTATCTATAAATATCTTGACATTGATGAAACTTTCTCATTTTGTTGTGGTATTGTTGAAGAAACAGCTGATATTTTTTTTTATTAAGAAACCCCCAAATCATCACCTCTTGAATATATGTTGTTAATTTCTTTATTTTATACCCAAAACGTTTCTCCTTTAAGTTTTCCTCCTTTTCTTGATGAATTTACCTCGTTTCATCCCTCAGACCTATAACAACAAAACAACAACATTTTTCATGTATTATGAAGAACTATTTAAAGATATTTAGCCTTGTTATTGTTCCTTTTTCCTGTATTATGATGTAAACAAACCAATGATCTTTATGTTTTCTGTTTTGTCATTATGACTATTATGGTATCTTTCCACGATCTTGTATGTAATACGTTTATAAGTTTTAATTATGAGTGACAGGTGTACTAACACTTCATACCATCAGTGACTCGACAGCACAACCTAGAACAGTTTTCCTCTGCGTTTGTAATGTCTGCACAAAGGAGACGGGCAGCTGCTCGAAGATCTCTTTTGGAGAAAACTGTTGATTTTATACTCGAAAAATGTAAGTATCACTCCTTAAAAATTAATATTACCTCAGAATGAATTGCATTGTTAGCCCACCCCAAAACTTAAACAAAATAATTATATAACTTTTTTATATACTAAAAATATAATTTAATATAACAAGCAAAATGTAATTTGTTTTGTCATATGACAGTTATGCATGAATACATTTATATTCATAAATGCAGTGAAACATCTCAATTATCAGTCAATCGATGAATTAATGGATACATTAATTAAATAATTACATTTTATATACTGACAACAATAATAAAAATGAATAAATGAGTAAAAGAACAAATAAAAGTAACCATCACAATAAACAAATGCATTATACAAGTCAACAACACATGAAACAAAGCTTTATTCAAACTACAAGCATGTATTTACAGCCGCTGAACACCACATCATGCCGACTCAACACAGCGGTTCCCATTCTGCAGCTTTATTCTGATGAATTCACCAGAGGGGACTGTGCCTTCTTCCCAGAGCTTGTTGTTGTGCTGCGCTTCACAATCTGAGGCAATAAGGGCAGGTGGAGAGATCGAGGGTCTCGTAAAGGCAGATGGACAGATGGAGGGACTCATAAGGGCAGGTGGAGAGATGGAGGGACTCATCTATGGCACCACTTCCAGGATGCACCTCTGGGCTCCTCATCCTCAGTGCTCACACCAGTCTGCAGACATTTCAGATCCTACAAAAATGCACAAACATTATACAAAAGCAGTCATTTTAACACAATGTCATTTGATTTATCTATTAAAAATAACCTTACTTTATATTTGAGTAAAATCCCTAAAACAAATGCTGCCATCATCTTTCCTTGCAGGTCCTGCTCCACCACAAAAGCTATGCAGCAAATGCACAGAAATCAAGAATCAGAAAAGTGTTGTAATGTCTCTACTTGAATTTACAATAATTCAAATAAACTACAAATTAAGATTGAATAGATTTTGATATCCATTTCTGTAGTATACTCACCCAAAGCCTTTGATGACAGCATTCAGCATCATGAGCCTCTCTCCACCGGATAAACACACGCGTGTTCTTCTGTCCTTGTAACATACAGACAAGATTCACATTACGAGCTCAACACTGAATTTACATGCTGAGGTTGATGTGTTAACTCACTTTTAATCCAACTTAAATTTTCCTTAATATATCAACACTAATAAGGGACAAATTAAATATAACATATTTAGTTACTTTATAGATTTGTTTATTTACCGTATTTACAGCACATTTGTCTAATGTAAGTAGTGTTGACAACAGTGAATTATCCTTCATAATAGCACACATAACGTTACATCACTCAGATGTATTTTTCATGTTGGGATGTGCTCGTCTGCAATACTTAAACAATATTTTCATTTCAGATGTAAATATACATTTTAAATAAGCGTGTTTAAGATGTAACGTTATATGGTTATTCAAATCCATTTTAGAAACTTACGTGTAACGTTAGCCTACTTACTGGAGCTCCCCTGTTTAACTAACTAATAAAACATGTGTTTACAGCAAAATCACAACTATACTATACTGTCTAAGTCCTTTAGACCTTCAACAGTTAAAACGTTTACTCTATAGTAGTTTAACACATACGATTTAAACACAAGGAACCGTGTTTACTCACATTTGAAAACCCCCTGCTTCGCTGATCTCCGCGATGTTGATAATGACGAATGCTCTCCCGTGGCCTCCTGGGATAGAAGAGTATCCATCGGATGAACACTCAAAAATCTTGGCGAAAGCAGGAGATCATCCGGGAACTTCTCGCCTACTCTTTTATGAGAACTGAGGTTTCGGACATACTACTCCTTTCAAATACTGTTTTCCCCTACTATATAGTACGAAAGTAGGAATATTCGGACGTACTATAAGTATACGTATGCCCGAATCTCGCGATAATTAGTACGTCACTCTGGTAATTCTCGCCTACTCTTTTTGGATACTAAGGATTCGGACATACTTATTCACTCGCCTACTGCTTTTTCCCTACTATATAGTAGGGAAGTATGCGGTTTCGGACGCAGCCTAAGTCTCATGGCCCTCTATCAGAATCCAGAGTTTTGAGAAGATTGGGGATACTTAATTTTTCGCCCAAAAAAAAAAAACTTAAGGGGTAACACTGTGGTTTTTTTTACGGGTCGAAATTTTGAATTTCGATATCTCAGCACTGGAAGGGTCTAGAGCCTCCATTGTTGCACTCAGGTCTATGTATCATGGCCCTCTATCAGAATCCGGAGTTTTGAGAAGATTGGGGATACTTAATTTTTCGCCCCAAAAAAAAAAACCGTAAGGGGTAACACTGTCGTTTTTTTTACGGGTCGAAATTTTGATTTTCGATATCTCAGCTCTGGAAGGGTCTAGAGCCTCCATTGTTGCACTCAGGTCTAAGTCTCATGGCCCTCTATCAGAATCCAGAGTTTTGAGAAGATTTGGGATACTTAATTTTTCGCCCAAAAAAAAAAAAAAAACGTAAGGGGTAACACTGTCGTTTTTTTTTCTGGTCGAAATTTTGAATTTCGATATCTCAGCTCTGGAAGGGTCTAGAGCCTCCATTGTTGCACTCTGGTCTAAGTCTCATGGCCCTCTATCAGAATCCAGAGTTTTGAGAAGATTGGGGATACTTAATTTTTCGCCCAAAAAAAAAAAAAACGTAAGGGGTAACACTGACGTTTTTTTTTTTCGGGTCGAACTTTTGATTTTCGATATCTCAGCTCTGGAAGGGTCTAGAGCCTCCATTGTTGCACTCAGGTCTAAGTCTCATGGCCCTCTATCAGAATCCAGAGTTTTGAGAAGATTTGGGATACTTAATTTTTCGCCCAAAAAAAAAAAAAAAAACGTAAGGGGTAACACTGTCGTTTTTTTTTCTGGTCGAAATTTTGAATTTCGATATCTCAGCTCTGGAAGGGTCTAGAGCCTCCATTGTTGCACTCAGGTCTAAGTCTCATGGCCCTCTATCAGAATCCAGAGTTTCGAGAAGATTGGGGATACTTCATTTTGTGCCCAAAAAAAAAAAACGTAAGGGGTAACACTGTCGTTTTTTTTACGGGTTGAAATTTTGATTTTTGATATCTCAGCTCTGGAAGGGTTTGGAGCCTCCATTGTTGCACTCAGGTCTAAGTCTCATGGCCCTCTATCAGAATCCAGAGTTTTGAGAAGATTGGGGATACTTAATTTTTCGCCCAAAAAAAAAAAAACGTAAGGGGTAACACTGACGTTTTTTTTTTTCGGGTCGAACTTTTGATTTTCGATATCTCAGCTCTGGAAGGGTCTAGAGCCTCCATTGTTGCACTCAGGTCTAAGTCTCATGGCCTTCTATCAGAATCCAGAGTTTTGAGAAGATTGGGGATACTTAATTTTTCGCCCAAAAAAAAAACGTAAGGGGTAACACTGTCGTTTTTTTTTCAGGTCGAAATTTTGAGTTTAGATATCTCAGCACTGAAAGGGTCTAGAGCCTCCATTGTTGCACTCAGGTCTAAGTCTCATGGCCCTCTATCAGAATCAAGAGTTTTGAGAAGATTGGGGATACTTAATTTTTCGCCCAAAAAAAAAAACGTAAGGGGTAACACTGTCGTTTTTTTTTTCAGGTCGAAATTTTGAGTTTAGATATCTCAGCACTGAAAGGGTCTAGAGCCTCCATTGTTGCACTCAGGTCTAAGTCTCATGGCCCTCTATCAGAATCCAGAGTTTTGAGAAGATTAGGGATACTTATTTTTACGCCCCCCCAAAAAAAACGTAAGGGGTAACACTGTCGTTTTTTTTACTGGTCGAAATTTTGATTTTCGATATCTCAGCTCTGGAAGGATTTAGAGCCTCCATTGTTGCACTCAGGTCTAAGTCTCGTGGCCCTCTATCAGAATCCAGAGTTTTGAGAAGATTGGGGATACTTAATTTTTCGCCCAAAAAAAAAAAACGTAAGGGGTAACACTGTCAATTTTTTTTCGGGTCGAAATTTTGATTTTCGATATCTCAGCTCTGGAAGGGTCTAGAGCCTCCATTGTTGCACTCAGGTCTATGTCTCCAGGCCCTCTATCAGAATCCAGAGTTTTGAGAAGATTGGGGATACTTAATTTTTCGCCCAAAAAAAAAACGTAAGGGGTAACACTGTCGTTTTTTTTTTCGGGTCAAAATTTTGAGTTTAGATATCTCAGCACTGGAAGGGTCTAGAGCCTCCATTGTTGCACTAAGGTCTATGTCTCATGGCCCTCTATCAGAATCCAGAGTTTTGAGAAGATTGGGGATACTTAATTTTTCGCCCAAAAAAAAAAAACGTAAGGGGTAACACTGTCGTTTTTTTTTACGGGTCGAAATTTTGATTTTCGATATCTCAGCTCTGGAAGGGTTTAGAGCCTCCATTGTTGCACTCAGGTCTAAGTCTCATGGCCCTCTATCAGAATCCAGAGTTTTGAGAAGATTGGGGATACTTAATTTTTCGCCCAAAAAAAAAAAACGTAAGGGGTAACACTGTCGTTTTTTTGACGGGTCGAAATTTTGAATTTCGATATCTCAGCTCTGGAAGGGTCTAGAGCCTCCATTGTTGCACTCAGGTCTAAGTCTCATGGCCCTCTATCAGAATCCAGAGTTTTGAGAAGGTTGGGGATACTTAATTTTTCGCCCAAAAAAAAAAACATAAGGGGTAACACTGTAATTTTTTTTTCGGGTCGAAATTTTGAGTTTCGATATCTCAGCACTGGAAGGGTCTAGAGCCTCCATTGTTGCACTCAGGTCTATGTCTCATGGCCCTCTATCAGAATCCAGAGTTTTGAGTAGATTGGGGATACTTAATTTTTCGTCCAAAAAAAAAAAACGTAAGGGGTAACACTGTCGTTTTTTTTTTTCAGGTCGAAATTTTGAGTTTCGATATCTCAGCACTGGAAGGGTCTAGAGCCTCCATTGTGTCACTCAGGTCTAAGTCTCATGGCCCTCTATCAGAATCCAGAGTTTTGAGAAGATTGGGGATACTTAATTTTTCGCACAAAAAAAAAACGTAAGGGGTAACACTGTCGTTTTTTTTAAGGGTCGAAATTTTGATTTTCGATATCTCAGCTCTGGAAGGGTTTAGAGCCTCCATTGTTGCACTCAGGTCTAAGTCTCATGGCCCTCTATCAGAATCCAGAGTTTTGAGAAGATTAGGGATACTTATTTTTTCACCCCCCCCCCAAAAAAACGTAAGGGGTAACACTGTCGTTTTTTTTACGGGTCGAAATTTTGATTTTCGATATCTCAGCTCTGGAAGGATTTAGAGCCTCCATTGTTGCACTCAGGTCTAAGTCTCATGGCCCTCTATCAGAATCCAGAGTTTTGAGAAGATTGGGGATACTTAATTTTTAGCCCAAAAAAAAAAAACGTAAGGGGTAACACTGTCGTTTTTTTTTTCGGGTCGAACTTTTGATTTTCGATATCTCAGCTCTGGAAGGGTCTAGAGCCTCCATTGTTGCACTTAGGTCTAAGTCTCATGGCCCTCTATCAGAATCCAGAGTTTTGAGAAGATTGGGGATACTAAATTTTTCGCCCCAAAAAAAAAAAAAAACGTAAGGGGTAACACTGTCGGTTTTTTTTTCAGGTCGAAATTTTGATTTTCGATATCTCAGCTCTGGAAGGGTCTAGAGCCTCCATTGTTGCACTCAGGTCTATGTCTCCAAGCCCTCTATCAGAATCCAGAGTTTTGAGAAGATTGGGGATACTTAATTTTTCGCCCAAAAAAAAAAAACGTAAGGGGTAACACTGTCGTTTTTTTTTTCGGGTCAAAATTTTGAGTTTAGATATCTCAGCACTGGAAGGGTCTAGAGCCTCCATTGTTGCACTCAGGTCTATGTCTCATGGCCCTCTATCAGAATCCAGAGTTTTGAGAAGATTGGAGATACTTAATTTTTCGCCCAAAAAAAAAAAAAACGTAAGGGGTAACACTGTCGTTTTTTTTACGGGTCGAAATTTTGATTTTCGAAATCTCAGCTCTGGAAGGGTCTAGAGCCTCCATTGTTGCACTCAGGTCTAAGTCTCATGGCCCTCTATCAGAATCCAGAGTTTTGAGAAGATTGGGGATACTTAATTTTTCGCCCAAAAAAAAAAACGTAAGGGGTAACACTGTCGTTTTTTTTAACGGGTCGAAATTTTGATTTTCGATATCTCAGCTCTGGAAGGGTCTAGAGCCTCCATTGTTGCACTCAGGTCTAAGTCTCATGGCCCTCTATCAGAATCCAGAATTTTGAGAAGGTTGGGGATACTTAATTTTTCGCCCAAAAAAAAAAACGTAAGGGGTAACACTGTCATTTTTTTTTCGGGTTGAAATTTTGAGTTTCGATATCTCAGCACTGGAAGGGTCTAGAGCCTCCATTGTTGCACTCAGGTCTATGTCTCATGGCCCTCTATCAGAATCCAGAGTTTTGAGAAGATTGGGGATACTTAATTTTTCGCCCAAAAAAAAAAACGTAAGGGGTAACACTGTCGTTTTTTTTAAGGGTCGAAATTTTGATTTTCGATATCTCAGCTCTGGAAGGGTTTAGAGCCTCCATTGTTGCACTCAGGTCTAAGTCTCATGGCCCTCTATCAGAATCCTGAGTTTTGAGAAGATTAGGGATACTTATTTTTTCGCCCCCCCAAAAAAAACGTACGGGGTAACACTGTTTTTTTTTACGGGTCGAAATTTTGATTTTCGATATCTCAGCTCTGGAAGGATTTAGAGCCTCCATTGTTGCACTCAGGTCTAAGTCTCATGGCCCTCTATCAGAATCCAGAGTTTTGAGAAGATTGGGGATACTTAATTTTTAGCCCAAAAAAAAAAAACGTAAGGGGTAACACTGTCAATTTTTTTTCGGGTCGAAATTTAGATTTTCGATATCTCAGCTCTGGAAGGGTCTAGAGCCTCCATTGTTGCACTCAGGTCTAAGTCTCATGGCCCTCTATCAGAATCCAGAGTTTTGAGAGGATTGGGGATACTTAATTTTTCGCCCCCAAAAAAAACCGTAAGGGGTAACACTGTCGTTTTTTTATTCGGGTCGAACTTTTGATTTTCGATATCTCAGCTCTGGAAGGGTCTAGAGCCTCCATTGTTGCAATCAGGTCTAAGTCTCATGGCCCTCTATCAGAATCCAGAGTTTTGAGAAGATTGGGGATACTAAATTTTTCGCCCAAAAAAAAAAAACGTAAGGGGTAACACTGTCGTTTTTTTTTTCAGGTCGAAATTTTGATTTTCGATATCTCAGCTCTGGAAGGGTCTAGAGCCTCCATTGTTGCACTCAGGTCTATGTCTCATGGCCCTCTTTCGGAATCCAGAGTTTTGAGAAAATTGGGGATACTTAATTTTTCGCCCCAAAAAAAAAACGTAAGGGGTAACACTGTCGTTTTTTTTTTCGGGTCAAAATTTTGAGTTTAGATATCTCAGCACTGGAAGGGTCTAGAGCCTCCATTGTTGCACTCAGGTCTATGTCTCATGGCCCTCTATCAGAATCCAGAGTTTTGAGAAGATTGGGGATACTTAATTTTTCGCCCAAAAAAAAAAAAACGCAAGGGGTAACACTGTCGTTTTTTTTACGGGTCGAAATTTTGATTTTCGATATCTCAGCTCTGGAAGGGTTTAGAGCCTCCATTGTTGCACTCAGGTCTAAGTCTCATGGCCCTCTATCAGAATCCAGAGTTTTAAGAAGATTAGGGATACTTATTTTTTCGCCCCCCCAAAAAAAACGTAAGGGGTAACACTGTGGTTTTTTTTACGGGTCGAAATTTTGATTATCGATATCTCAGCTCTGGAAGGGTCTAGAGCCTCCATTGTTGCACTCAGGTCTAAGTCTCATGGCCCTCTATCAGAATCCAGAGTTTTGAGAGGATTGGGGATACTTAATTTTTCGCCCCCAAAAAAAACCGTAAGGGGTAACACTGTCGTTTTTTTTTCGGGTCGAACTTTTGATTTTCGATATCTCAGCTCTGGAAGGGTCTAGAGCCTCCATTGTTGCACTCAGGTCTAAGTCTCATGGCCCTCTATCAGAATCCAGAGTTTTGAGAAGATTGGGGATACTAAATTTTTCGCCCATAAAAAAAAAAAAACGTAAGGGGTAACACTGTCTTTTTTTTTTCAGGTCGAAATTTTGATTTTCGATATCTCAGCTCTGGAAGGGTCTAGAGCCTCCATTGTTGCACTCAGGTCTATGTCTCCAGGCCCTCTATCAGAATCCAGAGTTTTGAGAAGATTGGGGATACTTAATTTTTCGCCCAAAAAAAAAAACGTAAGGGGTAACACTGTCGTTTTTTTTTTCGGGTCAAAATTTTGAGTTTAGATATCTCAGCACTGGAAGGGTCTAGAGCCTCCATTGTTGCACTAAGGTCTATGTCTCATGGCCCTCTATCAGAATCCAGAGTTTTGAGAAGATTGGGGATACTTAATTTTTCGCCCAAAAAAAAAAAAAACGTAAGGGGTAACACTGTCGTTTTTTTTACGGGTCGAAATTTTGATTTTCGAAATCTCAGCTCTGGAAGGGTCTAGAGCCTCCATTGTTGCACTCAGGTCTAAGTCTCATGGCCCTCTATCAGAATCCAGAGTTTTGAGAAGATTGGGGATACTTAATTTTTCGCCCAAAAAAAAAAAACGTAAGGGGTAACACTGTCGTTTTTTTTACGGGTCGAAATTTTGATTTTTGATATCTCAGCTCTGGAAGGGTTTAGAGCCTCCATTGTTGCACTCAGGTCTAAGTCTCATGGCCCTCTATCAGAATCCAGAGTTTTGAGAAGATTGGGGATACTTAATTTTTCGCCCAAAAAAAAAAACGTAAGGGGTAACACTGTCGTTTTTTTGACGGGTCAAAATTTTGATTTTCGATATCTCAGCTCTGGAAGGGTCTAGAGCCTCCATTGTTGCACTCAGGTCTAAGTCTCATGGACCTCTATCAGAATCCAGAGTTTTGAGAAGGTTGGGGATACTTAATTTTTCGCCCAAAAAAAAAAACATAAGGGGTAACACTGTAATTTTTTTTTCGGGTCGAAATTTTGAGTTTCGATATCTCAGCACTGGAAGGGTCTAGAGCCTCCATTGTTGCACTCAGGTCTATGTCTCATGGCCCTCTATCAGAATCCAGAGTTTTGAGAAGATTGGGGATACTTAATTTTTCGCCCAAAAAAAAAAAACGTAAGGGGTAACACTGTCGTTTTTTTTTCAGGTCGAAATTTTGAGTTTCGATATCTCAGCACTGGAAGGGTCTAGAGCCTCCATTGTGTCACTCAGGTCTAAGTCTCATGGCCCTCTATCAGAATCCAGAGTTTTGAGAAGATTGGGGATACTTAATTTTTCGCCCAAAAAAAAAACGTAAGGGGTAACACTGTCGTTTTTTTTAAGGGTCGAAATTTTGATTTTCGATATCTCAGCTCTGGAAGGGTTTAGAGCCTCCATTGTTGCACTCAGGTCTAAGTCTCATGGCCCTCTATCAGAATCCAGAGTTTTGAGAAGATTAGGGATACTTATTTTTTCACCCCCCCCAAAAAAACGTAAGGGGTAACACTGTCGTTTTTTTTACGGGTCGAAATTTTGATTTTCGATATCTCAGCTCTGGAAGGATTTAGAGCCTCCATTGTTGCACTCAGGTCTAAGTCTCATGGCCCTCTATCAGAATCCAGAGTTTTGAGAAGATTGGGGATACTTAATTTTTAGCCCAAAAAAAAAAAAACGTAAGGGGTAACACTGTCGTTTTTTTTTTCGGGTCGAACTTTTGATTTTCGATATCTCAGCTCTGGAAGGGTCTAGAGCCTCCATTGTTGCACTCAGGTCTAAGTCTCATGGCCCTCTATCAGAATCCAGAGTTTTGAGAAGATTGGGGATACTAAATTTTTCGCCCCCAAAAAAAAAAAAAAAACGTAAGGGGTAACACTGTCGGGTTTTTTTTCAGGTCGAAATTTTGATTTTCGATATCTCAGCTCTGGAAGGGTCTAGAGCCTCCATTGTTGCACTCAGGTCTATGTCTCCAAGCCCTCTATCAGAATCCAGAGTTTTGAGAAGATTGGGGATACTTAATTTTTCGCCCAAAAAAAAAAAACGTAAGGGGTAACACTGTCGTTTTTTTTTTCCGGTCAAAATTTTGAGTTTAGATATCTCAGCACTGGAAGGGTCTAGATCCTCCATTGTTGCACTCAGGTCTATGTCTCATGGCCCTCTATCAGAATCCAGAGTTTTGAGAAGATTGGAGATACTTAATTTTTCGCCCAAAAAAAAAAAAAACGTAAGGGGTAACACTGTCGTTTTTTTTACGGGTCGAAATTTTGATTTTCGAAATCTCAGCTCTGGAAGGGTCTAGAGCCTCCATTGTTGCACTCAGGTCTAAGTCTCATGGCCCTCTATCAGAATCCAGAGTTTTGAGAAGATTGGGGATACTTAATTTTTCGCCCAAAAAAAAAAAACGTAAGGGGTAACACTGTCGTTTTTTTAACGGGTCGAAATTTTGATTTTCGATATCTCAGCTCTGGAAGGGTCTAGAGCCTCCATTGTTGCACTCAGGTCTAAGTCTCATGGCCCTCTATCAGAATCCAGAATTTTGAGAAGGTAGGGGATACTTAATTTTTCGCCCAAAAAAAAAAACGTAAGGGGTAACACTGTCATTTTTTTTTCGGGTCGAAATTTTGAGTTTCGATATCTCAGCACTGGAAGGGTCTAGAGCCTCCATTGTTGCACTCAGGTCTATGTCTCATGGCCCTCTATCAGAATCCAGAGTTTTGAGAAGATTGGGGATACTTAATTTTTCGCCCAAAAAAAAAAACGTAAGGGGTAACACTGTCGTTTTTTTTAAGGGTCGAAATTTAGATTTTCGATATCTCAGCTCTGGAAGGGTTTAGAGCCTCCATTGTTGCACTCAGGTCTAAGTCTCATGGCCCTCTATCAGAATCCAGAGTTTTGAGAAGATTAGGGATACTTATTTTTTCGCCCCCCCCAAAAAAATGTACGGGGTAACACTGTGTTTTCTTTTACGGGTCGAAATTTTGATTTTCGATATCTCAGCTCTGGAAGGATTTAGAGCCTCCATTGTTGCACTCAGGTCTAAGTCTCATGGCCCTCTATCAGAATCCAGAGTTTTGAGAAGATTGGGGATACTTAATTTTTAGCCCAAAAAAAAAAAACGTAAGGGGTAACACTGTCAATTTTTTTTCGGGTCGAAATTTAGATTTTCGATATCTCAGCTCTGGAAGGGTCTAGAGCCTCCATTGTTGCACTCAGGTCTAAGTCTCATGGCCCTCTATCAGAATCCAGAGTTTTGAGAGGATTGGGGATACTTAATTTTTCGCCCCCAAAAAAAACCGTAAGGGGTAACACTGTCGTTTTTTTATTCGGGTCGAACTTTTGATTTTCGATATCTCAGCTCTGGAAGGGTCTAGAGCCTCCATTGTTGCACTCAGGTCTAAGTCTCATGGCCCTCTATCAGAATCCAGAGTTTTGAGAAGATTGGGGATACTAAATTTTTCGCCCAAAAAAAAAAAACGTAAGGGGTAACACTGTCGTTTTTTTTTTCAGGTCGAAATTTTGATTTTCGATATCTCAGCTCTGGAAGGGTCTAGAGCCTCCATTGTTGCACTCAGGTCTATGTCTCATGGCCCTCTTTCGGAATCCAGAGTTTTGAGAAAATTGGGGATACTTAATTTTTCGCCCCCAAAAAAAAACGTAAGGGGTAACACTGTCGTTTTTTTTTCGGGTCAAAATTTTGAGTTTAGATATCTCAGCACTGGAAGGGTCTAGAGCCTCCATTGTTGCACTCAGGTCTATGTCTCATGGCCCTCTATCAGAATCCAGAGTTTTGAGAAGATTGGGGATACTTAATTTTTCGCCCAAAAAAAAAAACCGCAAGGGGTAACACTGTCGTTTTTTTTACGGGTCGAAATTTTGATTTTCGATATCTCAGCTCTGGAAGGGTTTAGAGCCTCCATTGTTGCACTCAGGTCTAAGTCTCATGGCCCTCTATCAGAATCCAGAGTTTTGAGAAGATTAGGGATACTTATTTTTTCGCCCCCCCAAAAAAAACGTAAGGGGTAACACTGTGGTTTTTTTTACGGGTCGAAATTTTGATTTTCGATATCTCAGCTCTGGAAGGATTTAGAGCCTCCATTGTTGCACTCACGTCTAAGTCTCATGGCCCTCTATCAGAATCCAGAGTGTTGAGAAGATTGGGGATACTTAATTTTTAGCCCAAAAAAAAACGTAAGGGGTAACACTGTCAATTTTTTTTCGGGTCGAAATTTTGATTTTCTATATCTTAGCTCTGGAAGGGTCTAGAGCCTCCATTGTTGCACTCAGGTCTAAGTCTCATGGCCCTCTATCAGAATCCAGAGTTTTGAGAGGATTGGGGATACTTAATTTTTCGCCCCCAAAAAAAACCGTAAGGGGTAACACTGTCGTTTTTTTTTTCGGGTCGAACTTTTGATTTTCGATATCTCAGCTCTGGAAGGGTCTAGAGCCTCCATTGTTGCACTCAGGTCTAAGTCTCATGGCCCTCTATCAGAATCCAGAGTTTTGAGAAGATTGGGGATACAAAAATTTTCGCCCAAAAAAAAAAAACGTAAGGGGTAACACTGTCGTTTTTTTTTCGGGTCAAAATTTTGAGTTTAGATATCTCAGCACTGGAAGGGTCTAGAGCCTCCATTGTTGCACTCAGGTCTATGTCTCATCGCCCTCTATCAGAATCCAGAGTTTTGAGAAGATTGGGGATACTAAATTTTTCGCCCAAAAAAAAAAAAAACGTAAGAGGTAACACTGTCGTTTTTTTTTTACGGGTCGAAATTTTGATTTTCGATATCTCAGCTCTGGAAGAGTCTAGAGCCTCCATTGTTGCACTCAGGTCTAAGTCTCATGGCCCTCTATCAGAATCCAGAGTTTTGAGAAGATTGGGGATACTTAATTTTTTGCCCAAAAAAAAAATCGTAAGGGGTAACACTGTCGTTTTTTTTACGGGTTGAAATTTTGATTTTTGATATCTCAGCTCTGGAAGGGTTTAGAGCCTCCATTGTTGCACTCAGGTCTAAGTCTCATGGCCCTCTATCAGAATCCAGAGTTTTGAGAAGATTGGGGATACTTAATTTTTCGCCCAAAAAAAAAAAACGTAAGGGGTAACACTGACGTTTTTTTTTCAGGTCGAAATTTTGATTTTCGATATCTTAGCTCTGGAAGGGTCTAGAGCCTCCATTGTTGCACTCAGGTCTAAGTCTCATGGCCCTCTATCAGAATCCAGAGTTTTGAGAAGATTGGGGATACTTAATTTTTCGCCCAAAAAAAAAAACGTAAGGGGTAACACTGTCGTTTTTTTTCAGGTCGAAATTCTGAGTTTAGATATCTCAGCACTGGAAGGGTCTAGAGCCTCCATTGTTGCACTCAGGTCTATGTCTCATGGCCCTCTATCAGAATCCAGAGTTTTGAGAAGATTGGGGATACTTAATTTTTCGCCCAAAAAAAAAACGTAAGGGGTAACACTGTCGTTTTTTTTTTCAGGTCGAAATTTTGAGTTTAGATATCTCAGCACTAGAAGGGTCTAGAGCCTCCATTGTTGCACTCAGGTCTATGTCTCATGGCCCTCTATCAGAATCCAGAGTTTTGAGAAGATTGGGGATACTAAATTTTTCGCCAAAAAAAAAAAAACGTAAGGGGTAACACTGTCGTTTTTTTTTTCTGGTCGAAATTTTGAATTTCGATATCTCAGCTCTGGAAGGGTCTAGAGCCTCCATTGTTGCACTCAGGTCTAAGTCTCATGCCCCCTATCAGAATCCAGAGTTTTGAGAAGATTGGGGATACTTAATTTTTCGTCCAAAAAAAAAAAAAACGTAAGGGGTAACACTGTCGGTTTTTTTTATCTGGTCGAAATTTTGAGTTTCGATATCTCAGCTCTGGAAGGGTCTAGAGCCTCCATTGTTGCACTCAGGTCTATGTCTCATGGTCCTCTATCAGAATCCAGAGTTTTGAGAAGATTGGGGATACTTAATTTTTCGCCCAAAAAAAAAACGTAAGGGGTAATACTGTCGTTTTTTTTTTTTCAGGTCGAAATTTTGAGTTTCGATATCTCAGCACTAGAAGGGTCTAGAGCCTCCATTGTTGCACTCAGGTCTAAGTCTCATGGCCCTCTATCAGAATCCAGAGTTTTGAGAAGATTGGGGATACTTAATTTTTCACCCAAAAAAAAAAAAACGTAAGGGTAACACTGTCTTTTATTTTTTCGGGTCGAAATTTTGATTTTCGATATCTCAGATCTGGAAGGGTCTAGAGCCTCCATTGTTGCACTCAGGTCTAAGTCTCATGGCCCTCTATCAGAATCCAGAGTTTTGAGAAGATTAGGGATACTTAATTTTTCGCCCTAAAAAAAAAAACGTAAGGGGTAACACTGTCGTTTTTTTTTTCGGGTCGAAATTTTTAATTTCGATATCTCAGCTCTGGAAGGGTCTAGAGCCTCCATTTTTGCACTCAGGTCTAAGGCTCACGGCCCTCTATCAGAATCCAGAGTTTTGAGAAGATTGGGGATACTTAATTTTTCGCCCAAAAAAAAAAAAAACGTAAGGGGTAACACTGTCGTTTTTTTTTCAGGTCGAAATTTTGAGTTTAGATATCTCAGCACTGGAAGGGTCTAGAGCCTCCATTGTTGCACTCAAGTCTATGTCTCATGGCCCTCTATCAGAATCCAGAGTTTTGAGAAGATTGGGGATACTTAATTTTTCGCCCAAAAAAAAAAAAACGTAAGGGGTAACAGTCGTTTTTTTTTTCTGGTCGAAATTTTGAGTTTCGATATCTCAGCTCTGGAAGGGTCTAGAGCCTCCATTGTTGCACTCAGGTCTATGTCTCATTGCCCTCTATCAGAATCCAGAGTTTTGAGAAGATTGGGGATACTTAATTTTTCGCCCAAAAAAAAAAACGTAAGGGGTAACACTGTCGTTTTTTTTTTCAGGTCGAAATTTTGAGTTTCGATATCTCAGCACTGGAAGGGTCTAGAGCCTCCATTGTTGCACTCAGGTCTATGTCTCATGGCCCTCTATCAGAATCCAGAGTTTTGAGAAGATTAGGGATTCTTAATTTTTCGCCCCCCAAAAAAAAAACGTAAGGGGTAACACTGTCATTTTTTTACGGGTCGAAATTTTGATTTTTGATATCTCAGCTCTGGAAGGGTCTAGAGCCTCCATTGTTGCACTCAGGTCTAAGTCTCATGGCCCTCTATCAGAATCCAGAGTTTTGAGAAGATTAGGGATACTTAATTTTTCGCCCTAAAAAAAAAAAAAACGTAAGGGGTAACACTGTCGTTTTTTTTTCGGGTCGAAATTTTGATTTGCGATATCTCAGCTCTGGAAGGGTCTAGAGCCTCCATTGTTGCACTCAGGTCTAAGTCTCATGGCCCTCTATCAGAATCCAGAGTTTTGAGAAGACTGGGGATACTTAATTTTTCGTCCAAAAAAAAAACGTAAGGGGTAACACTGTCGTTTTTTTTTCAGGTCGAAATTTTGAGTTTAGATATCTCAGCACTGGAATGGTCTAGAGCCTCCATTGTTGCACTCAGGTCTATGTCTCATGGCCCTCTATCAGAATCCAGAGTTTTGAGAAGATTGGGGATACTTAATTTTTCGCCCAAAAAAAAAAACGTAAGGGGTAACACTGTCGTTTTTTTTTCAGGTCGAAATTTTGATTTTCGATATCTCAGCTCTGGAAGGGTCTAGAGCCTCCATTGTTGCACTCAGGTCTATGTCTCATGGCCCTCTATCAGAATCCAGAGTTTTGAGAAGATTAGGGATTCTTAATTTTTCGCCCCCCAAAAAAAACGTAAGGGGTAACACTGTCATTTTTTTACGGGTCGAAATTTTGATTTTTGATATCTCAGCTCTGGAAGGGTCTAGAGCCTCCATTGTTGCACTCAGGTCTAAGTCTCATGGCCCTCTATCAGAATCCAGAGTTTTGAGAAGATTAGGGATACTTAATTTTTCTCCCTAAAAAAAAACGTAAGGGGTAACACTGTCGTTTTTTTTTTCGGGTCGAAATTTTTAATTTCGATATCTCAGCTCTGGAAGGGTCTAGAGCCTCCATTTTTGCACTCAGGTCTAAGGCTCACGGCCCTCTATCAGAATCCAGAGTTTTGAGAAGTTTGGGGATACTTAATTTTTCGCCCAAAAAAAAAAAAAACGTAAGGGGTAACACTGTCGTTTTTTTTTTCAGGTTGAAATTTTGAGTTTAGATATCTCAGCACTGGAAGGGTCTAGAGCCTCCATTGTTGCACTCAAGTCTATGTCTCATGGCCCTCTATCAGAATCCAGAGTTTTGAGAAGATTGGGGATACTTAATTTTTCGCCCAAAAAAAAAAAACGTAAGGGGTAACACTGTCGTTTTTTTTTTCTGGTCGAAATTTTGAGTTTAGATATCTCAGCACTGGAAGGGTCTAGAGCCTCCATTGTTGCACTCAGGTCTAAGTCTCATGGCCCTCTATCAGAATCCAGAGTTTTGAGAAGATTGGGGATACTTAATTTTTCGCCCCAAAAAAAAAAACGTAAGGGGTGACAGTCGTTTTTTTTTTCTGGTCGAAATTTTGAGTTTCGATATCTCAGCTCTGGAAGGGTCTAGAGCCTCCATTGTTGCACTCAGGTCTATGTCTCATTGCCCTCTATCAGAATCCAGAGTTTTGAGAAGATTGGGGATACTTAATTTTTCGCCCAAAAAAAAAAACGTAAGGGGTAACACTGTCGTTTTTTTTTTTCAGGTCGAAATTTTGAGTTTCGATATCTCAGCACTGGAAGGGTCTAGAGCCTCCATTGTTGCACTCAGGTCTATGTCTCATGGCCCTCTATCAGAATCCAGAGTTTTGAGAAGATTAGGGATTCTTAATTTTTCGCCCCCCCAAAAAAAACGTAAGGGGTAACACTGTCATTTTTTTACGGGTCGAAATTTTGATTTTTGATATCTCAGCTCTGGAAGGGTCTAGAGCCTCCATTGTTGCACTCAGGTCTAAGTCTCATGGCCCTCTATCAGAATCCAGAGTTTTGAGAAGATTAGGGATACTTAATTTTTCGCCCTAAAAAAAAAAAACGTAAGGGGTAACACTGTCGTTTTTTTTTCGGATCGAAATTTTGATTTTCGATATCTCAGCTCTGGAAGGGTCTAGAGCCTCCATTGTTGCACTCAGGTCTAAGTCTCATGGCCCTCTATCAGAATCCAGAGTTTTGAGAAGACTGGGGATACTTAATTTTTCGTCCAAAAAAAAAACGTAAGGGGTAACACTGTCGGTTTTTTTTTCGGGACGAAATTTTGATTTTCGATATCTCAGCTCTGGAAGGGTCTAGAGCCTCCATTGTTGCACTCAGGTCTAAGTCTCATGGCCCTCTATCAGAATCCAGAGTTTTGAGAAGATTGGGGATACTTAATTTTTCGTCCAAAAAAAAAAAACGTAAGGGGTAACACTGTCGTTTTTTTTCGGGTCGAAATTTTGATTTTCGATATCTCAGCTCTGGAAGGGTCTAGAGCCTCCATTGTTGCACTCAGGTCTAAGGCTCACGGCCCTCTATCAGAATCCAGAGTTTTGAGAAGTTTGGGGATACTTAATTTTTCGCCCAAAAAAAACCGTAAGGGGTAACACTGTCGTTTTTTTTTTCGGGTCGAAATTTTGATTTTCGATATCTCAGCTCTGGAAGGGTCTAGAGCCTCCATTGTTGCACTCAAGTCTAAGTCTCAAGGCCCTCTATCAGAATCCAGAGTTTTGAGAAGATTGGGGATACTTAAATTTTCGCCCAAAAAAAAAAACGTAAGGGGTAACACTCGTTTTTTTCGGGTCGAAATTTTGAGTTTCGATATCTCAGCACTGGAAGGGTCTAGAGCCTCCATTGTTGCACTCAGGTCTATGTCTCATGGCCCTCTTCAAGTAAATGTACTCCGATACTGTCCGGCTCTGTTTTTCCGGTGTCCCCCAGCTCCTCGTTTAAGCAAAAGGTACTTTAAAACAACGTATTACATCGACGTTAAACCACGTTAACTGTGTTAACCATAACCTTTTAAATACTCGACCTAGTTCCGTTGTTTAGCAACGAGAAGAAACTCCTGTAACTTCAGTGCCCAACCCATCACGACAAGACGTGAAATAATCACGTTGGTCCACTTTGGAAAACGTGTAGATGTCACGATTTAACTGCAGTGATAGTTTAAACTCAAAACCATAAATAGGGCTATACTGCCCTCTTGTGTCAAATTCTTTCTATATTTATTTTTCCAACAAATAACCCGCAATAAAAATCCATCCAATACAACTTTGAACTGAACACATTCAGTGGCTCAGTTGATAAAGCGTTGGGCTTCAATCAAGAAGACCTGAGTTCAAATCCCAGTCTTGCTTACATTAAATTGTTGTGATTTTATCAAACAAAGTGGCCAAAACAACATTTCTCCAGCCGACAAGAGGTGAAATAATCACTTTGGTCCACTTTGGAAAACGTGTAGATGTCACGGTTTCACTCCCTCAAACTAGAAACTTACACTTAAACTGAAACTTAAACTTACCATAACGACCTATTGGTTTTTGACATTTTGACACCAACGACCTATTGGACCTAACGACTTTTTGGTTTAAGTGCTATAACACGCTTTGATGATTGGGCTGGGTTTGCCTGAACTTTTCTCCAAAACTATACAGTAAAATGACTTTTGATCGCTCTCTCTCTTCTCTCTCTCTCTCTCTTCTGAACTGCGAATGTCAAATTTGCATCACAGACAAATGGTTTAATTAAAATATAGTTCATACTGTATATAGAAATGGCTGGCGATATAAACATGTTCAAGATAACGTCTTTATAGGAATAATAAATAATTTCTCCAGTACCGACAGCAGAACCGAAATAGCAGAAAGTAGTGTCTAAAAAACGTAAATATTAACAATAAAAATGTATGATAATGTTTAATAATATGAACATGAATACATTATAATTGGTATAATTAATTTTTAAGCCTAGAAACATTACAATAACAACAAACAAACAATATTAAAAGTCATGTGTTAAGAAAAGATCATGAAATTGTATTATTTGTGTCTTAATACGATGGAAAATATCAGGCAAAAGAGTCAAAATCAATTTTGGCGTCCTTCAGCACCCATATCGTAACTGCAGGATTTGACGCGCATGCAAAAAAAAAAAAAATGTGCGGCTAGCTTGACCGTGTATTTTCCACGCGCAGCCCACTTGACCGCAGTGTTTTAAGCGCGAACACCCGACGTGCACATGTACTAAAAGCTTGTCTAACAGCGCCTGGTTGCTGGACTAAGTTATCTTTGGAGTATTATTTCGCTATTACCCTCAAATACACACAAGGTTTACATAAAAACATTTGGTTATGTCTAAACTCAAAGCAAACCGAGAAAATTGAGAGAAATCTGCTTGTCAAATGCTCCGTGTATATTAGACACGTCGCGCATAGGTTTTAAAGTGACAGTAGCCCTAATAATAAACATGCAGCCGCTTGTTCTTAAAGGGATAGTTGACCCCAAAATAAAAATTCTGTCATTGTTTATTATAGTTTGAAAATTACATAAGACCCCATTGAAACCTGGGAAAGTCATTGCAGCACCAGTGTACACCAGTGTGACTTCATATATCAGTATATTCATGTGTTTAAAATATGCAAATAGTTGATCAAAATAAAAAAACATACATGCTTAGGCTAACAGGCAATGTCAATTAAAACTTGTTAATGTTAGTGTAGTGACGCATGTCATACTATTTAAGATTACATGGCCAAAAATAAAGCCTACAGCATTGAGGGTGTGGTGATTCATTACATTTACTGTGAATATAAGTTTTGCTAAATGACATTCATCTACAGTAATTGAGAGAGCTCACTGGTCCCTACATCCTTTGTTTTTTCTTAACACATGCTCATATACTCACTCACACATATGCAAATACACTGGCTTTGGGAGAGCTTTTGACATATTGAGATGTAGGGCTGTGGGCATTGAGCGTGTGGGTACCGTAATGCACTTTCCTGTTGCATTATTTAGTGCGTGGTACCCTAATTGAGTTTTAATGTCAGCGACTGCTCTCCCATGAGTGTTTGAGTCCACAGTGAAAGTTAAGATCCCGATAGATGATAGCTGGCTGCATGCTCATAAGGTCAGACCTGACAGCGGGTGACCTGCTGTGAACCTCCCTGATGCGCATGAACCCACACGCTCTCACACAACCTCAGCAGTACACCCACACATCTGCACAGAGGTCTGTCCAAATGCCAAACTCTTGTCCTGTGAATAGCCTACCGTATGTTTAAACTAAGATATCAAGTTAGTAAACTCTAACAGTCAATAAATCCATGAAAAATCTGTTAATAATATTTTTCCCAGAAGTTTAAACATTAGCACACAGAAAGACAGACAGGATTTTAAATATTCACAATAGCAGACATGTTGATATCAATTTAAATACATTTTTATGGATATTGTGCACACTTGTATTAGAAACTCTAGTGTCAGATTTTTTCTCGAGCCAAATCCAGTCCCCTCTTATTGTGCGAAGCATCCCATAATCCTCACTCACCCACATCTTAGATAAAGCAGAGCAATAATTCATTTTTTAAAAAATCCAAGCACTAACTAATTAACATTGTGAATTCAAGCAGAAAGGTGATATTTCGCCGGGGAGTTTAATTGTGTTCCGCACACTGTAATTTAATGGCTTCAAATGAAACGTGGTTTAACTCTAATAATTGCCAGCATTTGTCTGCTATACTCAAAGACATGTGCTTTTGTATTTCGTTTTGAGGAAACAAGTTGAGCTTTACCGGAGTTCATTTAATCACTTAATAAGCTTGAATAGCTTTTGCTCCCAAGGCTAATTATGCTGATTATCTTATGTGATGATTGCTTACTGTTCAAATTGTCAAAATGTCTGCATTTGTCCGATTCAAGGGACCTAAACTGTGTCAGACCCCAGGAAAAAGAGCACTAAACCCCTTCTTCTATTTTCCAGGCAAAACATGTATTTTTCCACTGAGGACTTTTCACAAGTCACTGGTTTTGTCAGAATAAACAAAGATAAATCGTAACGTATAATACTTTTATAAAATACTAGACCTCCTCATTCACATCACACCACAATATTCTGCTGTACCCAATGTCTACTACATATGGAAAGGGGAAAATTAATTTTCTGTCAGTGTCAGGACATTCTCCAGTACTTTTCCAGAAAGTTCAGTTAATTCTATAACACAATGCAATGCATAATACAAAATACAGGTAAAAAACCTGAAAAAAAAAAAAAAAAAAACACATTCCGGAAAATACCTTCATATTTATACCGTAAACTGGAGAACATGAGTGCAATAAACTACCTACAGTCTTGTGACCTTGTTCTGCAGATTTGTGAACTGAGAAAGGAAACTTAATGAGCCAAATAAATTTTACCCACAGTCACATGCACACGTAAGCACCATAGACTGTAAAAAGCACTCACATGCTAACACATCTAAATGGAGATCACTGAGGAATAAATGCAACTATAAAAGCATGAAGGCAAACAGAGACAGAGATAGAAGACTTGATAGTGCTTCATTTGAATTTGATAACCTGAGAACATTTTTTGAAACATACAATAATGAAATGATGGTTGTTATTATTTGGGTCAATAAAAATTTTTCAAAGGGTAAAACTAAAAGTTATTAGGGTAGAAAGATCAAATTAGTCTCCAAGTCCCTGACTTTATACTGTACATTATGACCATAATATTAGTCCATCTTCAAAGGTTTTAGAGCACACACGTAAAGAGAGAGAAAACATGCCGACCTGTACTTAACACATTTATTGATTGAAGTTTAATTTTGTATATGATTTTTTTTTTTTTTCTGTCAAATTGATCCTATTCTGTCCGGTTTTCTGTGGACTGTCAAGGACAAATAAAGGTAAAGCAACTGCTGATTTGATTTTCTTTTCTCCACATTCACCAGTAAAGAGCATTTTAAAACACTGAAACAAGAAAACATAGGTGACACCATTCCTTTGTTTTACTTTATGTAACCAAATGGATCAAAGTGTTGATTCTGCATAACATTCATGAATGGTGGTGAATTCAATATTTGACATCCAAAATGAGATTTTTTCTTTTTTTTTCTTTTCTTTTTTTTTTTTTTTTTTGATGACTGGCCTTTATCGGAGACTATTTATAGAGACATGCCACTTCCTCAATCCTTAATACAACTAAATAGGGAAAACCCATAACATCAAAGATGGCGGTTGTATGCACATGTCCCGCCCCTCCCGCTGGAAAGCCAATCGTCTGCTTTAAGACTATATTGTCTTATCTGGATGAGTAGTCAGGAAGATTTTCACATAGTTTTTGAGCAAATACTCTCGGCTAGGCCTATGTGATACAATTTTCAAAAGTCTTGTGAAGAAATAATCAGTATGAGCTATTTCAGTGAAAATTGTTTTTTTCACAAACCACGCATAAATGTCATTATCGCAAAACTACAAAATTGTACATACATGCTGCTGACATATTATTGTAGCAGAGTTTGTGCTGAATACACTGTAATAATACTAGCCATGAAAATGTCACAAGTAACAGAAAAAAGCACACGTCAGAGCATGTCAGAACACCTAACAGCTCAGACCCCTAAGGGTTAACAGTCAAGCCGGGAAACATTTAAGCCTATCGTCTGGTTCCACTGACGCATGCGCACAGTTGAGGTTTGTGACAGCGGAAAATACGTTAATGTTTGAAAACAACGCATTCTCACCCCAAGGCGTCACCTTTGACCATGCTTCAATATTTGACGTTTTAGGCGCCCTTTAGCGTCACTTACATGACGCGATCCTACGGCGTCATCTAACTGACGCTAAAGGAAAGCGTCAGTTAGAGGACGCGGTTAGGTTTAGGTGTGGGGTGGGGGTAGGGTACACGCGATCCTAGGGCGTCATCTAACTGACGCTAAAGGGCGCCTAAAGCGTCACATATTGAAGCATGTCCAAATTCTTCCCAAGGCGTCAGTTAGGTGACGCCTTGGGAGTGAGAATGGGCTGTTGAAAAGGCAGCAGATTTGATATGCAGTGTATGTGTGAGTTGTGTAAATATCCAGCCCATTCTCACCCCTCTCATTTGGACATGCTTCAATATCTGACGCTTTAGGCGCCCTTTGGCGTCAGTAAGATGACGCCCTAGGATCGCGTGTACCCTACCCCAGCCCATTCTCACTCCCAAGGCGTCACCTAACTGACGCCTTGGGAAGCATTTGGACATGCTTCAATATCTGACGCTTTAGGCGCCCTTTAGCGTCAGTTAGATGACGCCCTAGGATCGCGTGTACCCTACCCCCACCCCACACCTAAACCTAACCGCGTCCTCTAACAGACGCTTTCCTTTAGCGTCAGTTAGATGACGCCGTAGGATCGCGTCATGTAAGTGACGCTAAAGGCCGCCTAAAACGTCAAATATTGAAGCATGGTCAAAGGTGACGCCTCGGGGTGAGAATGCGTTGAAATATCAGACATCCCAAGTCTCCCAGAAGTTCTGCGTGTATCCCGTAGATTGATAGCGGCTCCCTGATCCCGCAAATTAAAATCTCTTGGGATCTAGAACGAGCGAGCAGTAGCGCTCGCACGACAGAGAGTGAGAGAACCCTTGCGCATGCACAGTACAAGTGGGGAAAAAGGCATTGTAAACCTTATTTGGGGGCAAGGTCATCAAACTTTTTAAGCGATTTTTATCTTATTTTACTGCTGTTTCTATAATGCAGTTTTTTATGTCCCAGTGACAAGTGAACGTGCAGTTCTGACTCTCTGCCCATTCATTTAGATAGGAGCCTGGTCTTGTTTGTCCGACATAGCTGCCCGGAGGCATTGCCAAGATGGCGGCCGAGTGGCACGACTTGCCTGAAAGGGCTTTGCCTTTATTCTTTCTCTCCCTGCCTTTCCTTCTTCCACATGTTTTGTGAGTGTCTGTAACTGTGGTTGGTCCCTAGGTCATGTGATCTCTCTCTCTCAGACGTAGTGTGTGGTCTCCTTAAATACCATGCAGCTCAAAACCGGTGTTGTGAATTACTGGATTCTGTGAAAGACTTTACAAGGACCTGCTAGCTAGAGAACCTCAACTTTACTCAGAGCTTGTAAAATATTATCTCTCATCTTTTTGAGGAATACATTTTTCAGTATCTGTAAACTATTGGGAGCATAAAACAAAGAAACCACACAACAGCAGAGCTTCTTTAAAATGAGTTCTGCAAGGGGTACTGAAATGTTCTCATTCAGTTTTTCCGCTCTGAAAGTGTTACTTGTCTGATACATTTTGTCCAGAGAGGAATCCAGTGTGCAGGTTTGATATCAATCTGGCCTTGCGGTTCTGCCAAGACACAGATGTTAGGATGCTGTGCTGGAACGCCACACTAACGAACCTGTTTGCAGCCTTTTTTAAATGAAAAACAGATGTAGAATATTCAGACCTGGCAGTACAACAAGGTTGTTGTGGTTTTGACTGTAAGATATGATATCCACCTGCTTTGGGAAACACATCTGTGTGATTCTTTTAACACGCTTTTTAAAATTGTCCATTGAGGTAAAACAGGCCTGAATACGCGTCTGTTTCTCGTCAAATAAAGTGCACCTCGGGAGGAGGGGGTTTATTTTCACTGTGGTATTAGAGGTGAGCTCCTCAATCCCGAGGTAAATTTTGCTTGCCGACAAGGAAAAATAATGTATAAATATTTTCAAGGAAGCTGGCCCCTGGTTGAAAAAAAAAAAAATGGTTGGCTCTCCTTTCCCCCACACCACGGCCAGACATGAAGCACCGGTCCTCTGCTGCCGAACAGACCGACACGATTGTTTATTTTTCCCATGCCTACCACAAATTCCGACATTTCCCCTCTCTGAAAGGATCCATGTGTTCCTCGGCCAAGAAATCGAGAGAGAGGAGGAAGAAAACAGGGGGAGGCCGAGAGGTTGGGCAGGAAAATATCAACAAGTCGTCATTTACATTAGTACAAAAACAAATAAACCGTGAAGAAAAGAGCTGCTAAGGAGTTTGGGCCATTTTACGAAAAGAATCCATCTCATGTGGTTTAGGCAGCCTGCCAGCGAAATCTAATATGGATTTATATACAAAGAAAGTGCCTAGTTTAACATAATGAATATTCAATCATGCATGTACCCTATAAAACAATTTCACAGCAGTAACTGAAAGCCGACTTTGTTTATAACAAGATGGTGAGGGAGAAATAAAGAGCTAAACTGTTGACCCATCGGGGCCTGGAAATCTCACGCTGGATTAAGTGTTTATACTGTTGGCTAAATGAGGCTGAATTCCAGTCGTGGATCAGTGAGTTCTGTCCCCAGCGATCGTGCCACTGTGGGCTCCCACAACACAGATGCCCTCGTTCCAGCAGAACCATCCGTCCTGACTCGGGCTGCAGGCCCAGTGCAGGATCATCTGAGTCCACCCCCTCCTCACTCTGCATGCCTAGCATACATATTACAGTCATCAATTTGCCAGGTCCCATCAAATTTAGGATATCATCTATAATTCATAAAAGCCCATTTTCCTTACACCCTGAAAACATGAATAAATAACTAAAAATTAAATAAATAGAAAAGTAGAAGGAAAAAAGGAGTTAAAACTCAAGTATCAAAATCATTCAGAACATAGCAAAATGAGTGTACGAATCTTAGTGTGTGAGACCATGTGGTTCGGTTGTACTGTATGTGAAAATGTATCTGCATGCACTATCATATGTTCAATAGTCCATGAAATACAGAGTTTGTACGGTCATGAAAAACCCGGAAAAGTCATATAATTTTAAAATAGCAATTTCCAGATTCAGAAAGTTTTAGAAAAATGTCATGGAAATTTGTTTCAAAATATTTCTATAGAAAATATGTTTAAGTGATAATATTGGTTAAACAAACTTCATTACTTAACGGTAAATTCAGTGAGGGAAACGTTTGAAGATAACATTAGGAGAACATTAATGTTAGGGAAACGTTTGAAGATAACATTAGGGGAACTTCAGAATATAACGTTAGGGAAACGCTATAGAATATAAAATTAGGGGATAATTAGGATAACGTTAGGGGAATGTTGCAAAAAAGGTTATTTTTTTGTTAAGAAAACTATTAACATTCATGGAACCAAAAATTGTTGGCTGGGTTAAAAAATCGACTTTTTCGAATGACTCGTTCTTCCCCGCGACAATGTAATTTGCAGTGTGCAAATGTTTCTATTCTGACAAAATATTTAATTGCTTTGAAATTAAAAATAAGTATGTTAATTACTTTACTCAAAATTAGGTTAGCTTTCACTGTCAGTTTGATAAAGACTTCACTAATACACTGTTTACACTGACATGGAATTTGTTCAAAATATAAAAACAAAAAGATTTTTAAACAGATTTTATGGAAAGTACATTTCACTTTAATTATGTAAAATAAAAACAAGCTTGTAAGGTTTATTTTGAGACTCTAGGTGATCTTAATAAATCGGCTTAGCGACAGCTTCACTCACCGCAAATCTGTCCTCCACAATAACATGCGCCACTAATCAAAGATTAATTTAATAACTTTAATATTCTCCACAGAGAAGGGAACCTCTGAGTTCACTGCATAGGATCTTTTCACTTCATAAGAGAATACTACAGTGACCTGAATTTGCTGAGTTAGACGTGTTAACATATTTTTTTTTTTAAATCCAGAAACAACATTAGCCTAACCCCTTCCCTAAACATAAACCACCCATAATTTATCCCTAAAATCAGGGGGAAATGATAACACTGATCTAGAAGCACCAACCCCTGATTGTAAGCCTAAACTTGACATACTACATTTTAAACTTGTCCTTTATCCAATTTTAGCAAACAGTTATTCTTCTGTCACTGAGCTGACACGTAAACATTTCTGGTGTCATCTTTATTGACTGTGCAGTCGTATTGTTTCCTGCTATATTTACCTCTCATGTTCATTTGTCTTTTAAACTGTCATGCAAGGCAGCTTGGATATGTGCTTTATGTTTCAAACATAATTTAGATGAATGTTTTTCATCTAATTTGAGCTTTCCTGTGAATGCCCCACAGTGCTTTGCTGCTCTGTGTGGTCTGTGTCTGGTTTCTATGTCGTTCTCTCCACGGCTCTGTCCCCACGTCACTCTGACAGTTAGCGTTGCTGGCTAATTGGTATACTTGGTGGTTTGCCCTATTATGGTTTGCCTCGAAAACCCCAAAGTTTTCATGCTTTTCCTTTTCCCTTTTTTAACAAGCCACTTAAAGCAAACCCTTTCAGAGGTGGTTAAAATAAGACTTGTGGTTTGCCTCACTAGACAAATGACTATGGAAAGCAAGCTAGGCCTGCCTGATATTAGCTCAAGGATATTCAATATCCAGCAATCAACACAGAGGACAGCGCACAACGGCTCTTGGTCAACACATGCCAGCTAACGGAATAGCCAGCATTGGCTCACTCAACAAGAAAATAAACAGAGTGAACCAGAAGTTATAAATGGAGAATTATCTGCTTTTGGCGGTTTCCTGCCCACTAAATAGTCACAGCTGCCTGTGATTGGGGTAAAGATACACAGTAGAGTTCAGAACAGGCAGCCAGTCAGATATCTGTAGCCCAGAGATTAGAAAGAGTTCTGGGGTTTGTTCAAAATGTATTATGATGTGTGATAATACAGCCAAAGTAATATGCTCAATACATAGACACACATACAGAGCATCTGTCTAGCACTAACACACACACAATCCATATACACAATTATTTGCTAATTTTGCTTTTTTTTAAAAGATTAACTTTAAAGGGATAGTTCACTTTGAAATTAATTTTTGATATGTTTTAGCTTACCTCAAGGGCATCCAAGATGTAGGTCTTTGTTTCCACAGTATTTTCAATTATGATATTTTAGGTCAAACCGTTCTTGTCTGTCAGTCATATAATGGAGGTATATGGGGTCCACCTCAAAGAGCATGCACAGAGAAGTCCAAATTAAACATGATTTAATGATTACGTAAAAGTAAGTACACATTGATGGCCTAAGACACGAAACGAGCGTTTTTTTTGGGAGAAAACAAACAGTAATTATATCGTTTTACCTCTTGTAACCACAGCCACGTCCAAGTGATCAGTTGGACATGGCTGTGGTTACAAGAGTTAAAAAACGATATAAATACTGTTTGTTTTCTCACACAAACTGCTTGTTTCATGTCTTAGGCCATCCATGTGTACTTACATTTACGAGTTATTAAATCATGTTTAATTTGGACTTCTCTGTGCATGCTTTTTGAGGTGAACCGAGGGTGGACCCCTTAAACCTGCATTATATGACTGACAGACAAGAACAGACTAAAAATATCAAAATTTAAAATACTGTGGAAACAAAGACACCTACATCTTGGATGCCCTTGAGGTAAACTAAAACATATCAAAAATGAATTTCAAAGTGAACTATCCCTTAATTTAAGTGAGCACTAGATGATGGCAGAGGTAATCTACATGTAAAAATTGGGGAAATTAGCATGCACAATTATATTTCCAATATATAAGACTGATTTAAAAAAAGTCTGCAATCTGTAATCAGCATGGTACAGATATATTGTGCATTTCAACTTGTGTATTGCATTTAGAGTTCATTTAACAAACCCTGTTTAGTTTGCATTTATATTTACATTGTGTATGCGTTTGCCAGACACATTTTATCCAAACACGCTTTAATGCACCTTCAATTCCATGGGAATCTAACCCCTTTCTGGTGCAAACACCTAAAGGAACTATACCAGGGCCTCCAGATGACAAAGCAAGCATTAAAATAGGCTGAAAGAATATTGTTTTGAATATTTTTGTGGACAATGGGAGTAAAAAAAAAAAAAAAACATTGATCTACACTGAATAAACTACTCTGCAGTAATTTTCATAACTGTTGTTCCACACTTACACACACCTGTTCTCTTTGTCGCGCTGGCCCACAGCTGTGACAGTTATCCTGACGGAGCCCAAAAGTGAAACATTGCACCAATCACTCATGGGATGTGTTCCATTTAACAGGTGAAAGCAGCCTCTGAATGAGAAGACAGGAAACAAGTCCAACAAAAGCTTCAAAACCTGCTTGTGTACTTTCAAAACATCATGCTGGCTGTACAAACACGCACTGTGTAATTAGGAAAAACAGAAAGAGGGGAGGGGAGGGATGCGGATATATTTTCTATCACCGCTGAGTCCTAGGCTTTTATACGAGTAGTGAGCTAAGGGCTAAACAAACACAGCCAAACTGAATCTATCAACGTGCACAAACACGGAGCGTCAGGACCGGTGTGGCTTTCTGGAGCAAATCCAGCATCTACTGGAATGCAAATGACCTGAGTGATACTGATCAAATGGGTCACTCGAAACAATTCAACTCAAATGAATCCATAGAGTAAGCAATAAAATATGCTAACTCATCTTTTAAGTATTTTACAACTATGAGGCAGGGCATGTTGTAGGCCTATTAAAAGCAGTTTAATTATAACCATCGTTGTTTTGAAATGCCATCCACCACATTATTTATCGGTTGTCTCTGAATTCAGTTCCTAAACCCCTCAAATACATGAGAAATTAAACACCCAGCTGGCAGACACAGAAGAGTCAATCAGTCATATTTATCACAATGCTTCAGTAGATATTTAAGTGGCCAAATGTGTGTGCTGTGTGCTAACACAAACAGGCAGCACAGGGAGATAAGAGGCTATTTAGGCAGTAATTAGCGAGTGTGAGAGGGAAATGGTGCTGCAGACAGCGGCAACCCTGTGTGATATTTGCTGGTGCTGTGTTTAAAGGCAGCCTGAGCAAACAGTACAGGGAAGGTCAATATTATTACAAGGAGGTCTTGGAACAGTGGGGCTATGGAGCAGAGGAAGAACTGACAGCTGTTTCCCTGTTCCCTGATCAAACATGACAGGATGTCAGTTCCTACATGTCATGAATAAGGACTTTGAAGATAAATTAGCATTCCTATTAAAACTGGAATAAATTATATCTTATATCATTGAACGTTTCTAACTTTATTTACTTTTAATGGTAGAGAATTTGCGAGCGTGTACAAGATTATTAATGCTAAAATAATTTACCGAACTGATTTTTGGTTTCTACAAGTGAACAAACACTGTCCTATGCTGCCCCCTGCTGCTGGGATTCCTAATTACAAAGCTTTTGAAGTCATATAAATCCTGAGTCCTTGATGAAATCGCCTTGGTTAGTTTAAATTCTAAACTATCAATATTCTCCGTCAAGAAAAGTGTTTTAAATTTGAATTTTCATCATTCAATTTTTTGGGATTTCCTACAGTATCACCAGCAAACCATTCACCCCATTTTGCACTTGAACAAAACAAAACACATAGGCTACAAATACTGCTATGAAAAGATCTCAAGCTGTCATTTCATCAAGCCTCTTTGAATAGGTACGTTTAAGGGTAGAAACAGCAGTTAAAGCTCCACCCCCAAGCCGTTCTTAGCGGGGCACTAAAATATACTGTCAAATGTGTTTGTGTGAGCTTTTGTCACATGTGTTTGCGATTCACAATTTATTTAGTCATTTTTTATCTAATTCCAACAAAGCAGAATGCTGAGCAAACAGCATCAGTCAGAATGTGTGCTCAGTAAAGCATGTGACAAAAAGAGTGTGTGGGGGGTTTGGAGACGTGAGGCACGTACACACAAAGGGCAGGTATTCCCCTTCATCATATACATATTCAAAAGCAACCTGTCAAATTATACACACATCTCAAATCAAGTACTCAAAGTGTGAAGCCAAACTGAGAACTTTAATAAATATACTAACACCTAGAAAACTTTACAGGCATCTTAGTCGTAGCCTACATAGTTGGACATACAAGAAGAGAATCAGAATTGTTTAAATCACCAAGGACTTATTCAGTTACTAAATTATGCAAAAAGACGCCACCTACTGGTAAGGTAAAATAAAGAACGGCTACTGAACAAATCATCTGTGAATAAAAAAAATTGAGTTACTGAGATGAAAAATCATCAGCTCAACTTTATAATATGTAAAATAAATAAATAAATAAAAAAAAAAAGATAAAGAATACTATTATGCCACTACTGGCGATTAGCCTATTACAACACTTTAATAATATATAGTGTGTCTTCCTTGTCACGGGGTGTGAATGCCGAGGAAGACGAGAAGTCGAAGTTCCTAATCCAATTAACTTTTTTTTTTATTGCAGGTTTAGACACACTGAACACGAGGTGTTAAAACACCATGCATAAACAGGAACTGACAAAGACGAAAACTAAATACAGATAGAAATTAACAGAAACAGGTGGCACAGAGATGATGACAATGTCTATCACAGGTGAAGGCTGATCAGGGCCAGATATGAGATGAGATGAGATTAGATTTTCAAGAGTTCAGTTCGCCTATCCACAAGTTTCCGAGGGGCGCTCCTGTAAAAAATAAAGTGGGTGAAACTTCCGGTGAGGCGGCAGAAGTAGCATTCCAATGGTATTTTGTGTGTTAGTTAGCGAAGAGGCTAGCTGTTTTTCGGAGAATTATTTTACTATTTAAAGACGCAAATCTTTATGAGAGATGTCGTTACGGAGCTCAGGGACAACATGTGCTGTTCGCGGTTGTATGTATAACCGGACTAAACTAATTCAGTGGCTTAAACGTGATTGTTTTGAACATTAAGCTGAAAACGAAATCAGAGTGATCCTGCCAGAGCCCGTCTCTGTTCCTGCCAACGACTGTAGTTTCCATCACCTCCCAAAAGACGACGAATCTTCCTGTGTAGGCTACATTTGTTTAAATTCTTAATATTCTATAAACTCCATCAGCATGTGATTGGCTGTTCGCTACTGATGTTACACCTAAACTAAGGATCAAAGCCTGAGGTGACAGAAAACCAAATGTGTCAGTTAATGTATTCAAGTAGCACATTCATTTATAATTTTGAATAAAATGTGTATTTTTTATTTTAATTGTTTGTCAGCTCGCACAACTGTCTGTCACCATGCCTTGATGAGTATTGATTATTAATAATGTTATTATAATACTCCCAATCAACTACTGCGGAGGGTAAAGGTACTGTTATTTCACCCTTTTGAATTTCGTTGAGGTTGTGTTCCCACATCGTTAGCTAGTTTGGATCGCTATAACTTGAATGACTGTCAACTGTTGAATGAACGAGTGTCAAGCATGTCAAATCGCGCTTTGTTTACTTCCAACCGGAAGTCGCGCCCACTTTTGACGCAAGGCCTCATGGGGCGTAGGAAACTTGTGGATAAAGTGCGGCGCTGTATTACCAGACGGGCTTTGGTTCTACAAGCGATTTGATTGGAGACCAACAGCAACAGCCAATCACAATTGACCTTTAATTTTCTGATTGGTTGATTTTGTGTCACACTTGTAAAGCTGTTGCAAGTTGAGCGAGCATGTGTGTTAAGAGTTGAGCGCGCACAGAATTAAGAGGTTGAGAGAGAGAAAGGGACTTGACAGGAGCGCAGAGAATAAGTTTGAGAGAGCACCTACGTAAACTACGTGAGAGGGGTTATTATTGCACGTTAATATGGATAATAGCAAATACATTTATTGAGCACAGAATAGTTTTTTCTTTGCTCAAACAATTTTTTTTTGCGATTGTTAATTTCTGTTCAAAATATAATGCACTGTGCTTGCAAAATATAGTTATCTGTGCTCTACACTTACAATTACTCGCTCAGGATATATGCTGCGTTCACGTGCTATGGTAATTATGGTAAACACCAAAAGCCGACGTGGAAAATGCACATGAACACCACCCAGTTGAATGCAACACACTGGTAAATACCAGTTCACAAGTGGAAAATATCCTAGTATAACGTCATAGACCTCGAGTTTTACAAAATGAGCCAATGGCAAAGAAATGCCATGGGTCTGCGGAATTTGCATTACGCAACCTCGTGGGTATAAATGGAGTACACCGGCAATATGCAGACATGTTTTTCACTTCGGAGCCAAGAGTTTCTCTTCACTCCACAGCCATTTCTGACTTCACTCTACGAGACGAGCAACTCTCCACTGTTGGTATGATGGCGATCTCCAGCGAGTTAACACTGGCTGTCACTAGTTCACTCTCGAGACCAGGTTTGCGAAGACAAGGACCTGATGCTCTGGCACCTAGCTCATCTGGGCCTTTGGGTCAACTGGTAGAAGAGCAAACTCTGCGCTGTGCAGAGGATCTCTTTTCTCGGTATGGAAATCGCCTCACTCGCCATGTCCGTGCAGCTTACGAGCACTCACGAGCGCAGACAATTCAAGGGCTCCTGGGACATATGGTATCTGCATCCACGGCAACGCCATGGGCATGGTGGGCATGGCAACACAGCGCCCTCTGAGTACCAGTTACTCTGACCTGCTGTCAGACCTTCTCCCTGTGGTCGAACCTCAGTTTTCTACGGGCTGGAGTGCCCCTGGAACAGATGCCTCCACCACGGGTTGGGGCGCCATGTGCAATGGGCATGCTGCCGTGGGCTCCTGGACAGGACCCCAGCGGCTTTGGTATGTCAATTGCCTTGAGTTGCTGACAGTACATCTTGGGGTCAACACGTACTAGTCCAATCAGACAATATCGCCACTATAGCGTACATCAACCATCAAGGCTGATGTACGCCGTATGTCGCAACTCGCCCGCCACCTCCTCATATGGAGTCAGAAGCATCTGAGGTTGCTTCGAGCCATTTATATTCCTGAAGCCCCTCCCTGGAGAATGGCGACTCCATCCCAGCTCGGTCCAGCTGATTTGCTGACAAGTTCGGGGACGCACAGATAGATTGGTTTTCCTCTCACGACTTGACCCATTGCGCCCTGTATTATTCTCTGACAGAGGGCACACTCGGCACGGATGCACTGGCGTACAGCTGGCCGTGTGGCCGCACATATGCATTTCCCCCAGTGAGCCTTCTTGCACAGACCCTGCAGTGGAGGGAGGACATGAGCAGGTCATTTTGGTTGCGCTGCACTGGCCCAACCGGACCTGGTTCTCTGAATTTGTACTCCTCTCGACAGCAGCTCCCTGGAAAATTCCTCTGAGGAAGGACATCCTTTCTCAAGGACGGGGCACCCTATTGCACCCTCACCCCGATCTTTGCAACCACCACATGTGGCTCCTGGACAGGACGAGGCAGGTTTGAGTACCCTACCACCTGCAGTGGTAGCTACCATCACTTCCGCTACAGCGTCGTCCACAAGACACGCCTACGCGTTGAAGTGGAACCTCCTTGTCAACGGGTGCTCTTCTCGCCGAGAAGACCCCTGGAGGCGTTCGATCAGTGTCGTGCTTTCATTCCTTCCAGATGGGTTGGAGCGAAGGCTGTCTCCCTCTACCCTCAAAGTATTCGTAGCCGCCATTGCCGCACACCCAGCCTTGGCACTGCTCTGTCCAGTACGCACCCTCCGCGCCTATATAGACAGAACACAGTGTTTCAGGACTTCAGACCTGCTTTTTGTCTGTTATGGTGAAAAGCAGAAGGGAAAGGCTGTCTCCAAGCAAAGGTTGTCTCACTGGATAGTGGACCCCATTGCTTTGGCATACCAACAGCAAGGTCGACCATGCCCCCTTGGTGTGACTGCCCACTCCACCTAGAGTTTTGCGTCCTCTTGGGCTCTAGCGTATGGCGTCTCACTAACAGACATCTGCAGAGCTGCAGGCTGGGCAACACCCTACACACTCAACAGATTCTACAATCTCCGAGTGGAGCCCGTGTCCTCCTCTCATGTACTCGCTTCAACCAGCTAGTACAGCAGCTATGATCCTGGCTAGAGTCAGGACAAATGCGCATAATACTCCATTTCGAAGTCCTTGCACTGGCCCCTAGTCAGGTTCCATGTTGATTTTAAAATTCTTATACTTGCATATAAGGCATTGCATATTTTAGGCTGCCCCTCTGTCTCTCTCTGTCCTTTTCTTTTTATGAGAAAGAAAAAAAAAGAGCCAAGTAACGGGCTACATTGTGTACTTTAACCTAGTAGATTTCACCTATGTACTGAGAAGGGCTGTTCATCAAATGTGTCCCCATTGATAAGCAAATACATGACATGATAAACAAATAGGTCTTTGTTAATTCCAATAAAAATACTTTACTGCCACCACTTGTCCATCGAACATGTGGGCATTTCGTGTTTTAAGCAGATGCATACAGAAACTTACCCTGACAAGTTTCTCACACTTTCTGTCATTTTTGTCCCTTTTTAACTCAGAACATGTTTATTGCTGCTTACAGGCTGTAGAGGGCAGTGCATACAAAATATATTTCTATTTGCATTGTCTTTATAAAATAGCTAGAGCTCAATTAGGAATACAAACAGGACTAGGCTGAAATAAGAAATAAATATTTTATTATAAAGAATCCTAGAAACAATAAATAGTTTTGATTTAGCTACACAAGGTGTGACCTTATACAGTGGAAAATATAATACACCCCACACTTTTTTTTTTGTTGATACCACGTAACGTATTATGCCGTTTTACAAAAAATAAAAAGCATGAAAAATCATGGTTGTCACTGTGGTGGTTTTTGGCAGACTCTGCACATTGCTTTTTTTTCTCTCTTTCAACAGTGTTAGTTTGTCCAGAGATTACGACCTAAAACTACATTACTGTTTTTAATGTCTTAAAAAAAAACTAAAATAAAACGCACCCATCTATATGTTCCTTCTCTCATTTCTAAGTCTGATTGATTCTAGTGAAATCGGTTCATTCCAAATGTTACTCTCTTATACAGTAAATCTCAAAGGAGTTTGATTCATTCTAGTAAGTCACATCATCCCAACCGATCCTCTTTTTCATATGCAGCTTAGTCGGACGGACAATTCATGTAAATGAACCGATTCACTAAAATCTATTACTGTATAGGTTATTGAATCATTTACATACATTAGATTGTTTCTGTTGAATTTAGTCTACATTTACATTTTTAAGTTCGATACTGTAAACCTAATCATGATTGTTCACTTATTCAGTTAGTGTATTTCTATACACCATAAAAAATTACACCACTGTGATATTTTCCCCTGACTTATATCGTCCCGAGTTTCAGTGCCTTTTATGCTCTCCCCTGAGAATAGTGTTCATGCAGTTAACACATTCATTACTCCTTCTGATCTCAGGTTGCATAGCTTCAGTAAACACACTAACCCCTCTTGAGGATTTTAAAAAATGTAATATCTAGTAAGAGTGTCCTAGATATCTTTTATAATAACTTTGGTAACTTGTGCAAGACTGCAATGAATCTTTCAGAGACTCCTTGTTTTAAGGGCCTTTTTAGTGCTTGCATTTCTTTCCTTCATTCTTTGTTGGTTGTGTATCTGGTTGGCTGTACAGTAGAGGTAGAATATGAAGACATATGATCCCCAGACTGATGCACACACAGACCAGAGCTGTTCCAATTGAGTTGTTAAAGGTAATAGGTGGAGCAGTGACCAGCAGCTGTGCCTTTCTAAGCACCATGTCCGTTTCAAGGGCCTTCATCTGAAAGAGTGTTCCAATTATTCCACATATGTGGAACAGCTGATGGCTGTGGCCTGTAGGGGTCAGAAGAGAGCCATTCACATGAGAAACACTGAATGAAGATTACTGAAGAAGTACCTGCATGTGGACCTGTGTTAAAGCAACATGACATCATGACTTTTGCGTAAACATACACGCCACTTTCAAGTCAAGTGGCATGTTATCTATACGTATTCTGAGCTATCCGTGTGTATCCGTGTTTATGATGTACAGCATGTCTATGCCATTACTGTCTGAGTGAATGTACATGCCATTAAATGTCTAAAAATGTAGATCTACATCTGGGGAGCGATGTAGATCTAGGTTTTTTCCTAGAATGTAGGGGAAGACTCATAAATGCTATTAACCCTAGTGACGGGTAGGTTTAGGGACGCGGTTGAGGTAATTCATATATTTATATATACAGTAATAACATTAAGTCAACGGTGTTCATAAACACGCCGAAAATGATTATGTGTGTTGATAGCATGCCAAAAACGGAAATACGAATCGGCGTGTCACACACGCAATTTCATGAGATCAATCTGGTTAAAGAGTAATTTTCTTGAAATAAAGCTGCAATATGTAACTTTTTTTGGTTAACAAATAACACAAATCAGTTATTGTGCAAGTACATACAACATAAGTGTGCAAAACTGTCTCTCTAGCCTACCCTGATTCACAACGGTGAGCTTATAAAAATGATTTAGCCTATAATTTAAGCTGTCAGGTCTGATTTCACAGGAAATGTCAATTTGAGGTCATTTGCCTTTGTGTGGTTACGTCACATGCGTTTCAGATATAAACTTGTCATCTAAATTGCTGCTTTTAAAAGAAAGGTTTAAACGATGATCATTGTTGACATCTGGTTAATGCTCTGTTGTCAAAACCAACAAACCACGTACTGCAGAGAGCTTACAGTAAAAAAGGGAATGTGACAGAGCCCATGCTAAAATGAGAGTAAATTTTGGCATGGTTTTTGCGACAACCAGGGCTGATCATTCCGACAACTTGCAATTTGATGTTTCAAACAGAAATGGCGATAGAGAAGCAAAAGTCCCATACTGCAGCTATACGCCTTATTCACGGCAGCGCCATCTTTGATTTTTAATGAGAATGAAAGCGAGGCTGTGAGGGATAGACTTGCATCTCTTCAATGGGCTGTACTGTTATTTAATGTGTTTTCGGATTGTTCTGCTCATGAAACACTGGAAAAATATCTTTCCAAGATGTCAGTTGACAAAAAACTCCCGACAATGTAAGCTGTGGAAAATTTTAAGTAATCTAGCCGCTTTATTCAGCTTTTTACAGCAGATGCCATTGGAAACATGGTAAGTCTATCCCTCACAGCCTCACTTTCATACCCGTCATGGCGCTGCTCTGAATAAGGTCTATATAGTATGGTTTCTGAATTTTCTTTGTAAACTTTGAAACTTAAACTTTATAATTTAACATTCACTTTAATTCAGATAAGCCCCTTTCACACAGCGCGTTGATCCAGGGAAATTGCCGGGAAATTGCCAGAACGCCTTCTGTGTGAACGCAAACATGACCCGGGATTGATACCGGGACTGATCCCGGGTTGGGGACCTAGTAACATTGCCGGAATCAGTCCCGGAACGCGCGCTGTGTGAACAAAAGCCAGGACCAATACCGTAAGGGGTGTGTCATAGTGATGACGCTTGTGCCATCGCGCAACTCTGTTGCTCTTAGAAGAAAGTTTGTGTTCGGCATCAACAAAGCAAGGACGAACAGAAATGTCTGCAAACTGGAGCGAAGCAGAGACCAGGAGCTCCTCACTATCTGCGCTGAAGCTGAGATCGTTCACCAGTTTTGTGTAACGGTATGCACGTGTACAGGTTTTCGACGCGTGCGTTACACGTCTCATCCTGATGTCATGTGTCTTTCCGGGATCTTTACAGGTTGTGTGTGAACGCACTCACAGATCCCGGCAAATCACTGGCAGTGTGAATGAACCAAAATCAAACGCCCCCAGGACAAATGCCGGGTCACATAATCCGTGTATTTACCGGAATCTCTGTGTGAAAGGGGCTATACTGTCTGTGTTCTTAAAACCCTCAGTAATCAACTTGTTCACACCAGTCTTCTTAAAAGAGATAATGTATGAAACGAACACAAATTCATAGCACAGATATACACTGTACAAATATTTCTGTTGTCATCTTTTACCTATGTAGTCAAAGCGTCCAGGTGCCAGTCTCTCAGGTAAATGGGTTGCAAACAGGAAGGCGGTGAGAAATGCAAACAGTATATGGGGAACATGAATGGAGTTTGCTTCATTATCAGTGCAACCCTCACCTACACACAGAAACAACTGGAAAGAGGCAACACAAAAAAACAAAAGTCACACCATATTAACTTTAAACTATAAATATGTAACATGCATAAACATCCCTTGCTCTATAGTATGTTTATTATACATGTTTACATATATATATGTTACCCTGTAGAACAGAGGAATGTTGTCAAACAGGTAAGGGTAGGCAAAGGCAAGAATTCGAAACACTTTACTCAGCCTTGGTCTCGGTTTCTCTGAGAATCTGAAAGGTAGGAAGTGAAAGACATATTTCTATGTTCACTAATGCTAACTTCAGTTTCAGTGTCAGAGATGAGGTGTTATGTAATTGTTAGTTGCAGACAGAAGTGGGTGATTGTTCATATCAGAAAAACACATAACCACATTATTAACATTATGTGGTGGAAGTTTTTTTTCCGTTGATAATATTATAGAGCATTTTTATTTATTGGGTTTGAAGGCATTTAAAGAAAGAGCAGGATTAAGATGGATTAGCGAGCATCGGATCATTCTGACACATTATGTTACCTTTCATCGATGTCATGGTTATAGTGTAGGAATGGTAGGCCAAGCCTTAGTAAAAAAGCGGAAAGTAAAATATTATTAATCTATGAAGCTACCATGCTGTATCATGTTTATAACAAGCCCTGTATTCACACACTACTGTGGCACAGACATAATATGTCATTATATGTAAAATTTAGGACATTTTCTTTCATGGTGCTATTTGCGTTAGTGTTGGGGAGTTACTAAAAAGTAGGGTACACCAACTTAGCATGATTAAGCTATTTTCATATTAATTTAACTTTTTTCTATTAACAACTTTATCCAATGAGTACCAATGTATGATCAAATGCTACATTGCTAATATCTGATCTGAGGAAACAGTAAAACTAAACGGTCCTCTGTCCAGGTCAGGTCTAATATATAGGCTGCATGCGGACATGCATTCAGTAATGCATACTGCAGTGGGTGAAAAAAAGTGGAAAGAGTAGGATGTCCAAATTCATATTCCTTAAACTGTAAACAAACAGTACCCAAATGACCTAATACTTCGGGTCGAGATTTTGAAGTGCGCATCCAGTGAATTTTTTACTATCACATGAGACCATGGGAGAGGAGTTGTGAAAAGCAGTGAAGCGATGCAACTGATGCTGGTAGGTCACATGATAATGACAGTGTATTTACAAAAAGTACCTGCTCAGAAATTGAACACTATTCCGGCCGCAGTCATTGCACTTGGAAGTGAATCTTTCTTGTGAAAGTTTTTGAATTATATATGTAAACTGCGTTATACAAATCAAGGTGTTTTTGTAGTATTTAGTATAGATGTACCTGTTCAAATTTGATAATGTCACCCTAATTGATGTGAGCTTGTTCCACACCTAATACGTAACCCGCAAATATGCAAACTGCATTTCTGTAACCAGTGTAACTTGTGGCGTGTTTGTTAGCAATGAGGAGCCTTACCTGGAGTAGCAGGCCATGCTGGTTGAGAAGATGGTGTTTAGTAAAGCTACAGGAATGTAGTAGGAATGAAATGTGCTGTTCACCCACGAGTCAGGAAAAGCATATGCCGAGTAACTGATCGCTGAACCTGCATCAACATACAATCAGTCACATAAATACATTTTAGTGTGGTGGGGATGATTTGGTAATGACGTGTGGAAATGTGCTTCATTTGTAGTGTGATTCTGTAAGATTTTTCTTGTTTATTAATACACATAAACACTACTTATTAGTTAATTACTTCCAAATAGTACAGTCACAAGTTGTCTGTATTGTACTTACTGTACTTTACTTACCTACTGAATTTATTCATAGACATATTAAATGAAGATTACTCTGTTAAAAATGATAAGATATGCAAAAAATACAGTATATTAGAACCATACCAGTTATTGGCTGATATTAGAGATTTCTAAGTTGATCTCTATATTTAATTGTGCATTTATCATTTTGCCATCATCTAAATTTACATTTTTAAAGTTTTAATTTAAGCAAGCTTTAGATCTATTTTTCCATATTGTACATTATAATGTTGTCATTTAAAATGGTTGATTTTAGATTTTTAGCAATTCATTTTTCATTTATTTACAAAAAAAAAAAACATAGAATTTATATTTTGGACATTTGTTTGTTACTGGCCAAAATTTTTAATAATAATTTGTTTATCTGTGTTGGATGGATTTTTATCATCAGGTCCTTCCTGGAAACAATGTACAGAATTGATGTACTTTGTATATGGTTGTGTAATGTCAATTGTATTTGTTTTAATTGTGTCAGAAATCCATTGTGCCATTTTAAATATATGCAGTGCACAACCTTGAAGTTTGAACTTCATTTTTTTTTTGGCAATATTTCCCATAACAAGCCAAGGAACTAATAGTGTTTAAGTGAACCTGTCTGTGTGTTCCTCTCTTACCGAGACTGTACAGGCTGAGTGCTCCATAGTCAAAGAAGTAACAGATATGGCGAGAGCAGGTAGACATGGTACTGAAGGTGTGGGCACAGCTGGAGGCCAGTGGATAAACACAGCAGGAGAACAAAAACACTAGCAGAGGCCATGTGTACTCATTATACCACACATCCTCCTCCATCAACAACACTGTCATCAACTTCCAGAGAAAATACCTGGCAGAGAAAGAGAGAGAGACGTGATGATGGCAGACAGCTCTGCAATGCTACAACTCGCAACAAAAAAAGTTATACAGTGAAATTTCCACCCTGGAAATCAACATTCTATGCATTAGATTTAAAAATATACATTTTCAGTCCTTTGATTTTTTCCTCTCTTTTCCACAGAAAGACTGGACGGACAACTCCTTGCATGGTTTCCACGCCAGATCTGACATTGAAACTATATCCTAGCAGCATGTAAACAAAAGATTAGAGGACAAAGGCCAGTAAGAAGATTGTATTGAAATATTTAACTTGCCCTGACTTGCTCGCAGAGTTTTTTTTACTAGGGATGTATCTAACAGGTGGATGCAGAAACAAACAGTCTTATCAGTTTCTATAGGTCTGTGTTTAGAGCACCGGTAAAGCCTGTTTCTAAGGTATTAATGTACAGTAAAGATAAGAATTAATAGATGGTACAGACTCCTTACATTCAGTGTTCCCATGCACCCCAGTCAACTTTTGTCTTGCAGTCATTAGAGATTAAATATTAATACATATTGATTGCAGTCACAAAGAGGATTTTTTTTTATGACATTTTATGGGTTTAGCAATGTCAGCCCTGCCCTAAAAAATGTGATATTACAAGGTGTCCTAAATCTTTTTTTTTTTTTTTTTTTTTTTAAATCTCAGGATTCTTAAGTGATGAATTTTACAGGTCTGGTTTATTCTTGTTTGCTTTAGAGGGATCAGAGTAATATAACCAAACATTAACACGGAGTCAAGTTACAGATTCCAAGTTTTGTCCTATTGATTTACTGTTGGTTGACTGTGTATTTAACCATTGTGTGGGATCAGAGGATGTGTTAGCTCTGAGATATGGCATACTTTAAATAGACGGGTCTTGGCAAAGTATTTTTGATATGAACTGCATTTACAGTACATTTAATAATCTAGCAGATTTAAAGCAGTTTATCATGCAGGAATTTGCCAATACGGAATAGTTATTTAAAAAATAAATCATCTAATATCTTATTGTATACATACATGTTTATAAGATATATCATTTTTATTATATAAAAACATAACATAATATTCATTATCAAATGTGTTCCATTAATTACATGCCCAAGAAAAAGTTAGCATTTGCATGTCTGTGACTTTTTGTGGAGCATTGGTTAACATGAGGCAGGATTGAGACATTATGTAATAACCGAATGATCTCAGTGAATAAGGTTTTGAATGATCTCAGTTCCGTTCACAGACCTGGATGGAAGTTGTCTGGAAGAATAACCCAATACAATGACAACAAGCAGGCATTTATCTTAAAACATTCGTTAACACTTTATTTCGATAGTCCACTTTAGACGTTTTACTAACTTTAAGTAACTTTTCAACTACATGTCAACTAACTGTCATTAGAGTAGACTGTCAGCTTAATATCTGCTAACACTTTATTTTGGTGGTCCCCCAACAGACATTCAACTGACTACAAGTAACTTGGCGACTACAAGTAATCTACAAGTGACAGTTAGTTGACATGTAGTTGAAAGGTTACTTATAATTAATTAAAGTGAATTTCAAAAGTGTAACCAAACATTCACTTATAACTGCCTGTCAGCTAAATTAGTAAATTACCAAAATGTTTAAAACAAAGACACATAGACTGCCACAGGTTAAAGAATCAAAGGGGACATAAGCAGCTCTCGACATGTTTACGTCTGAAGAAATCTCTGGTGGGAATCATGGCGGGAGCTCATTAACAGTAATGGTAGACTTTCTGTGTTCATCCAGCAAGGTGAACTCTCCTCAGAACGACTCAGCTGGGTTAACCCTCGATGAGGGACGTGACAATCCAATGTGGAGGTTCTCAACTCAAACTACTGTAAGTCTCAGCACACCATGGCCATGGAGCTTGTGTAAGTTTATACTATTGAAGTTTATATTATTGTCTCTGAGTTACAAGGTTTTTTTTTTTTGTAAAAGCCATACTGAGAAAGTGGCAAAGAGATGATATATAGAGAGAAAGCAAAGACGAGAGATAACATACCATGTTGGTAGAAAGTGTGTCCAGACATTGAGGGTCTCATTGGTCAGCTGAAAAAGACTCAACACACAGTCTGTGGCCGAACTATGAGGGTGTCGATATCCAGAGATTATACTGTCCTCATGAAATGCCTACCATGGGGAAAAAGTCACAGAAAAATCCTCATTTAGTAATATAAAGACAAAACAGCTCTTTCTACAGGTAAAATGTCAAGCCAACAAAATAACGCAAAGCATATGAATGATGATATGTTTGGCTACAGACCTTCAAACTGTTGCCCATCAGGTTGCACAGTAATAAAAGAAAATACAAATCCAGTGATTCTTTCCTTCCTTGTGTTAATCATTAAAGAATACCTTTAACTATAAATCTCACAATATCAGTTTTGTGTTTTGTTAAATGAATGAACTTACTTTGGGCACCTGGTGGACGGTGAAGACACGGCGTAGTTTGATCAAGCTGAACATGTTTCCCAGATGAATGTCCCTCGGTGCCTGACTCAGGAGAGAGAGGCAGATACACAAACACACCAGCAGGTACAGAGACAAATGCACATACACACACTCATCCACTCGAGACTGGCCCGGTTAGCCCTGCCCTTGTCATCACACCTACAGACATTAACCTCTAACACAAACCCACACACATACCTGACACACAGGCTAGGTGAGAACGCTCACAGGAACTATTCAGATGCACATTGTTTTAGAATCAGAGAGTTTAACTCCAAACACACACATAATATACACAACAGTCTCACGTAGCAGTTCGTTCAAAAGTTTGGGATCAGTAAAATGTTTTGAAAGAAATGTAGTTGTAGTGTTTGGGACACATTAAATAAATCAAAGGTTCAAACTGTTCATCAAAGAATCCTGGAAAAAAAAAATATGTCACGATTTCCACAAAAAAGCAACACAATAGATTTTCACCATAGATAAAAATAAGACGTGTCTGGAGCAGCAAATCAGCACAATAGAATGATTTCTGAAGGATCATGTGACACTGAATACACTGAGTACAGGAATAAATTAATATTCAGTTAACAGTTATTTTTTAAATAATATTTCTCAATAAATGCAGAATATATAAGATAATTTTAAGGACAAATACAAATATTTAAGAATTATGTCAACAAAAATCGTATTTTCCCCTTTTCTCGGCAGGTTAACACTTAACTGTCACCGTCCCACAGGTGGGACGTTTGCCACTATATTTTTAAAACAATAATATCTTAGTAAATACCTTAAATAATATTGACAAACTATATATCATTTGAAAGCTTACAATCTCTAGTTTCCATATTTGGTGACTGATTTTCAAAATATATTACAGAGGAGCCATAATTTATCAATATGCAACAAGAATATTTTCATACTCATAACGCGTGTTCAGACCTTTATTTTAAAATAGCAGTAAACATGAAAAATCATGAAAAAATGGTTTTCATGCCAAAAAGTCAAAAGATAGAATCCATTCAATTATTTTGGAAAAAAACGTCTGAAAAGTTTGAAATATCAAGAAAAAATAATAAATTCACCATTTGTGACGTGGCAGCTAGCTATGACTTACATGCGTGGTCTTTGTATGTGTTTCTTAAAAGTTCAATTCATTTCAAAATCTGCCAAACTTTCCATACTACTTCTGAATAGGATCTCTACTTCAGAAATTGTATGAAAATTGTGAAAATAATGGTTCATATCACTCAAAACACATATAGAAATGCAGGCGCCCTTATATGGGCAGTAATGGAGTCTGATTGTGCCCTAGTGAAAAAGTTTGGTACTGCGCTCAAACAAAATCTTACAGAAAGCTCATTTTTTGAGATATCAGCCTAAAATTTGAAACACAACTTGTTCACTTTTTTGCTTTGATCTTTCTGCCGTTTTAGAGTAGCCCAGGTTTTGAAAATATATATTTTATGTAAAATATGAATAATTAATATTTTTACATTGTACATTTCCATAAACTCAAACTTCTATAACTTTTTTTGTTTCACTTTCTTAATTTATTTCACTTCTACAAAAATCTGCCAAATGTCTTCTTTAAAACAAGACCAATCATATGTCTATATTCCAAAGCATTCTTGAATTACAACCATTTAAGTTTGAAATGTGCATTTTCATGTCTATTCAAAAAAGGGGGGGGGGGGGTGACAGTTAAGAGGTTAAACAGGTTTCTCAGTGACTTTTGTTCTCAAGCTATAATAATAATAATAATAATAATGAGGCACAAAATAACAGATTTGCATTATTATATATTTTCAAACAAGATCAAGATTGCCCTAATCTATACATGGAAAACTGAGCTTGTTGTGCTGTTCTGGGACAGACGCAGCTCATTCAGGGTGGGGTGTTTTAGGCAGTTTCAGTCAGTGCAGGTGAAGGTGTGTACTGAATGGAGGGTGTGAAATAACTTAGGCCTATATTTACAATGCTAATTATAACATGCTAAAACAGAGCTAATCGTTCTTCAGTCTGTACTAATCCAATGACAACGCATAACCATTTTTCACTTTTTTGTACCATTCAAGAGCATGAAGCAAACTGTAATTATTGGTATTGTTTACCTGTAAATATATAATTTGTTTACCTCTTACCTTAACAGAAGTGAAAAGTAGGCCTATGTTAGTGTGGTAAACTAAAAGAAACTTGGCATAGAAAGCAAAGGTGGGTAAAGAAGAGTGGGTGGGTCAGTATCATTAACATCCTATTTATATTTTTCTATGTTGTTGTCTCCATCCCTAGAATAATAACAAATATTGTCTGCTTTTTTATTTGCTAGAATAATACGTCCCAAGAATAATAACACAATTACAGAGAATCAAGTGTGATATTTGGATAATACATTATATAGTAGTACTATCAATCATATGTTTCCATTTAAAAACATATCAACAAGGGCATGTTGTGATTTTGGTGTGCAGAGTTTGAAATGAAAGGACGGATGACTGTAAACTTGACAGACATTGCACAATATGTTAAATATTACAGTTACAGTGAAGGTGTGGGTGAAGCAGTTTTATTGTTTATGCAACAGTTAAACGGTAATGCCAAATGTCACCCCATGATGGCAGCATTTTCTCAGTCAAAATTATTCATCACATCTCTCTGTTTCCAGCGTCGAAATTGTGACAATTCGTATTCCTTTAGTTACGAAGTTTTGTTTTCGTCTTTGTTCGATTGATGTCTCTTAAATCCTCTCTGAATATCTCCCTGAACTTCCCTTGCTCTGCATGAAAGAAATGTAACACAGTACAACTATAAAGTCAGAGAGATAGTGTGCTGTAAATACAAATTAAAGTATATAAAATAAATACAAGGTCTAAACCCCTTAAAAGTGGCAGATATATAAGGGTATACGTGTGCAAAGAAGTACAAATTATTGCTCCTTGTTCCACCAATGATGTGAGCTATTATTTTAAGCTCCATTAGCCCTCAACCAAAAAATAAAACACACTTACATACAAACATACATGCATATATAGGCCTATAACTCTGATTGAACTTGACTCAATCATGGACAGCAGTTCCACATGATAGAAACTGATGTTATCTCACTCAAATACTTCATGTGGGATGAACTAAACTGCAGTTTAAATGAAGTGAACAACATCATTCATAATTAAATAAGTCTCCTTATATTCTCCAATGAAAAATATCGACTGGTAGAAGCAGAACTGAATGCTTACTGATATACCAGTAATGCTTTGTTGTTTTTGTTGTAACCAGTGGGTACAAACCCTGAACCCTTGACGTAACCCATGTAGTTGCTTACACTAGCCTACTATACTTTTGTGGGTAATACCATTACCAACACATTCTCACCCCAAGGCGCCACCTTTGACCATGCTTCAATATTTGACGCTTTTAGGTGCTAAAGGAAAAGCGTCAGTTAGATGACGCGGGTAGGTTTAGGTCTGGGGTAGGGTTACACGCGATCCTAGGGCGTCATCTGGCGCTAAAGGGCGCCTAAAGCGTCAGATATTGACGCATGGTCAAAATGCTTCCCAAGGCGTCAGTTAGGTGACGCCTAGGGCTGGTAATACACAAGTAGCCTACACTGAAAGTGCATGTACTGCAAAATAAAGTGCTGTGCAACCAGTCTAGATTGAACTTATCAGGAGTTTATCTTTTAAGAAGTGGGTATAGCAAATGAATCAAGATGCAAAAGGCTATTTAAGAAACATATCCGCCATTACACTGGCACTTGTCCAGTCTTCCTAGATTAGCAGAGAAGGACATTTGCTTTATCACTGCAGCAGCTCTCTCATTACCCCTCTCTCTCTCTCTCAATTCAGCTCAAACACTTTTCTTCTGCTTCATTAAGTGTGTTTGTGTGCGTGTTTGTGTGTGTATCGTCTGGAGGGCAAACATGAGATGATGTTTGTGGGAGTAAGCAGGGCTATGTGTGTGTGTGTGGCCTTGCTTGCTGCATAATTAAACATCAGCAGCAGCCGTGTGGAGGCCAGATGCAGACCGAATGAAACAGTGCGGCAGAGGGCACAGCCTATACGACCCCCCAGACTGACACAATATGCAAGCGTCAACTCCTGCCTCCACATCTGTCTGTCTCGCTTTTCAGCAGGGATATTTTTGTCGCCCTCGGACACAGTAATTGAACCAAGGGTAAAATATATTTGAACATCTCAGATGAAAGGAGTCTGAACTCTGCATAGCTGAGGTATTAGGTCATAAATGGGAAATGACACAAGCGTGTGTGTGTGGGGGAATCTCTCACAGACACAAAGCACACATCACTCACTGTGTCCCGTTACAATGGCAAACCAAGCAGACATCGGGGAGGCAGACATGAGCTGAATGTAATGAAACACTCAAGAATAAACTGATATTTGACAGGTCGGTGTTAGTCTGGGAATTGTTTTTCCTGTGCATTGCAGGTTTGGGTGAGCGAGTGTTTCTCTGAAAGAGAGGAGTTTTAAAAAGACACTTCAAGGCAAGACAACACAGGTAAAAAAAAAAAAAAAAAATCGAAACAAAAAAACTAATAGAGAGTTGATTAACCACCACAGGACCTTAATTGTTTTGCAGTATACATTTGAATGTTATTGAACTATTATGGTTAAATAAGCAAATGAGTCATATGCACTAATGTGCATAACTTTCCAGAAGTTATATAAATTATGAACATTGAATTAAGCCACTATCTTCAAATTACTTTTTTTTTTTTAAAAACATTTAGTTAACATATCAGAGTTAAAGGTTTTTACAGAGGATTTTAGATTTCGATTTCTATTTTTATCACCCCATACATTGGATTGATAAAGCCAGAAAAAAAACATCATGTTGTTATTAATAAATAAATCAGGTGAATGATATAAGAAAAAAATATAGAATATAGATGAGAATGAAATTGGAAAGTCTGTTGAAAGTGCTACTGAAGTGGAGAATTCTGGCTCAGTAAATAGTTAATATTGTAATGTATTTCAAATAAATGTATTTTATGCTAAGTATGCTACAAATATATGTACATATTTACTTATAAATACCCTCTAATTGTACTGAATTGATATACTTAAAGTTTGCTAAATTGGAACAACTAATTCTGTACTTTGGCTATGGAAGTAGAGTCCAACTAAAGATATACTGAAGTATATTTGATCGTGCTAAAGTGGAACTATTGCAAATATACTTAAAAATGTTTAATTTAAAGGCTGATATTATACAGAGATCATACTATGCTTACTAGTAGTGATATTAAAACACATTTTAGGCTTAATATTAAGAAAAGTGCAATAAATAAGTAAAATAAAGCTTAATTATAGTATTTATGTCAGTATCAGGCGATATGTAGTAAATAGCCTATGCTAATGGCTTTGTATACTTATTAGAAAATAAATGTATTTTAAATACATTTTAGTATGTTTTTTTTCACTATGGGAATCTACAGATGCAAATAGAAAAAGTGTAAAAAAACAAAACATGCCAATTTTAGATTAAACCTATGGTTTTGCCTGTTGTGTCTAGCCTTGAAAGACTAAACTCTCGGGTTGGGGGGAAAGATATCCATTTACCTATTAATTGAGATCTTCTTCTGAATTATCTTGATTCTAAAAATCTAGATGCCAAAACGAATCAAACTGAAACCAGTCTCATTACTGCATTAAAGAGAAGAAGAAAAAAAACCTTGTATAGACCACAAGCGTCAGCTGGCTGAGTCTGGGTAAAAACAGTGATAATCTGATCAGACAGTCATTAAAAGATGAGCTCCATGGGGCGCCTTCGCCCAGTCTAGCAGTGGTATGAGCTCAGCTAATGCTGGCTACAACAACATACAGACTACTGAGAGAGGCAGAGGCAGGACAGAAGATTGAGAATGAGCAGACCGCAGGCTGCAGCTAGTAATTAGACCACAGTGACCATATGAGTGACTGAGATAGAGAGAATGTCACAGGGATTAGTGAACAGGGACATCAGAGATAAATGTTTTTGGAGGGTGATGCAGTAGACACCTAAGGCAGTGTACAACACTGGTCATTTCTTCTCAGCAAGTGAGGGAGAATGTATAAGTGACCGGATAGGACTTAAAAATGAGATATGGGACTAAATACATTTAAAGTTGATTACAAACCACATCCTTTCTAAACAAATGGGCTAAAGTCAAAAATCCTGTTCTATTAAAATAAACACAGTAGACAAAATGTATGTATAAAACGAAAATGCCTTTATTTATACAACTTTAAAAAAGCAATTTAAAGCACAAAGACTTTAATAAAGATTTTGTCCTGCATAAAAATGATCGCATATTGTGCTTCCTTTGCAAAGTCTGTACAACCTCTGGGTATGCAGCTGTTGCGATCCAGTTCAACCATTTATTGCATACACATGAAATACACGTCAACTTATAACTCAAGAATGAAAAATAAGTGTCAAAAAGGAAGAGGGGTAAAAGATCAACCACGTTTCTACCGTTTTTCCAATTCTAAAATGTAGCAGCTTGCAGAGGAAGGCTTTGCACATCGTCCAGACTGGAAATATATATTAAGAGAGAGAGAGAGCTAGATGAGAATAAATTAATTCAAGAAACTATAGTTGTGCTTTAACATTGCTTACTTAAAGGAGTTCACTCAAATCCAAACGTTTGGTAAACACAACTCAAAAAGGAGGCTGCTTTGAAACCAGGCTTTCAAGATCAGACATGCTGTTCCAAGTCTCTCTTTTCCCTTTTGAAAAATGTAGCGCAGAGCGTTAGCTCTACATCAAGATTTGCACACATGCCCATAGATAGCAGTGATTAATTAAATTCCTAGTTCCCTTCTATATTCACTCTATATTATAAAAATCTAGACTGGAGGTAAAAAAAAAAAAAAAAAAAAAAAAAATCAAAAGGCATTTCTTTAGATGAGGAAGGCATGTATATACCACCGAATGTTCCATTAATCACACCATCTTTCAAAAGAAAACTAAAAAAAGAAGAAAAAAGACAAATGCTCGATGGCCTTCCACACTCCAAAGTTCAAGATAGAAATAACGCAAACTTCAGAGACTTTGGTACAGAATAAATGAAATCGCTCTCTGCCTAAACACACAACTGTCTGCCCATTAAGCGACAAGTATGAAATATGCATAGTAGTATATGTGAGATCCGTGTCGGTGAAACTACAAGAAACCAGATTTTCATGGAAAAACATGATTTTTAAACCAAAAAAGGTCAACACAAATGAATGCCACCAGGATAAAGCACCCATAGTCTCTCTAAAAGCTATCTCTGCCAAACAAACCAGAAGCTTTCAAATAAAACATTTAGAAATGTCACATTTTTCTTCTCTGACATTTACTTTCTGTTAATCGGAAGCCAAAAGCCCACACTAGAATGTGAACATCTGTTTGAGATGGTTCTGAACAGCAGGTTGTCAGATAATGGGATATCTCGCCATCTTAATGGCTATGTGAGATTAAGATCGACAGGATTCAGCCAGGTGGAGGTTTTACTGGTGAGGTCAAGAGGCTGAGAAACATTAGGAAGTGACATGGCCAAAACTCTTGAACTCAAGAAAATATTCCCATATGCAATCTCAAACACTTGGCTACACTAGACAGGGGGCTGTGTAGTATTATATTGTTGTGACGAGATGCTTTTGGATAAAAAAACAAAAAACAAAAACAGATGCTGTAGTCTTGCATCCAAATCATTTCACTATTTTAATGAGGAAGTTCTTATGATGTGTTTATTTTAATACATGAAACTGCATCTTTTGCTTGGCTAAGATGCTAATTATTGAACTGCTCTTGCTCTACATAAATGGCAACTGTGTTTTTGACACTCAAACCAAAGGGAATTAGATTTTACCTAAAAATAATAATAATACAAGACCTAATACAGTTGTCTAAAAACAATTTGTAAATTAAATAAAAAATTGAGGGAAAATTGAGGAAATAGATACAGCTACAATAACCGAGCAATCGGAAAACAAAAGGTGGACATTCCCTTATAAAATGATTCACCGCCAACAAGGCATGAGAGAGAGAAAAACTTGATTGATGTCACAATTCATCACATGGTTGTACAAAGGCATCCTCACCACACATGCATGCCACACAAGTAAAGTGCATGACCAGTCTACATGTAGCACACTTCAACTGAGGTTTAACTTCTTATTGGGATGAACACAGGCTACACAACCATTCAGACTCCCTCTAGTTTCTCAAAAAGCAACCAAACTGTTATACTCTATGCTTTGTGTTTGATAATCTAGCGTAGTGGTGTCTTAATACCTATAGCAATGTTTCCTGAAATCTGTTGTAAACATGAAGCAAGGGACCTATGACCTACTCTCTAAAGCTTTAAGTGCATTATGGGCAGGACTGGGCCGCATTAGTGACAGCTCAATCTGATTGTGGTGAGGTTTTGACAGAGCAAAGGATCATGAAATGCAGATTGGAGGCTGGACAGTAGGCTGAACAAAAGGCATTGTGTTCCCTTCTAATGTCAAACCGATTTAGTAAACCTTCTCTGAAACATAATGCTACACTTGAGGACATTTTGAGCATTTTTCTCCGTAGCTTGTATGCATTAGTGTTAAGCTCACAGGCTACGAACTTAAATGACTGTTGCAGCAAACTTGAATGTTTTTGCCTGTCTGGTGACTGACTATTTTCTGAGCTTTACTTCGAAAGAAGGTTCTGAAAGATGCTTTTCGATCCCGCATCTTGACTGAACTATGCCCAAATGTGGCAAATCTCAGCAGACGAGTTTCTCACTCAAAAAACCTGCAGATCTGGAGCTTTGAATATTAAATACCTAAGCCCTCCCTCTTCCTCATCCAGACACATGCTGCAAGCAGCTGCGTTTGTACCTAATTAAAACCTCAGCACAGACACCAGAAACACTGCAAATTACTGTCTCAAACAGAAGGCTACCGAAGTGTTCAGCCATTTTTTCCTCCATGCTAGACACAGTGGCCCTCACAGAGGCAGTCAGGAAGAGGACGTGAGGGTTTAAAGAGGTGTGCTCCGCTCTAGTTGTGCTTTGCCCTGCCTCCTTTCAGGTAGCTTTTCCAGCGCTTGACGAAGTCCCTGAAGATGGGCGAGTTGTCAATAGTACCCAGCAGCTGTAGCTGGTTGATGTGCGTTGTATGATAGTCCCAACGGGCCAGGTTGGGCGCCATGCCCAGTATAAAGTGGCGCAGGTCATAGATGGTGCCCGACCCCGTGTCATATAGGGGCAGCATAACTTTCAGAGACTCCATTCCCTTGCTGTACAGCTGACCTGCATCCCGACCGAGTTTCTCACCTGCGGTTTGCGCCAGGTCATACAGGCCTATGAGGGAATAGATAAACCCGTTCAGAACGAAGGAGCTAGGGATTGTGGGATACTCCTCATACCAGTCATACTTATTCATAAACACGGCTTTGACGCCGTGCTGCTCCGACGGCAGTTTGAAAGGTCCGGTGGCACGCAGGGCAGCCTTTAAGTACGTGTCATCTTTTGTCATCAGATAGGCACGCACTAGAGTGGACATGGCCTGCCCCTGCGCCATGGCCGAATACCAACCCGGCTCCAGCGCACGGAAACCTTCCCCAAGTTTACGAGTCACCATGATTGGCCAACCACCATGCTCGTCCTGGTTGCGCACCAACCAGTTGCTGGCGGCGAAAAAAGCCGCCATATGTGAAGTGGTGGAGATTGTGATATTGTCTATCATCCCGTGGCCGTGCAACAATAACTTTACGACACGTCGGGGCATGGTCTTGGTGGCTTTGACCGCTTTGGTGTTGGAGAGGCCGATGCCTTTGCGGAGGTCAGTGAGAAGGTCGCGGGTGACCGTGGTCCATGCTGTCCGAGGACCGATCCCATAGGTGATGTCACGGTCCTTAAAAGAAATGAGCTGGGTAGTGGTGACATAGTGGATAACAAACGGAGGCCCTTTCTCTGTGGTCTCCAAGATGACAGATACGCTACCATTAGATGTGAACTTCAGGTCAAAAGAGATGATGAAATCTTTAGTGTTGCCAAGAGGAAGTGAGACGCCCTCTGAGTTTTCTAAAACACAAGGAATAGAAAAAGGAAATGTTACAACACATTTAACAGGATGTCTACAAGGCTTGGATCCATAGCAAAATACTGGCTTTGGAACAACAAAAAAACTTAAGGTACTGATAGTAAATAGATGCTATAAACAACAAATAATCAACCTTAATGACTATTAAAGGAGTAGTTCACTTACCCCCATGTCATTCTTTCTTCAGTCGAAAAGAAATGATGGTTTTTGATGAAAACATTCCAGCATTTTTCTCCATATAATGCACTTCAGTGGGAGCCAAACCGTTCAAGGTCCAAGACACTTTCAGTACAAACTGCAAACTGTTCAAAGGGCTTTTAACGACACCAGACGATGAATAAGGGTCTTATCAAGCGAAACGATCGCTCCTTTAATAAATAAATAACAAAGTTTAAGTCTTATAAGCTCAAATGGTCGCCTTGCTCTGTTCTGCGATGCACGTTCGTGACTCTCCTGTTCGTTCATAAAATTGAACGATGCACGTTCGTGACTCTCCTGTTCGTTCATAAAATTGTCATTTGGTTCATTCAACGAACGAAACGAACAAATTGACTCGGAAAAAGATTAGTTAATTTTGATGAATGAATTCGAACAGGTCACGAACGTGCATCGTAGTAGCAAGGCGAGCATTTGAGCTTATAAAACTTAAACTTTTTTTGTTTTTTTTTAAATGAGCAATTGTTTCACTTGATAAGACCCTTTTTCATCGTCTGGAATCGTTTAAAGCCATTTGAACAGTTTGCAGTTTGTACTGAAAGTGTCTTTGGACCTTGAACCGTTTGGTTCCCATTGAAGTGCATTATATGGAGAAAAATGCTGTAATGTTTTCATCAAAAACCTTAATTTCTTTTTGACTGAAGAAAGAAAGACATGGACATCTTGGATGACATGGGAGTGAGTAAATTGTCAGCAAAAGTTTTTTGAAAAGTGAACTACTCCTTTAAGACCGCACAGTATAAACCATTGCAAGTACAAAGGTTTGTTGCATGTTTTTCCAAGGATTTTAATTTCTGTGAGCCTTTGTTTTCCATTGTTTTTTATTTGAAAAAATAATATTTTTTTAATGAAGATTAAAATTTAAAATGTTTGCATCACAGTATTATTATCGCTATAACGCCTACAGAACCTTTCCCCAGTTTCTTTACAGTATCATATGCATAGACCCACTTGTTCATACAGATTCACACACACTAAGAGATAGTACTTGGGAATAGTGATGGTACAGGTTGTCTTAAAACCACAAGGTTTCATTCATCACTTTCTCTTGGGGTTAATTAAACAGACACATTGGTGTCAGAGGCAGAAAGTGAAATAACCGTGAAAAAAAAAAACTTCTAAAACAATCTATCTGACATTGGACAGTGCTAAAACTATTTGGTACACACTGCAGTGCAACTCACTGCAAAGTGAGCAGATCAGTTACCCGACACTCAATCAAAGTACTTTATCTCTCTTTTTACAGAAATGCACATTCAACACTTCATCCTAAAGTCATCTCTCATTGTTAGTGTCAAATCCCTCTCGCCGCCTCGGTCTGCGTTGCCTTCTGACAAGGTTATGCAGAACAAAAAAGGAAACCTATTCATACCCTCTACTGAGAGGAGAAAAGGAGGCATGAAAGAGCAAGAGAAAAAGAATAAGGTTAGAGACTTAAGCAAGAGTAAACACCCAAGACGGAGTAATATCAACAACATTAAAGGGACAGGAGAGGGATAAAGGACAAAAGTCAATCAAGGAAAAAGAAAAAAGGCAGTAGAGGGCATTTTGGCTCAAACAGCCCCTATCACTATTTAATGCACTCATAAATCCATTACTTAAGGCAATCCAGAGACTAAGTGGATTTGTACTGTCCTGCTCTGATTACCCTCGCATCAATAGCAGTGATGTGGAGGACGGAGAGAGCGGGAGGGAGGCAGCACCCTGCTGGAGCCCTGGACCCAGTGTGTCCTAGTTGGCTCCACTCTAATCAATGCTCTGGGTGATGACACCAATTACTGCCTGCCACCGCGACAGGCTTGCTAATTCTAATGGCTATTGATTAGCTCAATGCTAAAAAGCAGCACGATGTGTCCAAGACCTCAGAAATGCTGCCTTATCATGCAGTATCCCGAGGGAGGAACAGAATGTACTGTCTACTGTGATGCATCTGGTCGATTTCTGAAGGCAGCATAGATGTCTCCTTCACTACCTACGATACCCTATAATCATGTGTGTGCAATTTGACAAACAAATGTTGAAAGAAATATATTTTCTGATGAAAGAAGTTTTTTTTTTTTCCCACAGCATTTGATTCTATTTTTACATACAATCAAGCATTGTAGTCATTAAATAGCACCTTTGTTAGTTTTAAAAGATGACAGTGGCACTTGAATATATTTTAAAGTGTAATTTATTCCTGTGATGGCAAAGCTGAATTTTCAACATGATCCTTGAGAAATTCTAATGATCCATTCTAACATTCAATTTGGTTTTCAAGAAACATCTCTTATCGTCTTATCGTTTTATGGAAATTGAGATATTTTTTCAGGATTCTTTGATGAATAGAAAATTCAAAACAGCATTTATTTGAAAAAGAAAAGGGTCATTTTTGCATAACATAAATGCATTGACTGTCACTTTTGCTCAACTGAATGCCTCCTTTCTGAATAAAAGTTTAAATTATATATATATATATATATATATATATATATATGTGTGTGTGTGTGTGTGTAAAACCGATCGCAAAAGTTTGAAAAGTAGTGCATGAGGCACCATTAGTTGATTCTGTTTTGACATTTTGAGGGTGTTTATGTGCATACCCATTGGAGCAGGACTGTAACAGGCCATGCAAAGATGCTGATAGAAGAATACAGAAGAGATAAGGAAACAGATAGGGATGCAAAAACTGGTTTGATTTCATCAGACTAAAGTATGTACATGGAATTTTAAAAAGATACTGAAATTGAATAGTAAACATACTAAGTGTGAAAATGGAAGACAGAGAATCCCAAAAAAATAAAAAAATAAAAACAGATTAAAAACAAACATGTAGTTCCATTTCTGTTTCTTTACCTGGAGCGCTAAACTGTCGTACTGATGTGGCTCTGGTCTTGTCGTAGACTCTGGTGAGAGAGCAGCCTTTAGAGACTGTCCATGTGCTAGATCTGCTATCTCTCTCCTCCACTGTGTCATATACCTCCATGTGGGGCGGCCGCTCAGTCAGGTTTTTACTGTAATGACTCAGGCCATACTGAGCTATTTGGATAGCATAGAAATACCCTTGAGGGCCCCATTGGGTGGATAAAGGTACTCCTATAGGGAAGAAACAGAAGTAGAGATATGAGAGAATGGGTGTTAATCTGAGAAAAGAGAAAAGTAGCACAGACATTTATATACACTTTTTTACAGGGTTTTTACAAGCGTTTTAATAATTATCACAGTGGTACTCACATTGATATTTCCAACAGAGTATCAGACTCTGAAGTATAATGTGATGCACATAATAAAGCAAAGTGCCTAAAAGCCCCCTTAAAAAACGGCAACCGCAATATAGACCCAAATACACCATTAGACTCCAACAAAAACCAATAATAAATAGTTATTTCTCTGAGTAATATAGGTTATTGGCCTTTAGACTTCTTTTTCGGTTGCCAAGCAACACTAGCAAATTGCCTTATTAACACAAAATTCAACATTCACAAGTGTTCATAAACAAACTGTTTAGCTTGACCACTTTATAGGCTTAATATGTGTCAACCGTTTTAAAATAATAGCTTTACTGTTGAGTCTTTTTAAACTCAAGTCTGTTAATGTGAAGCAGTGGTTTCTGCGCTGCGATGCCATCTTCATTCATTATGAATAATCTTGTTTCTGGTTTCATGACTTCTAAACAATTTCACTGGCAAGTACTGACAAGTGAAAGCATAAACCCTTCAATTAGCCAGAGATGCACAAAAGAGCGGTGAACACAGGAAGGACAAAGCCACTGAAGCAAACAGTCTTCAGTTAGTACCAGTTACCTTGATCTCAAGCATGAAGTTGTTCTGTCAGAGTTATAGGTCAGTGGGCTTTCATTAACTCTCTCTCTATCCTTTTTTTTTTTCCATTTAACCACAGCTCATCTATTCTACAGCCTGACATGACAGTAATCAAGCCACAGGCAAAACACTGTGACCGCGCTGCTGGTTTATTGCTGGCCTTAAAGCGTCTATTCACAAACATACACATAAAAATCCACATGCAGGGTTAAACACAGACATAACAAGGCAATATAGATGACAAACAGACCAATGAGACTGCCTCTCGCACACACTGGCTCTAAGTGGGACCTGTATCAGGAGGCAATTGGGCACTCTGGAGGCGCTCTCTGGCCTAGATACTATTCAGAGCACTCTGATCCTCAGCTAGAGAAGACGCCATCCCTCAAACTGAAGGAGGAGGAAAAAGGATCTCTCTTTCACTGTCACCATCCGTACTCATCTCCTTTTCATTCCTTTTTATTCTCTCTCTCTCTCTCCCTCCTTCAGTAAAGACTGATGAGTGTGTCTGCCGTCTCTGATAATAGGCTCTGCTCTAACACACTGCCGCAGGCCCATGTGGGTTATTACCTCGGAGCTCAACACACTGTTTTTCTGTCTCTGATGCCCGGGATTAGAAAGAGGGGAACAGAACCTCTAATTAATCTTTGTTTTGTGCATTTGCAACACCTTTAAAAAAGAACATATTTTATACTACCCTGGATTAAATCTGCTGAGGAGATCAATACCTCTTTCTGTTGCTGTGATAATTTGGTGCCAGAAAGATTACCTAAGTGACAAAAAAAAATGACAGACAGAGCAGGTCGCAAAACCTTCTCACCGGCATTCCTTAAAAACTGGACTGAAGCCTGAGCTTAAATGTCACACTTACATTTTGAGGCTCCACTTTCATTTTCCATGGATACCAGAGGAGATTCAGAGGCAATGCTTTAAACCTCAGATGATTTCCTACAGGCACCTTCATTCCAACACAGTCATTACTGCTACAGAGGTTCTTTGCAGCGTGCCGAACAGAAAGGGGTTCCAGGTAAATAGCCTCTGAGTAATGGACAGGCGGTTGGTTATGGAGGAGAGGAGCCAAGCAAGAAAACAAAAAGGGGACTGGCACAAACTCCATCGTTTTTGAACTGTCACAGACATTGAAGATTTCGGGCCCTATCTTGCACCCGGCACAAATGACTTCGTACACTGACGCATGTATCATTCCTATTTTGCACCCGCACAAAGCAGGCTTTTCTCTCCAGAGATGCAAGTCGGTATACTAAGAAATGAACCTGGGCGGGTCATTGCAAAAAGGAGGCGTGTTTCGGCGCAAACATTCCCTAGAGCTATTTTGCAGTTCCAGAAAACAATTCTGCCACTGACCAGAAAAAAACCCTGGTCTAAAGTCAGTGGCGCTTTGCTTGTTGTTCCTAATGCTATTTTTTGTGCGTATGATCGGCCATAAAGTAGAGGGTGCACAACGCGCATACACTTTGAATCTCTAATCAACACAGATGCAGAGCAGTTTATATATTAGCAAATCATACATTATAACAAGGAAAAATATAAACACACAAGGGAAATCATTGTGGTGACCATGAAGATGTAAAAAAAAAAAAAAAACGTGGGCTTAAATTTAGCTTGCACGTTTACACAAATTTTTCAGGCTAATTGTAGTAATGAGGGATCAGACCTCAGTTTTCCCAATAGTGGCAAGGACATCCGACAAGTTAGTTTGTCCGTCAAGAACCAAGAAAAAAAATCTCCTATCCCCATACAAGAACGTCGGTCTCCTCGGCTGTGAACCGCTCCTGGTGTGCGTCTGGTAAATCCGCCATAATAACAATCCATCATGCAACATGCGCACCTGCTCTTAAAGGGTATGTTGGATGATGCTCTGATTGGTTTATTTCACGTTACGCCCAAACCACACCTATGAATAATGAGACCAACCCCTTTTAAACTTGCGTCGGGCGCAAGAGTCATTTATCCGGCCGGTAAAATAGCAACAGCGCCCAAGACCCGCCCACAAAGTTACTTGAGCTTTGTGCTTCATACTTGCGTTTCAGATCGTTAAAATAGGGCCCTTCATCTCTATTTAGACAACCCAATTTTTCCACTTGACACACAGGAATATGTTATGAATGTGCTTCTTTGTGGTGCTACAAAAAAGGGGGAATGCGCACATGGAACAAGGTCCACAAGTTTTCATCAGAAGACTTGACAGTGGTTTAATAACTTTTAGCTGATCTAAACTTTCGGTATTTTAACTGCATAAGTACAGTAGAATGCTTTAAAAATATTAAGCAAGTGTGCAATGGTTTGTTCACAAGCTTGTCATTGGTTATATCGACGTACACTCGCATATGCAAACAAACAGGCTCAGTCGGCTTTTTATTTGATTCATTTTCATTTCTTAGAAAATTCTCTCACTTTGTTTTCCATCCTGTGAAGCACTGCGAGAGACTTCATCGTCTTTAGTGAATAGAAATGTTGTGGTTTGGAAGGGATTCTTTATAGTCCACTATTGATCAGACCGACCTCATTTGCAATACTTCCTTACGAAGTGATTACTTCATTACCCAGTCTCATTATAAAGGAACACAGAAGAGTGAAAGGCACCGAATGAATCTCTATTCTTTTCAGAAAGCATTACTTTGTGTTAATAGCTTTGATATGATTGTGATGGTAGCCTGATGGTCAGAGATCTGAGCTCTTAACACAAAGCATGCAGGTTCAATTCCAGGTGATCCAAGAAATGTAGTGAGACTGAGGTTAGCTCTATCGCTGTGATGCCTTGAACAGGGCAATTAACCCTGTCTGCTGAAGGACAGTCCTTACGAAGAGATAGAGAGATGGAGAGAAGAGTGAGCCAGGAGGAAATGGTTGAAAGTAATCTGTCATGGCAGAGAAACAGTGATGGATCACTGACAGAACAGAGAGACAAATGTGGTTCCTGGACAGTAAAACGCCTCTGAAGGACAAAACCCAGAGCACCATAATCAGCTTTTTCTCGTCAAGGAGTGTCATATCTTAGTTCATTTTAAAATGCTTGTCATTTAGGATCTTTTACAAAAAAAAAAAAAAGAAAAAATATTCTGCTTTAATTTGATTTTGCTTTTTCTCATTGAGATTCACTAGAAGACACATGGGAGTCTGAGTGCAAAATTATTCTCCATTACGTCTAAGGTCATCAAATCAACTCTTGAGATTCAGTTCTTGGCTGAATCAATCCCACTTTCATTTGCTTAATGTAAAGTCCATTGAGGGTGCATTACTCACTAAGAAACGACGTAGATCAGACGTAGATCATTCAAGCCTGGCTTCCAGGAAACTCCTCTTGGACTGCACTAAATGACTATTAATGGCCACTAACAAGTTGTGTTAGAACTGAGGCAGGTCGCTTTGCCTCTCACTTCTCCCAGTGTGCCACAATTAAGTGCTGCTTTAATGTGACATGTATTTAGGTAATTCTTGATGATGAGAGAGAAAGTAACTGTGATTTTACTAAAACACATTAGGAGAGCCAGTTATGAGCAGGCCTAGGCAGAATATACTGACATTTCTCACATTTTCTGCTCTAATTATGAAGGGTAAACCCAGCAGAACAGATTTAAACATGGTAAAACAGCTATGCTGAGAATACTATACTTTTATTGGTAGCTGAATACATATTGATGACCGAATGTATAAGGTGGTGATACACAGGGTAACGTTTTTGAGCAATGTTGCTTGGACACTTTCCTATTGAGAACGGGCAACAAATTTCTATCTTGATATTTTAGATCGGTCGTTGGTACTATGTCTCACCTGGATGCCTGTTGACGACAACATTGCCCAAAAAGTAGCCCTGTGTATCACCACCTATATCCCACACAACCGATGGCAACCTAGCCCACATCTCTGAGATGCACCACGCATTACATCATGATGTTGGAAAGGTCACGCATGACATCATTAAACATACAGAATATGCACACGATAGGACCATTTTAAACAATAAACTGACACAAATAAATATGTGTCATTCAACATACAATAACTTTGAACCTCCTACTCCAAACCTGTAAACACTGGGTCTGTACTTCCGACTACGTCAAGTATGACCCTACCAAGATTTGGTAATTACATTTGTGTAATTGAACTCAGTATGCTGTTCAGGGTTTTGTTTTCTAACATTATAAATTAAACCAGTCAAAGTAAAGTTCTTCATGAACTCTGATATTTCATCCAAACAAATTTTTACAAAATTGTACTTTTAAATTGCTACACTACCATAATTTTTGGTGAAGTGCGTTCACACTGTTGACACCTCTTGACACTTAAGTTGTGTGCATAAAATAGATAATAAAACAGTCAAAATTCATCATCACAGAAGTGCTAATGGGCTTTATGCACAGCTGCACTACTTCCTGAACTTAAGCCAGCTCATTGTTTCCTGTCTGCCATTATTGGCCAAATTGATTAATTCAGGTGTGCCTGACCTCAGTAGTCATGGCAACAATAATCAGACACACCTGAATTAATCAATTTGACCAATAATGGCAGAGAGGAAACAAGGAGCTAGCTTAAGTTCAGGAAGTAGTGCAGCTGTGCATAAAGCCCAAACATCAATTATTTATATGATATTGGTACTCCACAAATTTCATCCGAAACAGAATACTGATCTTTCTGCTGTTTTAGTCAAATATTTCCAGCAGCCAAAATTGAAGCATCACTATTAAATACAGTTGTAAACCGTGCCTTGGTCATGCATAGGGCCACATTTGAAAAATGTTAATAGACACCTCAGCACAGCAATTCTAAACAACCATTCTCAGATAAGACTGAATGTGAAAAGGTATCAGTATTAAAACAAAACTCACCTTCAACTCCACTAATGCACTTGACTCTGTCACGCACCTCCACGTTATACCCCTCAAATGACATGAAGACTCCGTTGGGGTGGTACTGCTCTCTCTGGGTGTATACTTTGGAGTAACTGTGCGAAAACTCAAATCGATCGTAGCCGTCGTACTGCACCACCTTCCCGTATACCTCAAAGTACTTCTCCATCCAGCTGAACGGCAGGTATACCTCACTGCCTTCTCGACGACCCTTAATGGTGACATCGTCGTTGATCAGGCAGTCAATCTCTTCGTAGCGTACTCCGCCGACCACAGGTGGAGGTTCGGGGGGCTGGGCCTGCTGTGGATGGCTGTCTACTTTCGGGCTGGGAGGGGGCTGGGGGTGCCGGGGCAGAAAGCGCAGCGCTTTCTCACTCGTACACTTGTTCCACAGAACGACCGTGAGCAGAGAGAGGAGAGCGCAGATCACTATCAGGGTCTTGTAGTGAACACGGGCTGCCAGACAACGCATCATCACTGCTTACCTACAATGTAAACAAACACACATTGTATGGAACACCCATTGGCTGAACTGCAATGACAGACAAACATGCAATAAAATACTTACACCACCCCCACTACACCAGTGACATTTTAGATTTAAGCTATCGAGTAATCAGTAATCCAGTCAGAGGAAATTTTATGCATACCTACATGGAATTAATCAGAGTTTAAAAGGTCCAATCAATATTTTTCCCTCTGCATGAATAATCAAATGCAGCATTAGAGAAATTCAATACATGTCTGGATGACTGTGTACACGGTTTTGCATATTGCTTTTAGAATTCATAGCAGCAGGGGAAAAGCATTCATTTTTTGTTCTATGTTTGTTTATTGTTATGGGTATAATGTGTAGCCTTCGTAAAAAAAACAAAACAAAACACGGAGACTGTTCAAGTGCCTGTTCAGAGGCACAATAATCTTTTAGTTAAATTCAGTTAGTTACCTAGGCAAAATTTTAAGTATTGTAAGTAAACGTTATATTTAATGTCATTTATAAAGTTAATGAAATATTTATATTTATTTTAGCCTTCAATTAATTGAACAAAAAATATTTTAAGCTTGGTTAACAATAACAACTCTGCATTCCAGTCAGTCAACAACTTCCATTCAAGAAAATCACAATATCACAAAAATAATCTGAATAAAGCTCCTGAGATGATTTATAATGATACTGGTCTGATAATATTTTAGTTTAAGAATAGATTATTCATTCAAATAACCAGTTGAGGAAATGTCACATGCTTTAAAAAAAATGCAAATCTAGAAACTCCTATGGTAAATGTGTTTCCACTTTAGTTTGTGTTATTACAAAATAAAAAAAGCTATATTAAGAAAACAGAAGTTTTTTTTTTCTTTTTAGATACTTTTCACATTTTGGTTCCATAACTTTTTATGTAATATCCCCAAATCTGCATAAAAATATAAGGATGCAAAGCCAAAAGGTAGTATATTGTATGTACTGTTCTTGCAATAGTGACAAGTATAACAGGAAAGAAAGAATGCAATATTCTCTACACATCTTTCACAAACCATATTGTGCTTATTGCGGTAATGCGGTTTCTGTTCTAGGGAGAGAATCACATTACTTCGTAAACGTAGCTCATAACGCAAATCAGCAGCCTCTCACTCATATCATCTCTTCTCTCTTTGGCAATAAAAATCAATACGCAGAACAGCACTGCCTCTCACTACAGCTAATTACTGTGCTGGGTTTAGCATGGACAACACGCCAATGCCATCATTAGCAGTCCACACCACTGTCAAACTACAGCTAAGACTAAGGTCAACAGAGAACGAAAACGCATCAATCCATCAACCCAAACGAAGTGCCAAATATTGCTACACACTCCATATTTAATGATCCGAGCAAAAAGACGTGATGAATGGTAGCCGTACACACACGCCGTCATCCTGACCCACATGTGTATTACGTGGAAACATGATTTCATATAGTTCTGAAATATTCGCTGCTACGGAAGATCAGAGCAACCGAATCATTCTTTCTTCCAGTTGTCCCGTTTAATCCTCTTTGCAGAGTTTGCACTTGTTTCACAGACCTGCGCTCCATCTCTTTCTAATCTCTTTCCCTTTTACTTCGTCTTCCCCACGTCGACTGCTCTCCCTCTGTTCAGAGCATGCAGAGCAGAGTCTGACTGCATCGTGAAAGATAAGCAGCTCATCTTGTTTGCTGAGGCTATAAATAATTTGATCTTTTTGGCTTTCACAGGCAGAGTTCACATGCTGTTACTCTGAGATTCAGACACATACTCAGAAAGTGCTGTCTGAATCCTACCGCAAAGCACCTGATCAAGCCTGCCTGATGGAGCATCTGGATCAGGCGGCCCAACGCAGTGCAGGGTGCATCTGTGTACAAGGATAATTTGCATTCAAATCCACTAATATGCAGGAGATATGGCTGAGCTCTGTATAATCCAGAGATCAAACTAAAAACAGGAGGAACATGGTTGTAATCCCTTCTCTGAACAAGTGGCATAGCGGACTTAAAGGAAGAGTACACCACGTCCTAGAGAGCATCATACCACGCTAGATTTAAGAAAATGGCTTTTCATAGAGGGGCTTACAGCTGGTAATAGGAGTCAGGGATGAATGCGGTTTAACAATGTGCCATCCCCATAGCCACAGCTGTGGCCGATCGGCTCCTTCTAGGAGAATAGAGCTGAGCTCACTTATTAAACGCAGCGCTCTCTGAAACAGAATTCAAAACAAGCACATCCATCTCAGCAGAGCAGTCCCCATTAGAATGCGCTTAGCGCTGTCTCAGTCGCAGTGACGACCTGACGCTGGTCACGCCTCCTCTGAATCCTCATGTTGATTCATGAGCTGTTCTTTCTTCTAATGCAGGCTGCTATCGATTCTCCGCATCTTCGGTTGTTTCCTGCTACCTGGATCACGACCTTGACACACACAGCCGCCCTGGTCAATCCAAAAACAGCAGTACTAACTGTAATTAATCAATATAATGGTATTAATTAGTGCTCAGATGATGTCACATTTGAGTTCCCAAAAAAAACCCCAAGTAATTATATTGAGCAATATTTTAAACAAGCTAAAGCCAAAATTCAGGATAAATTGATTCACGGAAATTGGTGGTCTTCTTTTTAATATGTCGCTCCAGTATAGCGAGCAAACTGTACCACTGACATAGTAAAGTAAACTTAGAATCGCTCGTTGTTCTTGATACTCTCCTTCCTCTCTATGAAATCTTAGGATTGGACGGATCCAATATTTCCTCTTTTTCTCATTTTAAGAAGAGAGAGGACAACAAAATCATCCTCACTGCTTGAAGACTTCATTTTGCACTGTTTTGCGATTTTTTCCCCCGCAACGGATAAATTAATATGCATCTGGCTCAGAGTGCAAGGTTTCTGTGTGAAAGTCTGAAAGTCTTCCTTGTCTTGATCTGTTTCTAAATTGCTTTGTTTCTTGATCATATGTAGCAGTATAGCCCACTGATGATAATATATCTACCACGGTGTGAAAGACAGCGAAATCTCTACTGGTCGACATGTCTACGATCGCATGGCATATACAGTCTTACCGCCCAGCCTTAGGTCGCACCATCCCAGGCTGCTGTCCTCTGCTGGCACCTTGAGCTCAGGAACAGTGGGAGGTATTGTTGACACATGAAAGGCCATCGTTGAAGGGGGGACAGGGCTGGCACAGGAGAGCTGGGTGCAATGAATACCAAGCTTTCAGCTCATTTGTCACCACAACCCACACAGACCTGCTCCTGAGACTGCACGCCTGTCCTCCCTACTCCGGCCTGCCATAGGCTCTTCATGCAACACCAGACAATGCAGAGAGGAGCTGGAGCCCCACTGATGATTTTCTTTTATTTATTTATTTATTTATAGCATTTATGCTACATGCTATAATAAGTAAGTTATGGTAATAACAATCAATTGTACTAAAGAGAATTAAAGCTTTAAATGTTGGCTTTAGAATGAGAAAATCTTACAATGGGAACCAACATGACACATCTAAACCACAGGGTATATTTACTAATGTGCATGTTTAATCCACTATGAAACTTCTTTCAAAACTGAAAGGTTTTGTGACAAGGGTTTGGCAGTAAAAGAAACAGATAGCGAATCTAAGACCTATTTAAGGAAACTTAATAAGGGTTAAATGGTATCCAACCGCATTTTGAAATGCCACAGGGAATAGGATTTCCTGCTCTATTACACAACATATTAATCACAGAATACCGTAAATATGAGCCATTGCGCTGGCTTGTACATCTCAAACCAAACACAGGAAAGAAATTACATCATGTCTCCTGAGGTAAGATTTTGATCATACCCAATATGGCTTCTGGAGAAAAAAAAGAGCAAGACTCAGAAGGGCTGATACACCCATGTTGTTGAAGTCTTCTGTCATTCATTGGCTGCTTGGAGCTGTAGACTACAATTTGCCAACTGCCTGCAAACAGCTGCACAAAATTGTAGGCATAACAGAAATCCCTGGCTAAATTGGCAGTCAGAATCCAGTCCTGGATCATGGCAACCCAACTAGAGTTGAGTGCTTAAAGGAGAACTCAGGCGCAAAATTAATCTTTGGTCTAATAAAACATTGGTACCTAGTCAACCATTCTCTGAGATTTGTTTTCATGATAAATCGAATGTAAAGAGTTTTATCTCTAAAAACTGTTTAGCGTATAACGCTATATGGGGGCATATAATAAGTAAAAAGAAACCGCTTGTTAATACCACTAACAAGGCTCAAAATAGCCCCACACTAACACAGTAACATAATGAGGGTCCCTACATGCAAAACGAAGCATTGAGAACTTGACCGCCGCTCAAACAGTTCAGCTCACTTGGCACGTCGTTCGTGGTTCGACTCATCAAGACCATTTTCCAAAGATGGCTCCTGCCTGTATACACGAAGTGGACTGTCTTTATAAAGTATCTTCTTATTAAACTGTCTTTACAAAGTTCTCAGTGCTTCATTTTGCATGAAGGGACCCTCATTATGTTACTGTGTTAGTGTGGGCTATTTTGAGCCTTGTTAGTGGTTTTAACAAGCGGTTTCTTTTTACTTATGATATGCCCCCATATACTAGCGTTATAATCTAAACAGTTTTTAGAGATAAAAGTCTTTACATTCAATTATCTTGAAAACAAATCTAGGAGAACCGTTGACTAGGTACCAATTGTTATTAGACTAAAGGTTCCTTTTCAAGTTTTAAAGTTCTACTTTAATGACTGAATTTTGTCTTTACAACTGAAAAATGTTATCTGATGGGGGGGGGGGGGGGGTTTATTCAGTATACACAAACCATCATTATTCCCTTTAAGACAACACAAATTTACATATTTATTTAATGCATTTAGCACAAAAAAAGTAAGATTTTATGCATTTGAGTAATTAATTTTGGCAAAACAGCCAGATTTTATCCATCAGGATTTGATTTAATATTTTTATTGATTAGTTTTTTCCCCATCTACGTGTTAATTTAGAGGTGGTTAACAACGTTAACACATTTTGATGAAAACATTATAAAATCATTTCAAAATAATGCACACTGATGAATTGTACACAATAATGCTTAAACTCAATAAGATCAATGTTCATCTTGTCTTTAAGGAAATTTGGAAAAAGCGTAGCAAAATTGTCTTACACTTCACTGTAAAAAAAGAATATTCAGCAATGTTCCTGAATAATTTCCTGCAAAACTTACTTCATGGCACAATGGTCAGGGTTAAGTGTTGCATGCTCCTAGTCGAGGACATAGTCTGATCTGCCAACAACAGCAGAAGTAATACAAGTCCAATGCCAATGAAATGTGTTGCCCTCTGGCCAGCACTGAGAAGCGAATCATGTGTTTGAGCTCAGGTGTGTCAGATCTAACTAAACTCTGGACGTTTCAACTCCTCTGAACTGCTGATCAGCCTGGGGACGAAACAAGGGCAATCAGCAGCTTCGAAAGGAGCTTATATTACCAGCTTATGATACCATACCTGGCAACTAAAGAATGGGTGAAAATAAATAAAAGAAGTAAACCAATAAAACGAAAACAAATCCAATCCCCTTTGTTCGTTCCAGTGTGAAACAGCTACATTATTAGGCTCATTAGAGAAAAAAAATACTGCCAGAGGGACTTCGCAGGGATGCCTCCCTGTGTAACAGATGCAGCCCATAATAAGCACAGTTGACAGGCTAATAATAGTGCACTAGATGTAATTTAGTCTAATTCTCATTAGAAAGGGAGCATGGAAGAACTCCCGGCAGTCATAGAGGACATGCACATATAAATGTACACACACACACACACACACACAGCATCTGGGGTCAAGTCTTAAAATTACACCTTCATATTGGTGTAATATCAGGAGAGTAAGGCTCAAGGGCAGCCAATCAGAGGCACTAGGACTGATCCTCATTGCAGGTTTGATCTGATATTAGACAAAGGTACAGTGCCATTTACTTTCCTGCTACAGTGCAAATCCAGAGTTTACAGCTGGAAATGCAAGATGATCAAAGAGCAGATGTTGCAAAGATCTCCTTCTGGCTGTGATTAATGATCTAATCAACACACCTGTTCATCAGCACCATGAAGGCCCTGAGAAAAAAACACTTTGGCTATTATTAAATACATGAAGTCAATTAACAATGGTTTCTACATGAATGCAATTAAGAACAACAGTAAAGACAGTAGAAATAGCTGAGGTGTGCAACTCATGAAGATACCTGACTGACAAGAGAGATGGCTCAAAAACTATTATTCCCCTTGTTTACTCTGCGGTTTTTTTGTTGTTGTTTTTTTCAACCCTTGAGACACCAAATGGAGTCATGGACAATTTTTTATGAATCACATCTTATGTATGCCTTAAAGATTTTGTTTAGCTTAAAGGGACACTACACCCATTTGCATTAAGTTTTCCACTATTAGAAATACTTTCATACTATTGAATGGTCGTGCAACACTCTCTCATTTTCCAATTGCCAAGTGATTCTCATTTTCAAGTGTAAGAGGGGAGGGGGGGGGATTTCTGTAAAGACTACAAGCACTAGTTCCCACCCTTTCAAACCTGTCCATAGGGGGTTGGACCTAATGCGCTAACAGACCTATCACCACAGATCAGTGCCAGTTCGTTTGATTTCACCGGCAGAAACTTTTTGAAAATAAGGATGAAGGTACTGAATATGCAGACAGATGCATTATGGATAGGGTTGGATAGCGAAACGCAGTGCCAATAGGGAACCTGTTCCGACGTAAAAGGTAATAACCAGAGCGAATAAGAAAGAAAATTTTGGTGCCTGAATCTCTGGGTCATGAGGCACAAACACGCAAAGTCTCTCGCCCTCTCCCTCGTACGCGCACTATATGGTTTGGAGCACAGTCTGATCTGTCTCGCATGCACGCTCTTGCTCAATCGCTCTAGATTCCGGGAGGTTTTAACTAATTTGCGGGCATCAGGGAGCCATTATCAATATGCGGGAGACTCCCGGTACGTCTGATAGCGAGGGGATTAATAAAGATGCCGAAGACAAAACACTCCAAGGTTTGGCTGCATTTCAAGTTTAAAATTAAGTGTGGCGATTGTCTGAAACCCATCTAGAATCACACCAATCCATTGACCGATGGCGCCGCCTTGACGTTCTTTCGTCATCATATTATATTAGCGTGCATTATCTGATTTCATTGTGCGAAATGATTTCCAGGTGGTAGCGTATAGTGGAGCTCAACTCTAGTCTACATTGAGTAGTGGGAGTGGCCTGCGGAGCTGGGGATTGCAATGCACTATGGGGATTGTTGTCTACAATCCGCAAGCACTAAAAAGTCATTTTCTGCCTTTTATCGGCCAAGAAGGACCCAAATTAGAAATTGATGACACTATTCCACTACATATATGACCCACTTTCAATACATATTCATGTCTCCACCAATGGATTTACCCTTTAAGCATGAGCTTAATATTCAAACTTAAATTATGCAGCTTGTCTTGTGGTCCACATACTGTGAAATGGAGGCAATTGTTGTGAAAAAGAACACTACAAGGACTATACTCCTGTTCATCCCTGGAGGAAAACTGTTTGTTGCAGTGTCTCTGAGCACCCTAAAATCACTATTTTTTGCTAAGTGTGTGCTAATGTAGCAAATGAGATACTGAGGCGTATATCTTAATTGTATGATCAGGCTTTTCCCCTAAATAACTATTATTTCCATTTAATTTCCAGTTGCAAATGATTTAAAACAAAGAGTTTTGTCATAATTATAGCAGAAATACTGGCGGATATGTCTTAGCTTACATTGGAGTTTAAGTAAGGCCCTTATTACATCTGATATTAAGATGTATTCATCGGGTCATAAGTAGACGAGGGAGGCACATCCTCGTTTACACCTGGTGTTTTAATCAGTCTCTTTTGTCTTTTGTGGACCACAGTCCACTTTCAACCACTTCTGTCCTGATTTCTTCGAGGGTAGGGGTCTATGGGCTGGTAAATGTATGGGTTTTTTCAGATCTTTCTAATGGTAGAAATGAGCTCAACCAATTTACATATGAACACGACCTGATCCAACAGAAAAACACCCAGAGCAGCAGTGTAGAAAGCAGGGCGGTGCAGAACCGTGAGAGAGGCGCCGCGCAAGGCTGGTGGCCTGATTGATGATAAGTGCCACCTGCGCGCTACACTGGTCTCGTATCTCTTACGGAGGAGCTTCGAAAGCTTAAGGAGGAGTGACGATAATAAAGGATGAGAGAGTAAAACTATTTTATGTTGTTTTGTTTATGTGTGTGTGGCAGTCATCCGTGTGTGGGTTTCAATTTTATTTTTGTGTTTGTTTATTTTACAATTAAAGTCTTTAAATGTTAGCTGTTTCCAACATCCTTCTTCCCCTGGACAACTAACCTCATTACACGCGGCTTTCGTTTCTGCTCTGATAGCTGCAAGACTACGCCGAACACAGTGAACACCCCGATGTAGTCACGGCAAAGTTCTTTTTCGTTTTCTTCTCTTGGGGTAAAATGAAGTGCGAAATACATGACCAGCGATATATACTATAAATGCACATGGTTCTTTAAATATTAGCTATGTTAGCATACTAACCGCTATTCACACGTGACGTCACATGTACTGGCTGGCGGGCAAGAACTCCGTTCTCCAGCAACGAAATCCAGTAAACATCTTTTATACAAAAGTCGAGGAGTAAAAGACAGGACAGATAGTTGTTGTGCGATTGGTTGCACTAACCAGTTGAGATAAGCAACCTTTACAGTATAACGTTACATGTCTGTGGAGTGATCATTCCATCACTCAAGGTAATTTCAACATTTGTTTGAATACAATGGGTGTATGATCATGTTATTAATCGTGTCCTTAAGTTAACCTGTAGTTTCGTCAATCAACGCCACCAGCTTGTTTGGCAAGTCAGCTGTTTGTGTTATGAAGCCTACTGTACGTTCCCCACCCCCGTCACGAGAGCGGCAAAATTCATTGAAAAATTAATGACTTCTGGGCACTTTGACACTCTCGCCGGTGGCGGTGTAAAAATACTGTCGTATTTTACGAACAACAACAAAAGTGTGTGATAGGTTGTTTTGAGGTTTGTGATATCTATGGTTTTCAATGAGAACAGTAGAGCTAGATTATTTACGGAGGACTTATTACTGCTCGATTATCTAAAAAAAACCTTCTCTGCTTTACACAATTAAACTACCTTCACCTTGAAGTTACTCCTAGTCCATAGTTATACAGCTAGCTCACAAACAGACTTAATCGCACCTAGTGTAGAAAGACCTGAAACTACAGGACTTTACGTTGAAAATCCCCGTTTGTTGCCCGCCAGGCATCCATGGTAGTCACGTGACAAGTATGAATAGACCAATGGTAGTACAAAAGTATTATTTACGAGCCGTAACAAACTTTTCTAGGAAGTTCGCTTAGGCAAGTTAGGCTGTTTTTGTTCAAAATGACGTCACAGCAGTTTTGTTCTTCAGTTTTGCTTGAAGAATATCAGGGCCTTCAGTGCGTGTTAGAATCAGGAATGGTGAGATGAAGCGTTTTTTACATTTTTCATCTTCAAATCAAACTTGCGTCTTCAGCTGACGAAGCTTAAATGCCTTCTGGATAGTGCGCATCTCAAAATGTTTACAGATTAGATCAGTAGGCGGAGAGTAGGTCATTCACTTCCGATTGTCCAAAACGCATCGTAATGTGAGGTGTAAACAGGGTCTAAGTGTTGGACTATATGGGGCCTTCTAATCTGAAAAGTTCAGAACCACTGGTCTATACATCACCTTATGGGAAGAAAATTCTGTACATCCCAAAATCCATCTATTCTTGTTTGGGAGAATTAAAAAAAAAACCAGGGTTATTGAGGACATTTCCAGGATTCCAGGCCTTTTGGTATATTATGACTGCGCATTATTTGGTATCTTTTAAAAAAACCTAAAATAAAACAAATACCCTCAGCAAATCAAATATACTAGTCAATGGTCTTTAAACTAGTCTGTATGATAAACCAGTGTTTCAAGGCATTTCTCTTTTTGCAGTGGGTGAGCAGAGAAATTGCTTTGAAGGTAATGCCCCTCATCAAATTCATCAGCAGTCAGGGGATTAGAGCCGTTATATTACCAAAAAGCTTACGATCTCACGGCACAACGGAGGGATTAAACACTTCTTATAAAATGAAGAAAGGAGAAGCAAACCATCTGACCAAGTCATGACCCTGTACACAAACAGCACTAGCAAACAGACTGATCTGTTCCTTTAGTGATTCTAAAAGGTCCATTTTAGGGGCTGTTCACAGATAATGTGTTTTTCCATTCCACTGCACTACTTTTCCATTGTTTTTCAATGAAAATACGCTAGACGGGCATCTTTAACCTTTGTTCTCACATCTTTTGCAGCATTTCACAACAAATGACCAAGATTGCAGACTCGACACAGGCTAGATATAGCCTGCTTATATCTATTAATACAGAGACTGCAACCTCCAGTGATTTATTCACTGTTGTTGTGAATGAGACTTTATGGGTATTTACCACCCCACATTTACACACACATAATTGTGTGTTGTACTGACTGACTGAGGTGGTATAAAAGTCCTTTTATCCACTGACTCCTTGCTAAATCCATTTCTGCTTAATTTCTGCAAAGTTATGTAGTATGTACATAACTGTAATATGTAAATTAAATGTGGGCTTTGTCTATATTTACAACAAATTAGTGTACAATACAAGTCAGGGCTCTAGAGTGTGACTAAAATTTTTCCTAAGCCGCACCGGTCCGTTGCCTCTCCACAAACGAAGCGCTTTTTCTCCTTCACGAAACTCACACTCATGATTGGATCATATCGTGGTCTAAACCAATCAGAGACAGAGATGGGATGGGTCTTTGCCTCAGATCGGCTGTGGTCCAGATATTCCTGTAGGCCTACACTGCTCGTGCTCTGTGCTGTGTGATTAAAATTGTGACCCGAGCACAAGAGAATGAGGCCTCGTTTAAACTGCCAGTGAAATGTGACCCAATTCCGATTGTTTGCTATTTGACAGATCGGATATGTTTTATGACCGTGTAAACAGGAAAAAAACGCATGCATTCGGGTATTTCGAGATCGGCTTCAGGCCTTGTTCATATGTGGAAATAAATCAGGTATGTGCCAATGCGACTGTCATGTAAACAGGCAGATCGGATATGCTGAGGCATTAGGCTACGTCTCTGCGGTTTAATGACGAGAGCAATCGCATCTGCAAAGGGACGGATGTCCAAACAAAATGCTGTGTCGTCGTAGGAGAGGAATGTGGACACACGTTGACAAAATATCAAAGGTTGGCTTGCTCATCCTAAAATTTCGGACCCACTGCCCATAGTTAAAACCCGCCACGATCTCATAAAAGTGTGTCTATTGCACAAATTTTATTTATCGTGGCATTTACGCCAAAAATAGTTTGATTGCATATTATACACACTTTTTGACGTTTAATACGCACATTCACAGTGAAGCAGTGAGCTAAAAACAATTTTTGGTGTAAATACATGGACCGGATATTGGTCACAATTTAAAGAACGTGTAAACAGACGGTCGAAAAAAATCGGATGGGCAACAAATCAGAATTGGGCATCAAGACCTCCAGTGTTAAAAAGACCACGGCAATCAGCATCAGCAAAATATACGCAAGAAAATAGACAACAAACAATGAAAAGAAATAGACACATAGAGAGTTTTTTCTTTAAGAAAAGTAGGCCTGTTCCCCCTAACAACTTTTCCCCCACAAGTATTTACCTACACCTTATTCTTGTTTAAAATCATTTACATAATATATATATATGAATGTATATGGAGCGTAATAAAAAGGTGACCTTGAAATTGTTGCGTTAAAGGCGAGGCGAGCCGATGAGAAATTTGGGGGTACCTAAATTTTGTGCTGGTGCCCTGCAAGTACACTACTGTTCTAAAGTCTGGAGTCAGCACAATTTTTGTAAGAAATTAATAGTTAAATTCAGCAAGGATGCATTAAATAAATTTATAATGAAAATGTATCACAGTTTATCAAAGAAATAAAATACATTCAAATACTTTAGAATCAAATAAATGGAGCCTTGCTGAGCATGAGAAACTAAAAAAAAAAACCCATAAAAAAAAATGTTTAAAATGTACTGACCACAAGCTATTGAATAATAGTGCACTGAAATTATTTAGTGAATTCAACCATTTCATAATGGCACAACACTAGAGTGAATAACTGATCATAAGCAGTGTCTAACAAAAGTGAGTGCAGTAACACAATAGTGATTTAGCCAGTAGCCTAAAACAAAAGGTTTGTAAATGGCAAACTGTTTCTTGTTTCTTACCCAGCTCCAATCATCAGTGAACGTCTGACTGTGCCGTCATTGTGCTCTATGAAACACATCTAGGATACTCTGCTCCGGTTCATTTAGGGATCTGCTTCACAGAACATCTTGTCATACCTGAAACAGATGAAATAGAAACAGAAATAAGTTGAGCTGTGGAACTAGAAAAATAAGAAAATCTTTACAGAATATTTGATTTGATTAGCCTATTGTCTCCTGACGGAGAAATTCATCTTGGGCTTTCAAGATAGCAGGTGCAACACAACATGCATAACACATAAAAAAATGACCTACATATAATTTAACACTTAAAAAAAAAAAAACTAACTAACCCACAGACCCTATTTGTTGTTGTTCAATATTTTTATAGAGAGCGGTACAAATGAAAATGTAAACCTATTCAGTCTACAGTTTGGTAACCTGTACCTTCTACACGAGGGCATCATCTCATACTCACTGTGGATGACATGATTCGGATCGTTAGTCTTGTTTAAACTCTGTTTCCTCACTGCCTCTCAAAAAAGCTCATTAAGAGTAGTCGTGGCACTTTTCCAATTATTTTTCCCACCCTTTTTAATCAATGTTTGGAGCTGTGATTTTAGTTTAACTGACAGGTTACCAAACCAGGCTCCAATACAATATCTTATATATTATATATTGTATGTATAATGTACATGTCTCTCTGTCTAGTCCGTAAATCTTCTGCTTTCCAATTTAGCTTCTTTGCTCAGTTGGCTCCTCCTCCATTCCCTAAAATGTGCAGCCTGAAGAGCAGACTCAGCAGATTCACACATTTTTCTCCTTTTTGTTTTATGACAAAAACTTAAGTTATCAGAATAAATGCAATGCCTGTTGCATCCCATCTTGCATCAATATTTTTTATATAAAGTTTAAATGTTCATATTTCTGTTTTTACTTGGACTATCAACACAAAACAAAAAGTAAAATAGAATTTCAATTTTTTATTTTTGTGTTTCGACTTAAACTGGTCATGTAACTTAATCACGCCAGCATGACTGGCGACCCCGAAGAGTCAAAAATGGAGCAGCCTCTGTTTGCATATGGCTATTGGCTACAAAAGCAGCCATGTCACCCTGTAGCCCAGGACCGGTTACCCACTGAAGCTAAGCAGGATTGAGCCTGGTCAGTACCTTTGATTTGTATGTTGTTTTTTTTAATTGTGTGTCATGAATGGATGCTATTATATCATTTTACTGCAAAACAAATTTACCTGCGGGTACAAATAAAGTGCCCTAACCTGACTTAACGAAGGAGCTCACTAAAACATTTTCTGTAACCTGAAGACTAAGTTAACACTGTGTGCTTATCTCTTCTGAGGTTGTGGCCAATTTCAGATATCATCTATTAACACCAGCTAAGCCTGTTTATTGGTTGTCCGTCTACGGCGATGGCATATCCACTTCCTGGAATAAACATCTGATTGCAAACAGCTTTAACTGCTTTAAGTTATTCAACCCACAGATTAAATGTACTATCAAATATAGATGGTGTTGGCGGTTGTTTGTTGACTGTTCTGTTAAAAAAAAAAAAAGAAATTGTTCAGAGGAGATCAACTCCAAGCTAATTGGCCAGTAATCCATAAATGAAATCTGTTGTGAGTGAAAATGAAACTGGCACAGCACATTTGGCCTAGGCGTTAAGTAGACTTTCACGTCAAGGAACACTGAGTTACAGTCTATAAATAGACCATAAATGATGGAGAAGAAACAAATACATATTAGTAATTGCATTCATGATGAATTTACAGGCTTGTCGACAGCCTGGTCGTTAATGTAGTGACGATCCATCAACCACAGTGAGTGGAGAGTGACTGTAACTTCACCCCAACAATTAATCTCCGCCATAACAGTTTTCCGGCACCCGAGGAGAGGCTTGTTAAATTAAAAACCGCAGTAAATCACACCGTAAAGAAGGTAGTAATCATTTTTTATAAAATGGGAATATTGACGAAGCACTTAAATCAGATATTTTCTAGTTTATAACATTCTGTTGGATACAAGGCTCATTTCATTGGCAGGTCTCTCATCTGTCACAATGTAACAATGTTATGGAATATAAAAAAAAATAGATTAGATACCAGGAATGATTAGACATGATGTGGACTATTCAGCGAAGTAGGGTTTTAAAAGGCTATAGAAGCACAAGCAACACACATTTTCAAGGTAAAGTGCATTTAATGCTCATTGCACCTCACAGATACTGATCTTCAGGGGGGTGTCTTGAAGTCACAACATAAAAGTCTCTGCATATCAATGCTAGTTAACACCTCATTTACTGTGCTGGGCATTGTCGATGGTTACTATTTAAAGCCTCGTCTTTCATGTCTGCTTTCTCACCTAAATCACAGAAGCTGAAAGATGAAATCCCAGCAATTTAAAAATTCCTTCAAGTCATACTCTGATGGACTAGGAGGAGGGCTACAAACAAAAGAAGTGTGACATCATGTATCAATGAGAACCTTGAGCTAAACTCAATCTGCCAGGTCACTTCTATAGCTAATCCCTTAGATACGATGCATTGTCTGTGTGAAATTATCACTCTTTTGAGCATGATCTTTTCAATTGATCAGTTTATCCCATTCACACATTCAGTCTGAAAAATCAGTTCACAAATCACACATAACTTAAAGGCTATAGTGCAAATATCATAAGTCTTCAGTGAATAATGACTTCAATTTCTTCCTCTTTCTCATACAAAACAATCAGATGTCTTCAGAAGATTTGGATTACAGAAATCAGAATGAAAAGAGGGTGAGTAAGTTACAAAATTATTTAGCTCAATACTAGGATTCAACTACCCTTTCAAGTCAGCAGCACAGACAAGAAATTGTGAATGCCGTCTCCTTTTCTGTAGTGGCATATCTGAGTGAAACCACTCAAACGAGAAAAAAGAAAATGTAGGGTGGGATTTCGTCCATCAGGAATCAATTAAATTGTCATATTTTAATTGTGAAAGACAGGTTGTTAGGGGAGGGATTGGAATTTATCGAGCTATTAGACAACTGTTATGACCAGCCTTACCGCCAATCTACAAGTCATAAAATGCAAAATTTCATTAGAAAAAGATGATTTTTGATTTCATGGTGACATTAAAGGGTTAGTTCACCCAAAGAGGAAATTTCTGTTATTATCCACACCCAAGTCATTCAAAACTGCAAGACTTTTGTTCATCTTTGCAACACAAATTAAGGTATTTTTAAAATCTTATAAATTTTGTATCTCCTCTGAAATTCTAAGCTACCAAAACTTAGGTTTGCAGTACACACAGTATAGACAAACTTTCTCCATTGTTTCATCTACACACACAAACTTGTTATTCATTCATGTATGTCAAGATATAAAAGGGGAATAAAACATATCAAATTGAATAAATAATGTATTTAAATACAGGTTGTCTACCCTGTCCATATGGTGTGTTTAATGTTTTCCAAAGGCCAAATAAGGACTTACTTTAGCAAAAAGCCCTTGAGGGTTAGTTATTGTTCAGACTTCAGAGCACATGCCATATGCTTGAGAAAAAGAGAGAGAGATATGCACTCATTCACGTGGCAGCTCCCTCCTAACGTCGTATCCCTAGAATGAACTGAGGTTCTTCTAAATCCAGCCACCATCACACGTCTGCATGCACAGATACACACTCTTATGTAGAAAAGGCAATTAAATAGCTAACTGAAATTAGTCTGAGACAAATCTCAAAAGAAGAGAGTGGATTTTAAAAGACTAAGAGAGGAGGAGATTTTGAAAAGTTGAGATGTTGGGGGCGGGAGAAAACAAGAGATTGAGGTTGAGTTTATTCTGAAGAATACACAACAAGCTTCTTCAATTCTCCTTTTGTAGAGACAGGAAAAACAATCATCAACATTAGGGGTGGGCGATATCAGAGAATGTTATCAGAGAATGATAATTGAAGAGAATTGGCACTGGCTGGTTACTTCCGGGTTCTGGACTGGCTGCAGTAACACGTCTCTGTCCATGCGGGGGCGCTCGCGGTCGAGTGCAGAATGAATGGGAGTCAATGGGGTTTCACCCCCATAAATCCACTTTTCTCAGGATGTAATTTTTTGTCAAGTAATTTGAAAGTTGCATTGAAAAGGGAGGGCTAAAATAATACACTCAGTTGAAAATTGCATTTTTAAGTTCACTTATCTGTTCTAAAAATCCGTTCAAAAATGTGATGACGTCACACAATAGCAGAATGCTAGCGTGTTCCGGCCAACAACGGCCTAACCTGTAAGAAATCAAAAGGACATAAGTACTCGTTGCATTCGACTTTTGGCCTATAATCTATATTGAACTTGCGGAATCAACAATAAAATCTATGTTAATTTAACGACAAGCAGGTGAAAGAGACGCTTTTAGCCATTTACCCCCATAGACTCCCATTCATTCTGCACTCGCCCGTGATCACCTCCAGTGGAATTCTAATGGAACTGCAACCAAGGTGATGCACAATGGGGCTAATAGGAAGTGCCAAGGCTCTCCGTTAGACGGCCTCTGGCGATATGAACACAATCTTACATCACGATATGAGAAATTGTATTTCACGATATATATCATGATGTAGTTACTAATTCTGGTCACCAATTTTAATATCACAAAAAACTAATACTACTCCAAGTTAAAAAAAAATACTCAATCTTCCTGAAGACAAGTAAAGTAAACAGTGGTAAAGAAAGAGCAAATAAACTAATTACAAGAATAAAGGAAAACAAACTACAACAGAAAGCATGTGAAATAGACCTACCTGAAAAAATTCAAGAACTAGAAATAAGAACAATAAATTGCATAATGTAATTAGATGGAAAAAAACACTGCATTGTGTTCACTGTGTAAATTATACAATTATTCTTCTTAAGGTTATAAAAGTGATTTGGTAAAGAGCTGTGAGAGATTTTTTTTTGTATGTGTGGTTGATGAACATTAATAATGACTATAGGTAAATTGGATGCTGCCGCTTTAAGATCGACTGCACAGATACGATACTTGTGCACTTTCTTTCTCAACGGTTTACGTTTACTTAAGACATAAATGAATGTTTACTTGCAAAGACATGGTCACTTTGACACATAAGTATGTGCATTTAATATTTCAAGCTCAAAGCACTCAGTTCAGTTCACATTTAAACAGAGGCTTCATGTTCAGTATGCGCATAAAGCGAAATAAGTTTTCGTTCGCGGCTTACTACGCTTCAACGGTTTAAAATCACTTGTTTTTAAACCGCAATACTTAAAATGCATGCAAAGGTGAGCTTTCATGACAGATTAGCACAGCAATGTAGCGTGACCACAATAGAGACCAGTCCAAAATCTCTAGCGGTTAATGGTATATCGCAAAGCCAAAACCCCTACTTCCAGCTGCAATATATGGTAAATTTAGCAATAGAGACTTAACCAATGGCTCTCATATAGAGGTAGACATGCATTGAATAAGAAAACAAAAAACACCTACACACGTCTTACTCTATAAAAGCAACTATGATGTTCTTGAGGACAAGGACATATCCAGGAGTCCTTGTCAAGTACGTTCACAATGTGCAGAAGTGTGGAATCCATTAAGAGCAAGAGTAACGAGAGTCAGCACATGGCCACATTCAGGGGAAATCATCTCACACTTCATCTCCCCAGCTCTGTCTGCGTAGACTGTGTTCAAGAGTAATGGAGGTTTCAGCTTCAGATGATAAAAAGAATAAAAGCGGGGACGGTATGAGTGTGGAAGAAAGAAGCTGAATGAGGAGTGGAGGATAAAATATGGCCAGTTATCAGATGTGCACTTGAAAGCACCCCATTCTTAACTTACTGCAGGCTGGCAGATTCAGAGCCAGTGAAAATGATTTGGACAAGAACAACTTAATATCTAAATCGGAGGAGCCTGGAAGCGGTCAGCCTTTTCTTCAAATAGAAAAAGAGAATAAACACTTTCAAAAACAGTCAGAAACCGACCACTCCTTGAAGATTGCCCAACATCCCTTTGCTTCGTCTTGCCCCATGTATACCATCGACAACATTAAAAACATTAAGCGAGCCAAAACAACAGCAACAAAAGCAACATTAAGTGTCTCAAAAAGGAGAAAGACCTCTTTGTTTGACCCTGTGGACACATACCAGAGCCCCAGCACTTTTTTGTAGCCCTATAAATGGCCCGTGTGATCCGACAGCCCCTCCTCCAGTCAGGCCCTCTCGCAGTGGAAATGCGACCCTCACCGTCACAGTGAATTATGGGAACAAAGAGAAGCTGGGAGTTTGAGTGTCACAGTAGGGGAGATGTGTGGGGCCTGTCATAGTCTCTCAGGGATATGGTGCTCATCTGTAAAATTCCAATGGCTCTTGAAGAGGCTTTGCATAATTCTCCAGTTATCTCTGCACTGCCTCTTGGGATTCATAGTCTCATCTCTTTCTCAGATTCCAAAATTAACTTTTTGCCACACGCGCTAACAGCAGGTAACTGGCTCTCTTATCAGCTATGAAAACGTTGTTTACGTTGATTTAATTAACAATACACATGACTGTTCAAATGGGAGGAGTCAAAATTGTATTTCTTTAAAAAATCTTATGGAGAGTACGTTTAAAAAAAAAAAAAACATTAATGCTTTTATTGGCAAGGATGTATTGATCAAAAGTGAAAGTAAAGTAATGTTTAAAAAGTAAAGAATCCTGAAATGCATCATGGTTTCCACAAAAATAATAAGCATCACAATTTTTTTTACAATAATTTTGTGTTAATCATTTTTGAGCACCAAATCAGCATATTAGAATGATTTCTGAAGGATCATTGTCATGTAATTTTGAACTCTGGTCTTACTCTCTTGCCATCTCTCCATAAATGGAGAAGGGAGATCCTCACTCTGGATCAAAGGCCTGCGACACTTTAGCAGCTGCTTCATATGTTCTTCCCTGCCGAGTGTCTCAAATATATCTCATGATTTTCAGCAACTCTCTCGCTCACAACCTCCCCCTCTCATTCATCCATCATACTCGCCTTCTGCAGATTTTCTGGTAGATGTTTTAACTTAGTTTCTCATAACTGTGATCTCTCTTTCCACTCATTATCAAATCTCAGAGCCCTGTGAGAGTAAGGCATGGCAAATTAGGCAGCTTTAAGTGAGAAGAAGTGTGGCATAGAAGGCAATGGAAATGCATTTGCCCCTTTGTTTCTTGACATCTTGCACTGTCACAATCAAGTTCAGTTGAAGTACAAATCAATTCAAAGCAGAGTCATTCTATATTTCAAGAGACCTTTTCCGCAGCACTACTACTGTGAACTGAAGACCCAAGGCATTCTCCTGAAAGCTCTTGCCATGAAAAATAACACCCTTGAAGGAAACTCTCTTGGAGTGCTCAAGTGCAGACATGGCTCAAAAGGAAGCTTAAAGGTTACCCACACCAAAAGCAAACGTGGATTGCTGACAAGTGACAACTCATTGGTAACACTATCTACAGAGAGTGCCAGGGCTCTAAATTAACATTTTTAATGAGCACTATAACCCCTTACTGAAAATGTAGCATACCTTAAATCAACCTGCAACCAAATAATTCACATTTAGAGCTTTGAAGGCCTGGAAAAAGAAGCACTTGAAAGTTCTTGAAAAGTGCTTGAATTGCACTCTCAAAAGGATGTACGAACCCTGAATTGAATGTAAATGGTTACTGTCTGTTAGCATTAATGTTAAATCCAAGATATATGGGATGCCGATGTGATATCCCATACCCATAGTCACGTGTTGTACTGAGTGAACCGAAATGAAAACAATGAAGTGAGTCATTGAATCATTCATTCAAACCAATTTTTTAAAATAATTCATTCAGATTCATTAAAGGGTTGGTTCACCCAAAAATGAAAATTCTGTCAGTATTTACTCACCCTCATGTTGTTCCAACCCGGTAAGACCTTCGTTCATCTTCGGAACACAAATTAAGATATTTAAGATATTAACATCGCTCCTGCATACAGTCCGTAGGCTTCTTGAGGGACTGGCTCTTGCTGTCCCCGAAAAGTCATTAAAGACATTGTTAAAATAGTCCAAGTGACTACAGGGGCTCAATCTTTAGTTTATCAAACGACGAGAACACTTTTGTGCGCAAAAAAAACAACAAAAATAACGACTTTATTTCAACTATTCACTTCCTTCTCCATGGGCCTGTAGTCAGTTAACGTAGTGTGATTGCGTAGAGCTACGTCACACGTAGGCTCACTATTGGCCGACGCTGGTCATGTGTGTGTGATGCGTGTGACGTACAATAACAGAAGCTTACGCCATTAAACTAGTAACCTGACTCGCGCAGAGGGAGAAATAAACGAATAGTTGAAATAAAGTCGTTATTTTTGTTGTTTTTTTGCGCACAAAAGTGTTCTCGTCGTTTGATAAACTTAAGATTGAGCCCCTGTAGTCACTTGGACTATTTTAACGATGTCTTTAATGACTTTTTGGGGACAGCAAGAGCCAGTCCCTCAAGAAGCCTACGGACTGTATGCAGGAGCGATCTTAATATCTTAAATATCTTAATTTGTGTTCCGAAGATGAACGAAGGTCTTACGGGGTTGGAACAACATGAGGGTGAGTAAATACTGACAGAATTTTCATTTTTGGGTGAACTAACCCTTTAAACATTTTAAATACAATATCATATCAGAGTCACCAAAGCCCCCAAATTAAAAAAACAAATGAGTACCTTTTTAAGTCCAGACTCGATCGATTATATTAAACAGTTTGCTCTGAGGCTGAGATTTCAAAGTTCTGGTTTAAAGGGAGGCTGTTTCATCCCCCTTATAACCAAAGACGTGGAATCGCACAAATAAAACAAACAGACGTTCAGTCAGACGGCCGTGGGCTCGTGCCTGGCTGCCGGGATATACGCGCGATTATTCACTGATGACGAGTTAAGACAGGCTAATGCTTCAGTGACAGCACTGAACAGGCCCACTCGCAACCCACCAGGCCTAGCAGAGTGTTACTCATGGCAGCCTTCTGCCGATTACAGAGATACGAAACCAGAAAACACACAAAGGCACAGGAGCATCCTGTGACCTCCAACCCTTGTGTCAGTCCTGAGAGCAAAGAGATAAGCGCCGCATTCTCTGCACCTTGTTTGCTTATGAAAGGAACTTTCATGGAATATTTATCAGCTGATGCTTGAAAATCAAAAGCCTTTGAGCGAAGAGTGCTTCAAAAAGCCAGGGCCATATCACAGCATCTCTGTAAGGGTGATATGAGGGCAAGGACAAAATACACTGCAGCAGAAAAGAGCTTCTTAGGAGAAGACAGGAAGAGGGAGAAGATTATTCATCCATTTCTGAACTTTGAATAAGCGCTAGGCATTATTTACTAATCAAAGGCTTGGTATTCATATCAGGATTTATAATTCATACTCCATGAGAAGAGCCTGTCATAGTGGGGAGGGAGGGAGGGAGAGAGAGAGGGGATAGAAGAAGCAGTTTCATAGATAAAGATGATGATGATCTTCTGCGAGCATGTGGAATCAAGTCTTCCCATCAGTCTCTCCTGAGGTCTTTTCAGTGCAGCAAATACCAAGCCTGAGGCTGACATCACACAAATCAAATGCTTGAAACAAAACCCCAAAAGCACAGAAGAACTGTCGAAAATTCCTATTCTTGTCATTATGACAAGTTTCTCTCCACAGAGGCAGCAAACGACAGCTGGAACCATTCATAGCATGTCTGTACCATTTGTCAATTTCTTAATGCTGTTTTTATGCTAAAGGCAGCACACACAGAAGTCTTGGTTTGGTACGTACCTCAGTTTTGGGGTCACGGTTCGATACATTTCTGATTCCTGATGGCACAATGTCAAATTAAAAAAACTCTGTCTTTATGGTAATACAGATAAGTTAGGCTAAAGGGTCTTTGAGTCTTTGAGCAATAAAGAAAATAAACAGGATGCCGTTTTCTGCCGCCCGGATTCCTTACTTTAAAGTTAGTGGAGCACATCGCAAAAAAAAAGTAATCGTAACTCAGTGTATAGGCTACTGGTAAGCTCTTGCATGCCATGGTTGGAGCATAGACTGTCTCTTCTTCTGCTCTTTGTCCTGTTGTGGCAGTTAGCAAACAGCGCTGAATTTCCATGTGGTCCCCTTCATCTCATTGTCTGATTGTATGCCCCGAATTGTGACGTCCATTCTAGGGGTGTAGCAGTTCAAATAGCTCACGGTTCGGTTTGTATCACGGTTTTAGGTTCATGGTTTTGGTACGTTTCGGTATGTGCTATGTTCAGGGGAAAAAGGACTGTCAAATAAAAATAAAGAAAAGAAGAGCAAATAATCGAACAGCACAAATGAATAAAATAGAGCAAAGATACTAATACATTTTAGTCCATTTCAGGTTTTTCAGGTAGGTTTAACATTAGTTTTTCAAGTAATCAAATGTAAAATAACATTACATATTTGAATGTATGAATTAATTAATTCTCACTAAATTAATTCTCACTAACACACTAATGCTGATGGACATTGAATTTCCCCTGGGGGGATTAATAAAGGCATCTACTCTACTACTAAAGTTTTGGTAAAGTTTGATTACCATTAAAAACACAGACAGTAGGAATATTAGGCTGCTGACATAACACACATATCCAAAATACTGATAGCCTAATGTTACATATGCGTTGTCTTTCTCAACTGTATAAATTCACTTAACGGACTATGTCTGATGTGACTATGACTATGCATAACGGACTATGTCTGATGTGATAATTCAAGCCGTGAATTATGATCAAAATTTTTGTGTGAATTTGTTTGTTCTAGCACAACATTTGAAAGAAAACTAGCCTACTTGCGCACTGACTAAGATGTTTGCGCGCTTCGGATGAGTGTGCACACACACACGCACAAACATAGTGCAAACACAGCGTGCGCAGGTTCTACAATACACGATTTACAATCTAACAACACCAGAACTTTGATCGATACCAAAACCTAAAATTACACAATGTCAAGTTTAAAATATAAACTAGATTAGAAAACATAGAAATGCAGTAGAAAAAAGCATAAATAGGGATTTTAGTAAAAGTGCCTTTGTTTATATTATACGTCTTTGTTAAGTCCATGCATGACTAATAATATAAATTATTAGTTAAACTGGTAAATCCCTATATTATATAGAACACAAATAAAAGGCAGATGAAAGAAGGTGGAAAGGAGCTCTGTAACAGGAGGCCAAAATTACTGCACATTAATATGAGGTTAGGTATGCAAGAATTCACACATTCAGAGACAAAAATGCACAATGTCAAGTATAATATTTTATAATACCTTCACTGTGTTTTATTAATTTCCTCCTTCTTTCTATGGACATTTAAATCATCTTAAATTAATCCAAGAGTTGAGATGAATGCGTCACTAAAAACATTCCCAATTCTCATTATAAAGCCAAAAGAAAGCCGAGGAAAATGAAATGGCACCTCAGACGTTTTTTTTAACCGATGTACAATCAAGAAAAAAAGTCCAGACGGACGTTCAGAGGACCGCCACGGCTTGATTAGCCAAGCTTATCTAACAGCGACAAAAAGAAAAACTACTGAACAAAGAAAGTCCTTTCTGATGGATAAGATGAAGCGCGTGACAGAGGGTGACATTTAGGAATTAACTTTAATCCCAAGGACTTGCAACACTATAGCCAGGCGTTTCAGAGCTTTTCCCAGTGTTTTCACAGAGCTTACTCAAACAACCATTATAACTAGTCAGAAGCACTCAGAGACAATAATTAGAGACGACAAACTAGCAAACAAAACAGAATTAAGCAGCGCTGACACATCAGAGTCTATATAAAGTCTTTGGCATGCATTCAGACAGCAGCATATGGCAAGTTCTCACAGGCCGAACATGAGTGACTGTGACAGAAACCATGAGCACAAATGCAAAAACATCGACGCATGGAAGCTAAATCTGCATTAGTTCCATCTCATCAAACTGCCTCAAAAACACTCCCTACATGAAATGTATAGAAATATTCACTTTATTCAGGTTCTTTCTGCGAGCTTAATTAGTGTTTCAGATTTTTATACTTGACATGCCAACATTTAAAAAAAGTGAAATATAAATTAAGACATTGAATATTTTATTTATACAATAATTTATTTGTAATTTGCAATAACAACAGGCTATTTCACACTCATAAATGAAACTCCATGCCAGCTATAAATTTAAGAACTATACTTTGATGGAAAACTATATTATGTGGTGCCAATAATGGCCCATTATAATGATCAAATATGTCTGATACTTGCATGACTACAACTCATTCTCACACCGTGTCCTAACTACACGCGACGTGACTCCGCGCCGCGATAAAAGGTATCTTTTCCATGTTAATCAGTTTTTGTCCTAACCAGACGAGACGGCGACACACAAAGTTTCTAATTTAGAAACGGTTCCTATTTCTGTGACGTCGCGGCCCACACAGAGATCTCATTGGATGGAAGTTCTGTGTCATGAATATTTAATCAGCAAACATGGACGCTGAGGAACTGATAGTCGAAGCATATAATATAGCGATCAAAATGAATTCTATGCAAACATACAACTGTACTTCATAACAAAATTAGTCAAATGAGTATATTTTGTTAATGTTTTGATTTTTAATAATGTTATTTCTTGATTTGATTATGACCTTACCCATTTGCAATGCGAGAGCGGGCTAGCAGTGCGCTTTCACAGAGAGACTCCGCCCACACAGTGTTTTTGATTGACGTGTGGCGTCTCACAGTCGCGTCGCTGGAATTTTATCGCGTCGCGTGCAGTTAGGACACGGTGTCATGCTCAAAAACAAAAACTGACAGTCTAGAAATGTTAACTTTTTACAACGAAACGATTAAAAAAGTGTTTCACGTGTTCCAGATGTCTTGGTTATTAAGGAATAAAAACCACAGTAATGATTAACAAAATCACGCAAGTACAGTGAGCTGAGCTACAGCTCCGTCAACTGGGGCCGGTTGCATAAACAGACTGTCCTAAGAACTAGTCTGACCAACTAGAAATTAGCCAAGGGGCAAGCAATCTAAAATTAGACCAACCTACATTTTTATATAACTGATTAGCCAAGTTAAAAAGTTTATGAACAGTCCAACATAATTTTTTTTTTTTTATGACTAACTTGTAAGACTAGTCTTGGAAGTTTTTGCAACCGGCCCCTCGTATAAAAGTTGATATTAGTTTTGATATAAACAAGGAGATGCTACAAAACATTCATGAATATTCATAAATCAGAATGCAGATTTCTTCTTTCTGTTTGTCTCTGAGCAGCAATGAGCTAAAGGTGATCTAAGGAAGCCGCTTGACTTCTCAACCATACTCATCTTCTAAACCTTCTGATAAAAGGTCCCCCAGTCCACCCCACCCCCCATTGCTGAGCTCCTAACCTGGCATCATGACAGTCAGTAGGGAGAAAAATCCTCTTACTGAGCATGCGAACAACTCTGTTCCCTAGTGAGAGAGCCCACATGGGCTCCCCAGCCCCCACTCTCCAAACAGGCTGAAATATTCCACAGGCCTGCAGGGAGACAACTAACTAGGTGCAATGGGTTTCTGAGAGCGTGTGTGTGCCTGCAGTAAAGCACTATGATGAGCAAAGTGAAGAATTTTAGTGCATGACTGAAATACCCTGGGTCATTTGAAGGTGAAAATGTGCTTTAACCCCTCTGAAGCTGGAATAAAATGGCACGGTACAACTACAAAATGAAAACTCACTCTTGTCTGCACCTAAGCAAATTAGAAAGACAGGGCCAATAAAACGCTCTATTGATTATTAACACAATTCTGACATGATTAAATCTAATCCTGAAAAATTTCAGCTGTATTTTAAGGGCACTTAACGGGAGAGCACAAGGACAGCACAGCAAAGTAATCATCCATCAATATGAGTCATTTCATCCTGCATCTACAGAGAGCTTTTTCAGATTTCAGAGCGTTCTTTGATGTACACTGCTGGAACTGAATCTAAACTTCCTGTGGAAATGACATGTTTCAGTCAGAGGGCTTTCAGGGCACTCACCACATTAACAGATTTCTATGCTGTTGCTCCTCTTCAAAACGAGCACAAAAACGTATTTGCAAGGTGTACGATTCCCATGCCCATGTATATGAGTGTTTCTCTGCAAGACAGGATGCACAGCAGGGTTTATTTCAAGGCTGTCTGCTTGGAAAACACTTCCTGGTGAAGACTCTCAGTTTTCTCAACAACTCTATTTGTTGCCAAAGAAAAAGACAACAGGCTTATTTTGAAAGCAATCATCAAATAGAGACAATTCCGTTTCCGATCATTATCGCAGCTGGTAACTTTGCAAACTTGTTTGAGAGTTGTTGTTCTTTTAGAAAGAGGTGATATAGGATGTTTTCCCACAAAGTCTTAAAAGAATCAAACTCGGTTCAGTTCAGTTCCTTTAAATTTTAAAGGAACTGAACTGAAATGAACCAAAAAGTGAACAAGATGAAAGAGCTTTTTTTTATTACAGTCACACTGTTCCACACCTTGCCCCAAATCTGTGACAGGGCCTCAGTTAATTTTCCTTTCATCATTTTTGTGGATTATGATGATGATTACTTTTATTTTTGTATTTGAGTTCAATAAGGACAGTCAAAAAAAAAACAAAAAAAAAACAAATTATTCATGCTGGTTGCTGGGTACCGTTAGGGTGCTGCTTCATGATAACCAGCACAGGTGCCCACCTTTTATTGTAGTTTAGCATCAGTAAAATAATCTTTATTATTTTATTTTCTAAAACCTAAAAGATAAAATGAAAGCTTTAAAATAAAAATCACACAATATTTAAATATAGAGGCAAATTCAACCTTGTTCAACTCTTGTCTTTGGTTTTGTTTTCAGAAAGCATGTTAGAAGTGAACCACACTTTGGCTTCACTTACAGCAAACCATACTCAGACCACAGCTTGAAATTGTCAGTTCGGATCATTTTTAATTTAGTTTGAAGCATTCAAGTGAGAAAAAGTTCATATGAACTGCTTTTAGGTATACAAGTCGACACCAAAGAACTAGCTCTGATGAAAGCTGACTGTCTCGCGTGCGTTAGGGCAAAAAAAGTTGAGCTTGCACAGACTACGACCAACTAGCATGTACATTCTGCGCCTATGCGAGAGGACATAACTCTCCCATATCAGCAGGTGGCAGTAGTCTAGTCTGTATTCAGCAGTCAAAAAGAGCTAGAAATGTGGGTTTACAAAGCAAGCAGTGTTTGTTTTTAACCATTGTTTACAATGTCTCGTTCATTACAGATGGATTCGTGTAGCTTCGACATCTTGATTCCAAAAAGTCATGTTATTATTAAAATCACTTTTCAAATGAGATGAAATGACAATAATGACAAGTGTTTGCACCGTATTCTCTCTTTACTCCGTCATTTGTTTGCTTTCGTCAGTTCCGTTTTTTTTTTTTTTTTTTTTTTCTTATGCGCTGATCCAGCCCACTTAACTGACGCCTTGGGAAGCATTTGGACATGCTTCAATATCTGACGCTTTAGGGGCCCTTTAGCGTCAGTAAGATGACGCCCTAGGATCGCGTGTACCCTACCCCCACCCCACACCTAAACCCAACCGCGTCCTCTAACAGACGCTTTCCTTTAGCGTCAGTTAGATGACGCCGTAGGATCGCGTCATGTAAGTGACGCTAAAGGGCGCCTAATGCCTGGTTCAGATTACACGATTTTTTTTGTCTGTTACGATAGTCACTGTGTCAGATTACGCGATTTTTACTCTTAAAATCTTGTCTTGTCGTGGACAAGAAACATGTCAGACTACACGTTGCTTCCTGACCAGTCATCGTGTGCCGTCTTTAACGACGCGCGTGATGTCATCGAGAAGGCGAAACTACTAGCGAGTGACTTCCGGAAACGAACGTAAACAAACAATGGATGAAGCGGCGAGTGTTGTATTGGCTGTCCTGTGTGCAGAAAAACGTAAAAAAAGAAAGAAAACCCGACAATGGACACGTTCCTGGATAGCTGGAAGAGAACAGTATGGGCTGTCAATCCTTCAAAGAGAACTTGAGGTAAAACATATTGTTTTCTTATATATTTTTACTTTTAGCCAGTAGTACAAGTAATAATGTTGCTAGTTTGTTGCTATGTTGTTATATTACAAAAACAGACTGTTAAAATTTAAATTTAATTGTTCACCAATGTAATTAAATACTTCTAATGTTCAGAAGTAAACGTTTTTCGTTATGCAGTCACATGGGGTAATTTAGCCTTTAACATAAAGTTTCAGTTCAATGGTTTAATGCCTTTGATTGATTCATAACACCATAATCTAGGCTTAATCTCAATTATAAAAATTGCAATACCATTATACGCAAAAATATTATTATTGAGAGTGAAAAAAACCCCTCCTTCCCTTAATGTCTTTAAAGTCACCAACTGTACACAAATAAATATTTAAAGACATTAAACATTAAAGAGAAGGAGGTTGTTTTTTTTTACTCTCACTAAAAATATTTTGTGTTGTAAACTATACTAGTATACAAATGTAAACTATGCTATCGACCATCTCTAATCAAAGCTATTAAATTATTAAAAACACTAACATCATCGTAAAGCTGCTTTGAAATTATATGTATTGTGAAAATCACATACATTTTAATTGGAGGTGATTATTTGTTGTCTTTGTAAACCAAACAACCACACCATGTTTTTTTTGTTTTGTTTGTTTTCTATTTACACTGTAGGACAGTGACAGGAAGGGTTTTCGTGAACTGCTTAGGATGGATGTGGAGGATTTCAGCTACTTGCTTGGCAAAGTCAGACCATTTATCCAAAGAAGGGACACGAAACTGAGAAGAGCAATCAGTGCAAGAATGAGGCTGTCACTTACGCTACGATTCCTTGCTACCGGTAAAAAGTAAATTTTAAAAAAAAAATCATATGACCTTGGTTTCACAGACAAAATGTAAGCTAGTCCCAGACAAAATGCAAGTTTGAGCTGTTTAAATTGAAAGGAATACTGCCCTACAAAGGCAAAGCGCAGTAACTACACATTTGGTCAAAAATGAGTTAAGCCGGGCTTAATGGGCTTTATGACGTGTTGTCTTGTGAAAAAATATCTGGTTTAAATTATGTCCCGTTTCGGAGATGCATTACCACATAATCTACCCATAACATGTTTGACTGGCTGGTATAAAAACTTTAAAGGCCTTTTTCTCCGTTTCTTTGTTTGCGTAGTTACTGCACTTTGCCTTTGTAGGGCAGAATAGCCTATGCACTTAAAATATATCAGTGACATTGTTTTGTCTCAAGATGCACACCAGTAATTTTTTTAAGGCAAGTTTATAAAAGCTACTCAAATGACCTAATTAATTTAATGCCTAATCTTTGCTTAATTAGCCATTTCTGTAAAATCAGGCCATGATGTATTATACACCTTATACACATGCTCCTTTCCACAGGAGAGACGTTTAGATCTCTGAGCTTCCAGTACCGGATCGGCCGTAGTACCATCAGTGAGATAGTAATGGAGACTTGTCAAGCCTTGTATGAAGTCTTAAAGGATGATCATTTAAAGGTAAGTAATTTGATGTAAATAATAGATGTACATTTCACAACAGTGGGTGGACACATAAAGAGAAGCCTTTACTGGAGAAGTCCCAAAACCAAGTGTTTTACCCAGAGAGTCAAAACCAGAGTAGATAATGAATCATTTTCTAAATTATAATTAGTGGACTTTAGGAAAAAAATTCTTTAAAAAAAAGGTATAACCTCTGTAAAAATGAGAGAACATTACATGTATTAATTATATATGGTGTTTCTTTTTTTTTCTCAGACTCCCACAACAGAGGCAGAGTGGAGAGAGGTGGCAATGGGATTTGAAAACAAATGGCAATTTCCTAATTGCTTAGGAGCCATAGATGGAAAGCACATCTACATCCAGCCACCTGCTAACTCTGGAAGTACTTACCACAATTACAAGTCCAGATTTTCTGTTGTACTCATGGCAGTAGTCGACGCAGATTACAGATTTATTTACGCAAATGTTGGCGTACAAGGAAGAGTGTCAGATGGAGGAATATTTGGCCAGTCAGACCTCCGAGCTGCCATGGACAGAGATCTGCTGAATGTCCCACCCCCAGAGCCACTACCAGGGAGTAACATATCTTTGCCCTATGCATTTATTGGTGATGAAGCTTTCCCTCTTCGAATCGACCTGATGAAGCCATACCCCTTCCGAAATCTGGACCATGGGCAGCGAATATTTAACTACAGGCTATCAAGGGCAAGGCGTACAGTTGAAAACGCATTTGGAATTTTGGCCAATAGACTCCGTGTTTTCCTTTCCAACATTGCACTGGAGCCTGAGAAAGTGACAACAGTTACACTAGCTGCACTCTGTGTGCACAACTTCCTGAGGAAGAAGGCGTCAGATGTGTACCTGCCTTCAGCCTTTGCAGATGTTGAAGATGACAATCACAACATTGTTCCTGGAGCTTGGAGAAGGGATGGAGAACTCCCCTCTGTGGCAGCAAGCAGTGCACGGAATGCCACAACCGCCGCCAAAAATCAGAGAGACAATTTAAAGGCATATTTTCTTTCACCTGCTGGATCTGTTTCCTGGCAGGAAAATATGATTTAAACACCAACTGGTTAAATCTTTTCATATTGACCACTATTGCAAGACGTATAGAACACTTGCTCAGAAAGACTTTTTTTTTGTACACTATACAAATTACTAGTACTAGTACAATATACAACCAACTGAAAGGTTGAAAACTTTAGTAAAATGTTAAGGGATAGTTCACCCAAAGAATTTCTTCTGTCATTAATTACTCACCCTCATGTCGTTCCAAAGCTGTAAAACCTTCATTCATCTTCAGAAAACAAATTAAGATACTTTTAAACAACTTAATTTGTGTTCCGAAGATGAACGAAGGGCTTGTGGGTTTGAAATGACATGAGGGTGAGTAATTAATGACAGAATACATTTTTCTGGGTGAATTAACCCGTTAAAGTCTTAATTATATATGTGTAATTAAAAAATTAGTAGAATGTGTAACGGTTAAAGAATGTAAAATGATTTGTGTTTTAAAAATGCACAAGATACATTTTCTTTAGTAAAATCTTTTATTGAAATCAAATAACACTTTTCTCGACTCATTTCATAAGTCGTAAGTTTTGAACAAAGGGAAAATGACTCGCAAACATTAACCCTTTTAAAATGTGCAAACATTTGCAAAACAGCTTAAACATAAACTGCATTCAAAGTGCCAACAACAAACAGCATTTCAGACACAATGTGACTGCAGTTTAGCACCATCACACACACAAAAAAAAGGGATCAATACTTGAACTTAGACCCCATTTATTTCCTGGTCATATGCCTCTTCTACTGCCCTGAGGTAGCTCACTGGAGGGGTTACAGAGGGTACATAAATGGATGTATTCTGGTAGGGTTGGTTCAAATTTGTGTGTCCCTGCCAAGGCGTTTGGGGGCGTAAAGGTCGCTCAGGATCAGGATGTAGTGCTAATCTGGCCTCATTTTCTTGTGCATCGTATAACATCATAAGGATGTTGCGACGTAGTCTCATCTTGGTCAGTGGGTCTTTAATTAGCTTAATCTCAGTAACTACCTGTTTGGCAAATGTTTGATCAACATCCGTACTGGCATTTACCAGAGTTTCAGATACATTTTTCAAAATGGTTACTTTCTCCAATTCAAGTTCATCTAATGATTTATCTCGTAACTTTTGTTTGGGTTTGTAATGTGCTCTTTCAGGAACCTGACGATGCTGGTGTGATGATGAGGCTTCAAGTGAGGTTTGTGGAGTTGATGGTCCAGATGTGTGGTGGGAGGTGGAGGTGGATGACTCGAACACACCCTCCTCTGTCTCCTGATCTTCTCCACCCTCATCTGTGATGCTGTGTTCCAAGTCATCCAACTACAATAAAACAAGTTGTGTGAAATATCAGGCATTAACAAGTAATGACACAATACATGTTTTGAAAGCATATACTACAGAAAGCTCACACATGTATTTAAAAGTTAGAAAGGACTGTAACAACCTTTACCCCAAACTTACATTAAGTGTAGACTGAGACACGCGTTGTACAACAAAGGGCTGTAGAAACTGCAGGTTTTTTAAAATCCACTTCTGTCTGGAAGTTAATTCTTTGTCGCCACTGCCACTCGGTTTTGAACGGAGAACTTTCCCATACTGTGTTCGGAGGGAAGCAGCTTTTGTTTGGACCTCACCGGCTGTAGGTAAGAAATCAGATTACAAATGTAAAATCTAGTCTCTGTAATTGTCAATCACACTACTCACTCGCACGCACACACACACACACACTCACTCATACACACATACACATACACATACACATAACATACATAGTCTCACACACACTCAAACTCACTCTCTTTTGTTCATTCATACATGACATACGCGCGCGCGCACACACACACACACAGACAGACTCGCTCACGCACTCATACATAAATAATCACACACACACTCAAACTCACACACTCTCGTTCATTCACACATACATAGCCTACATACGCGCACACGCGCACACATACTCACTCGACTCGCTCAAGCACGCACTCATACACACGTACGCACATACATGAATGATTAGCTAGCCTAATGCTAATTTCAGTACTCACTGGGTTGCTGTAGTGTTTCCGCTATTGTTCGCCAGCATTTTTCTTTTTGAATTCTGTCGTGGTAGTCCCTCGATGACACATCATAAAGACAGGAGTGCTGTTGCCACAGCTCCACGAACCTTTCCTCCATGTCATAACTCCACCTAGCACCATCGTCTCTCTTTCGTTTCGCCATTTTTGAAAGTTGTGTACGAAAACGCTTCTGTGCTCCTATTGGTCAACCTCATACATGTGACGGAACCCGTCGTGGACGACCATTTAAAAAATTAAACATGCTAGTCTTTTTATCGTGATGTCGTGAAGCATCGCAGACGCGACGTATGTTGTCGCCCACTATGACACATTATACGAGATGATAAGATCGAATCTTGCGTCCCGACGCCTGTTGTCGTTTACGAAACCCCACGACACCCTACGTCAAAAGGATCGTGCCAAAATCGGCCTAAAAACGTGTAATCTGAACCAGGCATAAAACGTCAAATATTGAAGCATGGTCAAAGGTGACGCCTTGGGGTGAGAATGCGTTGGCTGATCGGTTAAGGTGAACAGCCAATCATAGTGACGAGCTTTACCGCCGATTAATCCAACTACAGCCAACGGTGCAGAGAACTAAGCCAACCGACACTCAAAAATGGCCTGACATTGCCCATCGCCCTTTAGACCCTAACCGTACCTCTTCTCTGCAACAGACCGAATGCTTGCAAGCAGGCCAATACTTGGACCTCATGAAGCAGGATTTTCTTTTAGGCAGGCAGCAGGCTCAGGGATCCATTTAATAGCATCAGAATGCTAGCTAAATGTCCTTTTCAAGAACTCTCCTATAGGTTTCACTAAAGAAGGCCTGATAAATACTGCTTCTCTTGACCTCAAAGCACTCCATCAGCCAAAGAAGACAAAGCAGCACAAAGGACGCTTAAAAAAAAGAGCTATTATGCATGCAGAGAGATGGGCAAATAAGTGCATACGATTGAGCTGTGCACTTTGAAGGGATTTTTCCAAAAGCCCCTGTGAAGCACTGTAAAAAAGTATTACTTCTCCCTGTGGAAAAAGTGTGTTTAACTGCCAAACTTTATAATTAAAAGTTTAGAAAGAAGGACACCCGAATTCAAGAAAGCATTGTCAATTATCATAATAGAGTCTTATTGCAAAAACAGAGGGCAATGGTAAATAGATTTTTGAGATCAATATCTTATTATCTGCTAAATGTGATCTTCTTCTGTATATTCAATGCACTAATATCTTGGATAATGTCATCAGTTATTGTAGACTTTAAAACATGTAGGTGCCATTTTTTTTTAAGTTTCCAGAACATAATTGCTTGATAAAGTTGTGGTTGAATAGTTTGAACTCTTTAACTGACTCTCTGAATGAACTGGTTCAAGAGGTGTTTGTGAGACCCAAACAGTGTGTGAAGCTACTTCATCTACTTTCTGCATCCCTTCAATAACACTATAAGAGACATCAAAGCTTTCCTCCAGTACTCTTTACTGCCTTAGTCTGTTAATTATATGGCTAGAACTAAGAACAAATAAGTATCATCCAGAGGACATATAATACAAGAGAGGGAGTTTTCTTAGGGTTTAAAGCATTGATCTTTCTCAATCTGCTTTCAGAAAACATGCATTGTGAAATGTGCAATAACAAAATTGAATTGACAATGCCCAGCAGTGTCTGGACAGAACTGTCCTTTTCAAAAATGCAGCCTTTTCAGTCAAAACAGGCCAACAACAAATCTAGCACATCAAAACTGCACTACAGATTTGTGAAACTTTCTTTGTATTATCTGAAATCAAAAGGTTCATGCTTGTCATAGACAACGAAGCTCTCATTTGACAAGCCTTTGATGGATTTTAAGAAGCTTCAAGAAAATCACCAGCACAATATTTGCTGAAGATCAAAGCTAAGCTCTACAGTTGCACCTTGCCTTTCATAGACTTTCACATTCTTATTCTCTTCATACCTGCAAACTATTGAGAGGCGACATGGTGTGAAAGTAAATCCTTGTAGGACGTCCAAGGACAACATTGGCTAAAAATTGGAAAATTACAAGAAAAAGTACAATGTTTTCTAAAGAAAAAATAAAAACCTCTTCAAATCTTCAGGACTCTTTTAGGTGATATATTTTGGTTTCAAAACAGCAAATTTTGTAACACCATCAGCATGTGCAGGAGTGTGACATCAACTCAACCGTCAGTGATCCCCCGACTAGCTCGATCAAACATACTAGCCTAACTAAGAGGTAGTTAAAAAAAGTAAACGGTCGGTAATAAAATACCTCATCATAACAAATCATAAAAATTATGAGCAACAGCACAAATACAATAGAACAAACCTACTAATAAAAATACAAATAAAACACTGATTTTCAGTTTTTCAGACAGTAATTTTTAGGTAGAGAAAATGAATAATCAAATGTAAAATAGCACTGCCTAGTCTTCGGCGTAAAAATTGTAAAAATTATATAGAATAATAGGGCTAGAACGAGTCGAAGCAATCGATGGCGTAGATTTACGTGGAATGCGTCGATTCGTCACACTGTTTATGTTCTGCAATGATGGCGGCTCCCGGGCATAGGCCTACTAAAAATTATCCGTTATGATTATGTAAGGTTTATATACTGTATAAAAGGTGCATCTCTTTCTAAAGACATCATCAACATCATCTTTGCAGCCAACGCTGACTCAGAAAACACTAGATTAATAAACAATTAAAATGTCTCCTTGCTATTTATTCAAACACACTCATAATCATTACTTTTCCCAGTGCTGCTCGAGCACAAGGGATAGGCCTATATTCAAATATTTAAGTAATTAAATTAATATAAATGTGTGATTAGTCGACTAATTGCAATCAAGGATTTTTAATAAATCCAGTATTAGAATTTACTCAAGGAGTCGTGACAGCCTTATATATATTTTTTTACACATTGCCCAGCCATATGGAGCACTAAAGAGTGAAAAATTAGAAGCTAGTTTGGCTCCAGACCCTTGTATCTGATCTCAGCTGGGTGGCGGACCAGGGCAGGTGGGGTGTGACATGTCCAACAGTCATGTCAATAGCTTGACAGCTTATTGGACAGCAGGAAACATAGCAGGCCAATAAGAACTCCTCAATCAAAACCCAGTGTGTGCAGTCTGATCACTTTCATAACTCTGACAACATCACAAAGCTGGCACGCACTTATAAAGTCTGGCTTGTGGCTGCTTTGCCAAAAAAAAAAAAAAAATTGCTAGACTAGACCCCCCGACACCCCCTCCGTTTGCTTTGTTCATTCAGGAGCTAAAAAAATAGATAAGAGAAAGAACAACACCAGCTGTATTGTTATTAAAATACTGTTTTTCTTGATGAGTAGACAGGGCCCAAATTCTGTTGCATGGCTGGTAGGATTTGAACTATTGAGGTCAGGACAGTCTGGCTTTACTAAAATATGAATGGGTGCGTTTGTGAAGCGAACTGGGCTGGAGGTGCCGGGTGACACAGCAAGGGGCCCAACTGCCAGGACAAACAAACCCCCTCTGATGATCCACATGGACAATGAATGACACTTACATACTGTAGGCTAAGTAATGTAGCACAAAAGATCTACAGTCCCTCTGCAAGTTCAGCTTACAACACAAACATTTTGTTATTATTTTTAGAGCCTACAAAGCAGAAAACCAAAAGAAAAACTTGCAGAGCATCTAACAACCAATTTGTGGTCTACAGAAGACAGCATTTCAAAGAGAAGCAAACCAGATCTGAAAAAAAAACACAATGCAGCACTGCACTAAAACGGCTTCATTAAAGGCCTCTGACATTCAGAGCTTAAAAGACTTTTAAGAACAGACCTTAAGGTATGAGATGACTGTCATTTACCAAACAGACGGAAATTATCCAGCATTGACTGCCAACACTGGCTGTAGAGCTAAAAGGACGAAAGACGGCCCAAGAGAAATAATAAGATCAAGGTTTGTCAATGCACATTTGAAAATGGGACATGAAAGTGAGGGATGGTCAAGACGAAGTTTATTGCTCTTGCTGACCAGAATAAAAGAAGAAATGAAACCCAGTTGCCTCAGTGACAGTTTGCACTTTTAAGCAAGCAACAGCATTGTTCCTTCTACTTAAGAATACATTAACAATGTGCCAATCAGAGAAAGCTCACAATGGCGAGACCAACCATGTCGTGTATAGGCTACATGCCTGATAGGTCTGATATTCCAAATTTGCTAAAAATTAACAGATAGAATTTCAGTCCAACCATAGGCTGGAATCGACGACTATTAAAACCGTTTTTACACACACTATGAGCTAGATTAACTAACAGTTTGTCTAGAATGAAGAAAAAATCTGGGCAAAAGTTGTGTAGTGTATTTCAGCCTTATATCATTTGAATCTCAAAACGACAAATTACTTGCGTTCCAGAATTTTTACTTTTAACACAGTGCACTTGTTGGTGCAAAATATACAAAACAATGAAAAGAATTGAGTATCTCACTATACAAAACACACAAGATAGTGTAGATAATTCACTATTAAGATAGTGAATTCAACTTTTAAAAGCGGCCCCTACTTCAAAATACACACCCTGCAAAAATAATGTCTATTATCTTTCATAGGAAACAAACAGAAGAACATACACCCCGCTGAAGTACAACCTTCTATTCCTCAATTGAGAAAAATGTCAATTTCAAAGCAAGCAACACAGTTAGCATATTGGTTACAAGAAAGCCATAAACCTTTTCTGTCTCCTGGTGTTATTGATCTCAGATGCCTGAAATCCATTAGCGCCCTTTACATACTCAGTGTTTTCTGTCCCAGTTCGGTAGAGCAAGCTTTCGCTCGAGTTTCCTTTAAACCTTCCTGTGAGGGGGGGGGGGGGGGCAGCGGTGGATTAGCGATGCTGGCAGAGGGCCTGCACCACAACTACTCCTTGGCCCGCTCTCCAGTCATCAAGAGCATCCAAGTGATCCAAATTACGAGTGCCCCCTGTGTCCAAGGGCTCAGGAAGTGTCCAGCCAAGGGCCAAGTGGGACCACCTTCCCACATTTGACTGTTATTAGTCCCCACAGGAGGTCCTGGCCATGTGCTTGCTTACAACAATATCACAGAGAACCATACATTAACAGACTCTGTCAGCTTGAGTATGACACACACAATGCCTTCCAAATCAACATACTATTTTTTTTTATAACAAGTGAATAGTGCTTTCTCAATAGAAGCCTGAATACTACTAATGGCAAGGCAACAGCGAGGCAAATTCATTTATATCACTTTTCATTCACTATGGAAATTCAAAAAGCTTTGCATAGAAAATAAATAAGCACAAAATACTAATAGTATAGTAGCCTGAAAGCATTCTCTGGAGTGACTTAATGTAGACACTTCCCCACATGATGACTATGACAGTGCTTTATTGTTATGAACAGCTGAAGGTCTTCTTCCTCCACCCACATAACAATGCAGCCACAGAAGCTGAACATCAACATACTCTCAGCGGCCTTTCGAAAACCAGGACTCATAATAGGTTCGAGCTCTTGCCAATTTACTTGTCCTATTTTCTTACTACACTCTTTTGTGTTCCAAATTTCCCCCTTGGCCAAAATCAACTTAAATTCTCACAAGTACCTTCCACTATAATTAGTGTGACAAAATATCATATGCCTCTTAATCAAACTGAACTATAGGGGGTTTGAAGTAATCTCGTTAAGTTGTGATAAAAGGTTGCTAAAAAAGACAAGTAAGGCAAGAGATCAGGAAAATTTAAGGTGGTATTTATTTATCAGAAGAGACTGACTTGTTATGCTTATATGAGAAATGGATTTAGATTGTTTTAATTCATTTATTTGTGTTGCATGCGCTAAAACTGATCAGAGACAGTTGAACGTGACATACACTCTAAAAAATGCTGGGTTGTTTTAACCCAACTTTGGGTCAAATATGGACTAACCCAGCCGTTGGGTTAAATTTTTACATTACATTTTCAACCCAACATTTCGGGTTTGTCCATATTTGACCCAAAATTGGGTTAAAACAACCCAGCATTTTTTAGAGTGTAGCCATTGAGAATTGTTTGCCTCAGTTACAGGTTACAATACAAACACATTATTAAAGTCAGGGACACTCTCCCTCCCTATTAGTGTTGCACAATTAATCAAAATAAAAACGAAATCGTGATATGGCTTAGTGTGATTATCAAATAACAAAGGCTGTGAATTAATACATAAATAAATGTACTGTGTTCTTAAAATCATCAGCTCTGCATCAGCCCTGAGTTTGGATTGCTTATAACGTAAAATAACGCAACTGGGAACATTGGGAACGCAATGTGCTCTAACCATTTTTGGGCAAATTGTGCAGCCCTATAAACAAGCACAGCAAACCCAGAGCTTTTCTTCCCTCACAATTTTTATCACTAAATCATTTATTTTGTTTTTAACACACTACTACTACACAAATGAAGACATTATTCAAGAGAAACATTTCAAAGTTCATTGAAAAACAAACATCACAAACGTTTACATCACATAAATGAAGACTTAACCTACTTTTTACTGTCCCATTGACACCCGAGTGGTGACTCCAGGCTCTCTACTTGAAGAAGAGCAGCACAGACTATCTATGTGTTTCTGTCTGGAGACAGCAGAGCTTCCACAACCTAGAACTAAAAAAAAAAAATTGTTCCACAAATCTTACCTTAGTGGACTCTTTTCTGCAAGTGAGGCTATCAGATGGATAATTTGCCAATTCCACACAGCTCAAAAATGATGACTCTGTTCTGTCCAGTTTGAACATCTGATCCCTGAAACTATAACCGACTCATGTAGCCATTTCAGATAGCACTTAGCTAATGTAAAGCCCATACCGCAGCCAATTTGTTACAGCTCCAGGTGTCTGCCATGCACAAATGATACTGTTAGCCCAGCATGCATACTCACAAATTGGGTGCTAGCTGCTATTATAGTGGCAATCTGAAACAATACACAGAACTATTCATAACATTCTTGCTATAAACGTCCTTCACTACAACACCTGACTCCTTTCACCAGAATGATTTCGCACCTTGTGTACCATTTTCACATTTTCAGGTTGAAAGGCTTAAGTATAAAATCTATTTTAAAAAGTTGTTCTACTTACGATGCTAATTTTTGTGGAACTTCATTAAAATAAAATATAAATATTATATAGATGGGAAAAAAATGTAAGAACATTATTAATGTTGCCTGAAAACTAACTGAAATAAGTGCAAGTTGAAGTACTAAAATATCTATTTTTATAGTTAAATGGTTATTAATAGAAATGTAATAGAAATGAGACTACTAAAAATAGCAACTAATTGTTCATTAAAAAGTATATCATATATATATATATACTAAAATATCTATTTTTACACTAAAATATCTAGTTTTATAGTTAAATGGTTATTAATAGAAATATAATAGAAATGGGACTCAAAATAGCTACTAATTGTTAATTAAAAAGTATATCATATATATATATATAACACTAAATTAAATTAAATTAAGTTAACACTTAAGCAGGTTCAGTTACCCGAATGAGTGGTCTAATAATTATTAGACTGTGCACAACAGCGAATCTTGGAAAATATCTCACTGCAATTGTCCAATCGTATTGATCAATGTAATAAATAAAGAAGACTCAGTATTGATGTAGCTATGATCTTATCGACTGGAGCTGGTAATATGATGTCCCCTCATGGCGAATGTGTGTTGACATGTTGATTTATTTGATTTTTTTATGACTTATCTATAGTCTAGGTCTAAGTTTTTTATCTTTTATTAATTAGATTTCTTGACTAAACTTTTTTAAATTATGAAAACAGTACCGTGTACACCTTTATAATACAATAGTAAACAAAACAAATGATAATATTAATTCCATTTTCAGGTATGTGCTCATTCAACAATCTGTGCACTATGCCAAGGACCACTTCAGCTGATAAAAGCACAAATAACCGTTGTCATTTCTGTGAAAAGCAGATATTCAAACAAAACGTACTAATCAATGTATCTATACTATATTGTAAACAAAACCATAAGCCAAAACGAGGCAATCCTGCAAGGATTCATTTTCAGTGAGAGAGCAGTGTCCGATCACTGATAGTACAGCAAAAGCCACGTACACGCAAGACAAACACTGACAGACCGTGAAGAGATAGAAGAGCTCGTTTCTGTTGTTCTGACAATGTTACGGAGCTGTCATCACACAAATGTGAGCTTTAAACTCAGTTTAATACACACTAGCACTGATTAGCAATGGTACAGGAACTTCTTTACATTCCCCGACAGTCGCAAGGACACGCTGTCAAAGGGACGAGTACGGTGATGTTGCTATGGGAACTAGAGTTGGTCGTTTATTGATTTTCAGCAATTAAGAGTTTAACGAACTAGAATGACTGAGACTAGCTGTTAGCAGTCCTGGTGCTCAACTGAAAGGCACCGCACTGTCGACATGTTAGCACTGCAAATAAATGAGCAAAAACACTCCTATTCGCCAAGAAACAGAGAAGCAGTTTTCTCTTACCTTTAAAACATTTAAGCACACTGTTCCACGGGCCCTTCAAAAGTTAAAAGGCAATGTAAACAGTCAATGTCTCAGGTTGCAGTTCGCTTGAGAGAGAGACGGTGGCTCCACTGGTAGTCAAGCACCCACACTCAGCCCGCTACAGCGCTGCAGCGAGAGAACATATGCCTGAAATATCGCGATATCACAACACTACTGACGGCGCTGAACTGACCAATCATGCTCAAGAAACGTCGTCCAATAAGAAAGCAGAGGGTGAGACATGTTCGGCAAGATTTTGGTCAGTTCAATGTGATTGACATCCTCGACATCGAGAGTAATTTACAGAGCTCAATCTTCTCTTGATTTGTTTACAGAATTGAGGAGACTCTGAGGGAACTGCATTAGCCTGTCAAAGAGTTTTGCCAAACCAAACACAGGAATGCCGAAAAGCAAATATTAGCAAATTTGCAGACTTGTATGACAGGCCAGAGACAGAGTGCGTTGTGCAAGCCCAACTCTAACGGCATGCTATTAACTTCAAAAACTATTTCTACTAACTATGAACTAAATAATCTCCGTTCCATTTTTTAAGGAACAATTTATAGAACATTTAGAAAATATAGAATATGCTATTGATATTGATATTGTCATCAACCTCATATTTTTTAATTAGAACCTTTAGTGTTCTAAGTGTAAGGTGGCAATTTCTGATGACGGTAAATGACTTTATACAAATATAGCTTGCCTTGCTGCACCATTTCATTTATTTGTTTGTGCATATTATCATGCAAGGCACAATCATAGGGTGGGGAATGCAAGATTTTCAGTATTAAATGGCTCATGAACTATTAAGCCACTTTAGCCAACACTATAAATGTTCAGAAGAGGAACAGTGTCAGTGTTGACAAATTGGTTTGTTTTCCAGCCCAGTAGTTGTTTCCACATACATTTATACTATAAACACCCAAATATTGTCTATAATAAAAATAAAATAAAATCATTGTGGCTCATCTCTTGTTCAAGATGAAATAGTACAATTAATGTGTATAATTAATAATTTATGTTGTCATAACTTATTAACTGGTTCATAGAATTTTTTTTAGATGTTTTGCTGCTTTGTTTGGAACCAGAGCAAAACATTCATTATTAACAAATGTTTGTTTTTATAAATTTTTTCAGAAATGTAATTATCAACATTAACTTCTTGTTTGTTGAACTGTACAAAATCAATACAGATATTTTGATATTTTGAAGATCTATATTGTTTTGGCACTTATCAAATCAAGGAATACACGTATAGCTTGATATGTCAGGGAAACAATCAAACCAGAACCAATCATTTGATTTTTGACATAAAAATAAGATATATTAAAGATGTCACTAGTCTTGGATTTAGTGAAAGAGATACATTGAGGTTAATATATTTGCGTAAAGCAGTATAAACTACAAAAAAGTTTAATTGTGGGCTGTAATGACATTGTCAGGAAATCTTGCCAATGTTAAAGTTATGCAGTAAAATGTGCTAGCCTGGTTATCATACTAAATCTCTTTCAAGTTATTGGTCTTGGCTAGGCTGTTTGAAACAGTTTGTTCTTCTAAGTGTGTTGTCAATGGCCAGCCAGCTTGTTTCTTTTAATCTGCTTCTAAGCATTTCTATTTGCTGTCATCATCTACATTACACATTATGGGCAGATAACCAGCAGTAATTGGACTGTCCTTGTTAGGGAAATAAAAAGTGTACAAGTCTTTTTCTTTATGTCAAGCCGTGCGCTTGCACCATTTCAGGCTGGTAACCAGGCTAAAAATGTGCCGCTAGCCTTGGGACAAGTTGGAAATTTGAATGTCATAAATGTTGATTTGTGTTGTTTTTATTCTCTACTGCTGATCACATTCAGAACACTGATCCTCCCTTCAAAGCTCCTGACACTAACTGTGCTCTTTGCTCCAGAGACTGTTGGTGTGCACTTCGTTGTGTTTTCATTAGCCATTTTATCTACATACATACACAGCCAAAGCCCCTCAATGGTAACCTACTTTTGGTACACTAATGGTATACTTTAATATTCTAAAAATATATATACAATGAAGGAAATTATTGTTTTTGAAACTTTATTACAAGATCTCCAGCACTCCAGGTGATGAGGCCTCACCTCCTCTAGCCTCTTCGAACTGGAGCACATGACAAAGTCTCTTTTCAGAGAGGTGGAGGGCAGAGAGACCCTGTCTGGCACAAAAAAACTGCCAAAAGTGTGGGAGAAATCCAGCTACTGTCTGATGTGACTGTCGACCACGTCTGTTGCCTCCGCCAACTTTCATGGTGGATAAGGCTCTTTCCCATTGCGGTAAGTTCTAGTTTGTGTGTGTACAACATATATCTCATTCTCAGAATTATGATGCCTTTTTGTCTCTTATTGTTTTAACTTAAATTTATGTGAATACTCAGTCAGTCAGCATTTTGAGCATGTCTTGTGTACTATTTCAGCAATGTGCATCATTACTATCAATACATTTCAATCTTATATCACTTAGTCAATACAAATGATCATAATTCACATGTATTGTATGATCTTTTTCAGTGCAGCTTGTACCCGTGGAGATGCCTGACAAAATCTATGATTGTTCACCAGAGTCATTGAGGGTCAGTGCAGAAAAGACTGTTACTGTGTGAATGGTAAGAATGTAAAGAACTTGATTTTTTCCTGTTTAAGAAGCATCTTAAAAATAAATATCTACCCATATGCGACTCTGAAAACTGACTCATTGTGTTAGTTTTCAGAGTGAGTACTGTCACTGGAAAGTATCACTACCCTCGATCCTTCTGGAAGCAATCCTAATGACCAACCCCATGACCCTTATGAGTTTCCCAGCAAAAGAATGTCAAGCTGCGCCATCAGTCACAACATGTTGTGATTATTCACCCACACACTGTTCCTGCACAGAGTGCTGTGATGTTGAAATAACTACCGCCTTTTAAAATATGCTAAAGTTAAGATAACAACTTTAAAAGCCTAATCTTCTATCTCGGCTCTCTCGGGGAAGTGTGTGAGTCTTTAGTCTTTTTATTTCTGTGTTCAGCTGTATTAGTTAGACAAGATATGTCATCATAGCTACTAGCCTGAGCTATTGTAAAATAGCTATATATATATATATATATATACTATGGTATGGTCCATGGCTTCACCAGTTAGACTCATGCAGCTGCAAATTAGAATGCGTATGAGATTTAATATAATTCCTATAAAATCTGTTTCCCTCTATCAATTTGTTGAATGCCAAAAACAATCTTGAAGACAGGGCAGTCTTGGGTCTGGAAAATAGTCCATTCAGAGTTTTCTTGAGTCTCCACAGTCAGTGTAATCCTCAGGGACTGCAGTTTCTTTGCTCATCCACAGCTGAAGAAGAATTACAAGTGAGAGGAAAAAAGCACTCAACACAAAGATGGCTGATGTTATCTTATTGTGTGTGTGTGTGTGTGTGTGTGTGTGTGTGTGTGTGTGTGTGTGTGTGTGTGTGTGCGTGCGTGCGTGCGTGCGTGCGTGTGTGTGTGTGTGTGTGTAGGAAATAGAGCATTATTCTAGATGTATTTGTAGTTTCAGTAATTCAACAAAGAAGACTGAACGACAGAAATAAGATAGATCCTGGATATTTATAGTCCACTTCAGCTTCTTTCCTCTTAGAGAATGATGAGGCTCTCTTTTGATGCTCTGGTGCATGTCCTTTTTTGATTATCACCTTAATGGAAAAGAAAAACATTTAACTTAGAAATAGAGAGGATTGTGGATAGAAATGATTGAATGCAATAAATCCAATAACATTCAAACACATCAGAGAATATGAGACATTTCCAGAATATTGTACAGTACATTTCGAATTTGTAATTCTCTCGTCGGGATAGTCCATCCAAAATGTAATTATGTCATCATTTACTCACTCTCATGAAAAAAAAAAGATTACCATTGATTTTCATTGTATGGACAAAAATATGAAGACATTTCTCAAATAATCTTCTTTTATGTCCCTCAGAAGAAATAAAGTCATAAAGGTTTTGAACAATATGAGATTGATTTGTGGTTGATCTATCCCTTTAAATATAATACAGTAGTGGTCAAAAGTGATGTCCGGTCTAGTGTTACACATCATGCAAGAACACTCCTCCCATCTCTTTATACATTTCCCATATCCCATTTCCTGGACACATTATGTACGGATTATTGCTAACTGTTTGTCATTGTCTCGCTTATGTTTACCAAATTAAACCCATTGTTTAAATTGTTTATTTCTGAGTGCCACTTTTTGTTTCATGGTCATGGTCACTTGCCCGTCTCCCTGGATTTCCCTCTTTGCCTGTGCCTTGGACTTTTATTCTTATATGGATGGTTTGCTCTGTGGTGTTGACCTTATGCCTGTTTTATAATGATTATAGTTTACAATTATGGATTGTCTGCATAGATTTTCCTGTCTGCTGAGATACGACCATGGACCATTGGCTGAACGTCAGATATGGAACACTAATTGGAAACTCTTCGGGATTTTCAAGGTGGTCATCTGATTGGTCGATGTCCGGGAGATGTGTTTGTTGGGTTCTTTTACTGTCCGCCTGGAAACAAAGTCTTTGTAACGCCAAACCCCCTTGTGGTAGAAGAAAGCGGCATTGAGCGCTTACCAGGCTGAACTGTTGCAGTATAATTTATTTGATGCATGCCAGTCTGTTATCGTAGGGACATCGAATTTACATTTTACATGACGCATAACTAAACGAAATGTGATTGGTTGCGATACATGTCAGTCAAACGTCCTCTTTGGCGATCCTTGGCCAAGGAAAGCTGCGATGGAGTCCAGACCTTCTGGTTCTGCAGAATTTATCTGACTGTCTCCGGTGCGTTTGGACAGGGCATCGGCTCTGACGTGGTGGCAATGACAGCTGAAGACTCTGGTGTGTGGCGGCCATGTTGTATAGAGGCTCTGGCGTGGTGGCCATGACAGCTGGCTTCTGGTTTCCGTGGCATGGTCTTGATCTTTTGCCGGTCTCCCTGGATTTCCCTGTTTGTATTTGCCTTGGAGTTTTGTTATGCATGGTTTATTCTGTGGTTTTGACCTTTTGCCTGTTTTATGGATTACACTCAAAGCTGCATTTGGATCTGGATGCATGTAACACCTAAAATTCACATTCTCAACATTTTTTTTTCTTTTAAATTTTACAAAAAGTTAAAGATTTTTGTAATTGCGGAGTCAATTCTTTAATTTGTAATTAACACAATGAAACATGCCAAATTTGCAGACAAGGCTAATCTTTGCCCAGGCTGTCATCGAAATTATGATTTCATGCAAACAAAGAGAACCAACAAAATATCAATAACTGATTATGTTGTTGTTAATGTGTGCTTTGTTTGTGAGTCTTGTTTTTCCATGCAGATTTTTCTTAAATGGTAAAATAAAACCCTATGGTTTGCCCTTTGTTTGTTTGTTTTTGTCAAATAATTTTGTCAGATTATACCTTAACTAAATTTAGTGTTGTTTTATTTCCTCATATTTAAAATACATAAAATATTTTCCACATTTTTATGGTTTAATCAAACTTGTATGGTCTTTAAAAGCAAATTTTCACTTTTCGCCAATTCTATATCAAAACACCACACTATTTAAATAATGCTGTTTACATTAAATACTAGTGCTGTCAATCAAATAAAAAAAATTAAAAAAAAAATGTAGAGGCCCAATGAAATCATTTAAAAAGTACAGATGTATTTCCTGCTGACAAATGACCTATTGAATTAGGAGATTTGGGCAAAACATACCAAAGTGGTCATTTAAAAAATATGTGTTGATGTATTTGTTTGTAAGAGAAAGACTATTGATTAAATTTTTTATTAAAATTGTAAATGTGTTCTAAAACTAAATTAAGTTTTAGTCAGTTTTATCTTATAAATGCCTCGAAAAACAGAATAAATGACAAAAATTATGTTTTTATTTAATTACAATTAAAAGGCTAAATTTCAACAAATGCATTAGCACATACTAGAATATCCTCTCAGTATAGCCAAATTCAGCTTGTACACGTTATTTTGTTTTCTTTCACATAAGATCTTTGGATTGGTCTGCAGAGAGTGAAGGGGGCTGACAGCTGATTGATTTCAGGGTTGCTGTGTGTGCTTGCTGCAATCCTTTGTTGTCTTTTATTGTCGTTGACCTCCAAAGCATATAAAAGATTCATGCAGAATGCTTACTGTGTTTGTTAATGTACTTCAATGCGCCGCACCACAAGCCAGAAAGCATCAGCCATCCCTTCATAAATATTTACTACGCCTGGCCTCTTCTTTCTTCTGCTTTCCTCTTCTCTGTATATCTTTGCTTATTGCTGTCACACTCTTCCTGAGATCACGCTGCCATGAAGAGGCCAAAGTGACACTGAAAACTTGGCAATCTGAAAGGATGTAATGATGACAGAATGGAAAGAATGTCAGCTTATTTTTAGGAATTGTTGAATATTTCTCATAGTAAGTAGGTTAGAGATTTGATCAGTTGCAAAGCATACACACTTAATTACACCTATCAGGCTTACTTGTCAATGAGAAATAAATAACAGCCCATTCTCACCCCCAAGGCGTCACTTAACTGACGCCTTGGGAAGCACTTGGACATGCTTCAATATCTGACGCTTTAGGCGCCCTTTAGCGTCAGTAAGATGACGCCCTAGGATCGCGTGTACCCTACCCCCACCCCACACCTAAACCTAACCGCGTCCTCTAACAGACGCTTTCCTTTAGCGTCAGTTAGATGACGCCGTAGGATCGCGTCATGTAAGTGACGCTAAAGGGCGCCTAAAACGTCAAATATTGAAGCATGGTCAAAGGTGACGCCTTGGGGTGAGAATGCGTTGTAAATAAGCATAGACACGTGCACCCACCAAGACAGACATGCACACGCACACACACTGTTTACAAGGCTCCTAAAGGAAAGTGAGTATTTGAGACATGCTTGTTGAACTCTATAGGCAACCTACCTGTCACTTCTGCTAAAACAAGACCGACATCGCCATGACACCAGCAATAACAGACCAAATACTAATGGCAATGTTCTGTTTGTCATCAAATCACTGGTGTTACTGAAGCGCATGTCACTCAGTGGAAGTTGACATATTTTCAAACTTATAACATAATGCACAATACAATTTATATATTTTCCACCAATAAACAATTAAATGTAGGCCTATTCATTTTAATTAATGCAAAGTGACATTGTAAAACCCCAAACCAAGAAAAGTTGGGACATTTAGTAAAATGCAATAAAATCAATAATAATCTGTGGTTTGTTAATTCTCTTTCAAAACATTATTTTATTTTGTAAATATAAACAAATTGTAAAATAAAAGTTAAAAGATTATATAATGTACAAGTTAATCTCTTTTGAAGCAGTCCACAATGTGAACTGGTAATAGGCGAGGAATTGTCAATCAATTCAAAAATCACATTTCTCAATGCAAGATAGCAGAAAAGGTTTTCTTACATCTACCATGATCCAGGAATCCAGAGAAATCTCAGTCTGTGGGAGTACTTAGGGAAAACCATTGTCGTTTAACCACTGTAAAAAGAAAAAATGATTTTATGGCAAATTAAATAAAACAGGAAAAATCATGTATCTTTTGCTAAGAATAATTTTATAAAATGAAAACTTTTAAGTAAATCCTAATTATATACTCCGTTTTTACTTGTAAATATTAGACATCCAAAAGACAAGTAAATTTGACGTCTAACTCTCTGGCATATTTACACGTTTTGGAAGTAGATTGGTATAATAACATTATATCACTAAATGTGATGAAATATATGTTTATTAGTTGTAAAATATACAGGCATCCCATATAAATGGCATCCCACTGGCCCCAGCTGAGCACTGATGAGTGGGTGTCTGGGGGGTAATGATGTAACACAAAGTATCCCCAGCTAGAAAAAAATATGTGGCCCATTCAGATATTTGTTAGACCATAAACAAACATGTCACTACCACAATTATGAAAAAAATCGAAATACATATATCTATTACATATACAGTATAAAAGCTACATGGCAAGGCATTAAATAACATTAGCCTACATGAATACATACCAGAAATAAATATTTCTTAGATACACAATTCGAGTGGTTTTATCATGATTACCATACCATGGTACCACTACCACCAAAAGTAATTAACTGTCTGCTTTACTTTATAAAACACCTCTTCACACATTACAACCTGTTTAACAGATGCATAATTTGATGGTAAGTGAGAAAATGAACTGCAATGATGACAAACAATAACAAATTCCTGTCTTTAAACAATAACAATACATTGAAATAATCAATTAACGACGGCAAATTATCTAGCCCTCTAAACATGAAAAAAAAAAAAATTATTGCACCTTTAGCCTAGTCAGTAGAGCTGCATTCTTGAGCTGTCAAATGTGCCAATCAAAATGTGACTTTCTGAAGCAGACTGTCCTTAAAGGTGCATTGCGCAACATTTCATGTTTAAAATACCCATTTCTCTAACCCATACATGCTTAAACAATTGCCTGATGGGCTGAATGAGCCCTTCTCTGATCACTGCGATTGCCTCTATAATCCTGTCCAGTAAAATAAATAAGAGGGATTCGGGACAGAATTTGAGACTGGGTGTGACGTCATGGCTATGTCTGGCAGGTTTGTGTATTCGCCGCCATTCTCCGTATCAGCAAAGACAACTCGAGCAACAAAACTTTAGTCAACTTTCAACAAAAATAGAAGATGGATTCAAAGTGACCGGCTTGGAGTTCATTCAAAACCCCAATGCAAAGTCCATGTAAGACAAAGAAAATGAAACTTTTGTCTAGTGTCAGGTGTCAGAATAAGACACGAGTCAACATCTTGAAGCTTTCAACAAATGGTCTGTTCTAGGGCTAAAATGGGATCCTATAACTTATATTGTTCATTAACGTGTTTTTATAATAATACAATCAAAAGTGGATACAGTAAGCACACAAAATAGTTCAACATGGAGATAGATGGAAACAAAAACCAGTTTTCTACCCCCGTTTTCACCTTACACATAAGTGTGTAATTTACCTTCATATGTCTTTCCTTTCATATATTTAAAATGACTTGCAGATTTAAAACTTTATTACTTCTGAAGACATTATGACTGTAACAAAAATTTGTGCAGCTGATGCTCCTTTGGTTTTGAACAGTTCACAAGCGTGCGTGTGTGTGTGAGTGTGGTCCATGATCATGAGCGTGCACACCTCTGGTTGCAGTTTTGCTTGTCGCCAGAGGGGGCGTAGTTCTGCACAAACTCAGAGACTTGCACAATTCACCTTTAACTAAAATGCTATAGGAGCCTAATTAAAGCTTATGCCCTTGGTCATTTTCTTGGCAAAATAGTCTATTCTATTTCATCATTAAAATCCATTTTCTCATTTTGTCTATAGCCTACATTTAACAGGATCATTTTAACAGTGAATGTAAACATTTTGTCAATTCAGACCCAGGCTGTCTGCAATGTGCCACACTGGAGCAAACACCATCCTTCCCAGTCACTGTGTGTGTGGTTGTTTATATCAGCTGCATGTTAAGCAGATGTGCATTCCTCTCCTGGGTGACACAGAAGGATTGCGAGAGAAAGAGAAAAAGAGAGGTTTGGGGGTGAGGGAGCTCGAGAAGACGGTGGCAACAGTAACGCTGCTACTGCTCATCAAATCTCCATCTTTCTCTCATCCCTCCCCGTACAAGCACATACTCATTAAATCCTCTTCTCGGTGTCTATACGACAGCCATTCTATTCTTCTTACTCTCATCATGAGCTCCCCTCCCAAGCCTTTGCACAAATCCATCTATTATATTTCAGAGTCTGCCAGATCTTGGCTTCTTTCTTCTGTCTGCTTCTCAAAGACTGTCTCCTGTAAAATGAGCGACAAATTCTCTCCTCAAATATACATGCATTCTAGCATTCTAGCAAATGCATTCTAGTTTGTCTCTAAAATGTCACAGAACCTCTAAAGTATAGGCAGAATAAACAGCTGTGTGCCTCAAAATTCATTTACTATTTTGCGGATAGAAAATAAAAAAGATGTTTATTTAAAATATTAGCTGTGAATTATTAATAGAATGATAATAGCCCAATAATCTGCCTTATAGTGTCTCTTTTTAGTTTATAAAACAAAACATGGTGGTGAAAACATAGGAGAGCTTAATGAAACAATCCACAACAATACAATACTTATTTGTATTATGTCTTTTTTTACGTGAATATTTCACATAGCTGAGCTATAGATAAAAACACAATCAAGTCATTCATATTATATATTAAATTGGTTTTTCTGTGATGAATTTTTCACACTCAACAGTAAAATTCATAAATAAATGTACATATACTTGATGCTTAAATAATGTATAATCAACTTAAAGGTTGTTTATTTTAAATAAAATTTTACTAATGCCATCTTTTTACTAAATAGTATTCCAATGAGTAAAAAAGTAAATTCCAATGTCTTTTCCAATGTCTGCTGTTTTTTATAAATGGATAATTATCTAGAGCAAATAGTATTGAAGGGGTGGATTCTTGAATCCACTGCTGCTTCAATGTATATCTAATGAGTTATTATAATCAAGGTATTAATCAACATTTTCCTTCTAAATATCACACAAGTTAAATGACTTCAACGCTTAAGAGATTTTATTTTGTTATTGAAGTTACCAGTGTGATTATCGAAAATGTTAGTGTGGTGAAAGTGTGTGTCTGTGTGTTAGTATTCTTGGTTACAGGAACAAGTGGCATTATTGGAGATTGACTGACTTGTTTTCTTCAACAAGTTGCAACCCAGATCTACGACCTGGAAGGTCATCATGACATGCCTAAATCCAGGGTCCGATGTCAGCAGCATAATCGATGGAGATATGCTTTTAGTCAATGTGTGGAAAATGTGTGTTATTCGATTTCTTAGCCAATCAGAAGCATTCAACCTGAAACAAGGACATGGCTTAGACCTTGGTGTAAGGCAGAATTGCTGTGATATTTGTAACTGTAAGCGAGGCGTCTTACAAACTCCTTGTGAGTCTTGAAGCTGACTTCTGCTGATGAAATTGCACACTATCTTCAGTAAAAAATGTCTTTAATTTATTATAATTCTGACTCTTGTCTTAAATTGACTGCACTTCTGACTCCAGGTCTTATTTAATCATATTTGGTCCTTGGATCTTTAACTGTAAATCCCCAAACAGTATCAGCATAGAGATTTTCTTAGTATATTTAGAAGTTAATTCACATTTATTGCATTATTTTAGTGTTGTGTGTTAGTCTGATAGTATTTTCTGCCAACGCATTCTCACCCCAAAGCGTCAGATAGATGACGCGGGTATGGTTTAGGTCTGGGGTAGGGGTAGGGTTATGCGATCCTAGGGCGTCATCTAACTGACGCTAAAGGGCACCTAAAGCGTCAGATATTGAAGCATGGTCAAAATGCTTCCCAAGGCATCAGTTAGGTAACGCCTTGGGGGTGAGAATGGGATGAATAGTATTCTCTTTGTCACCAAAACACCACCCACTGTGGTAAAGATCTGCCAAGCATATTTTATCATAAACCTATCATATTTATACACTATATATTGTTTTGGACCATTATCTAAAACTCATATCCCAGTAGCCATTTATGCTGGTGTTCTTGGCCAGTAAAAATGGTGCTCAAGGACACCATGACCATCATTGTAAGTAAATCAGTTTTCCTTATCGTGAATCATACTTTCATGATAGTGAAACAGGAGTAGAGGACAAGGGAGCAATTGGAAAGAAGCCAAGTTTCTGCAGGGAGAAACTTTAGTACACTTTCAGAGGACAGTGCTAATTTATTACAGGGCAGGATGGTTTATACTCTTGTACTCTAAAATCACCTTTTCCTTTATTTTCCATGATTGTGTTCAGCCTTGGGATATCCTTCAACAAGCCTCCACTGCATGGCCTGTGTTTAAATGTGAATAGTTACATTTAAAAAGTTGCTCCCTCAATAAAAAGCAGTCCATCATCTTTATTGTTTGATAACCGAATACTAGCAAGAGCCACTCTTACCTCATACCATCTGGCAGATTTCCATTTACAGAGCCAAAAGTTTGTCTGGTTCAGTCCTTCTGGCTCCAGTGTGGCCTATTGCAGACAGTAAATATACAATTACAAATCCACTGCTGTGCTACAATGTGATTAACTACAAGCTGGAGGAAGGAGTCATACACATAATATGGATCAAGAGAGAGATATTAGTAAAGAGAAACAAAAAAAACAAGATAAAAACGAGATATTTATAATAAAAAAAACTGTCTATTTGTGCATCTTAATTTATTTATTATCTTTTTGTTAATTACACACAGGCAGGAAGCCGGTCTAATAGAATACACCACACCAATGTTAGCAGACACAGATGCTGGGGAATACAAAATGATGCACAAGCAATCTGAGTGAAAGAGCTGTTGTGCAGTCTTCTATGATTATCAGACCCAGAGAGCCATCACAGCTCTCTCCTCCAGTCTCCACCATACACTGTAAAAATTAATATGCTTTATCTAATCAAAAACAAAAATTAAAAAAACAAGCAATATTATTGATTAAATTTAACAAATTAGAATTGAGTAATAATTAATCAAATTAATTCCTTAAAAGTTAACCATTTAAAATGAGTAAAACTTACTTACAACAACAACCAAAAAAAAAAACATAAATTGATTCACCATTATGGTGATCGGTGTTTGTTAAAATTCAACGCATTCTCACCCCAAGGCGTCACCTTTGACCATGCTTCAATATTTGACGTTTAAGGCGCCCTTTAGCGTCACTTACATGACGCGATCCTACGGCGTCAACTAACTGACGCTAAAGGAAAGCGTCAGTTAGAGGACGCGGTTAGGTTTAGGTGTGGGGTGGGGGTAGGGTGCACGCGATCCTAGGGCGTCATCTAACTGACGCTAAAGGGCGCCTAAAGCGTCAGATATTAAAGCATGTCCAAATGCTTCCCAAGGCATCAGTTAAGTGACGCCTTGGGGGTGAGAATGGGCTGTAAAATTATGGTTTTCTCCTTCCATGATTCTGCTTGTTAACATCAGGTGTCTTCAATGTTGGCAATATAAAATAAAGAGTTCTTAATTAATCTTTGACATCTGTCTGTTAGTGAGATATTTTTGTTACTTTTTTTGGTGTAAACATTAGCCAACTCATTTTCAACGCATTCTCACCCCAAGGCGTCACCTTTTGACCATGCTTCAATATTTGACGCTTTAGGCGCCCTTTAGCGTCAGTTACATGACGCGATCCTACGGCGTCATCTAACTGACGCTAAAGGAAAAGCGTCTGTTAGATGACGCGGGTAGGTTTAGGCCTAGGTCTGGGGTAGGGGTAGGGTTACACGCGATCCTAGGGCGTCATCTAACTGACGCTAAAGGGCGCCTGAAGCATGGTCAAAAGCTTCCCAAGGCGTCAGTTAGAAGACGCCTTGGGGGTGAGAATGGGCAGTTTAAATGGTCAACTTTTAAGGAATAATTTGATTAATTATTACTCAATTCTAATTTGTTAAATTTAAATAATAATATTGCTTGTAATCTGTTGCCACAATTCTATTGATTCAATAAAGCATATTCATTGTTACAGTGTAGTGCTTGGTTAAATGACTGGGAAAAGTGGATACAGTTGAAGTCTTGAGTGCTAAACAAGCAGCAGACAACTCACCCCAAGGCGTCACCTTTGACCATGCTTCAATATTTGACGTTTTAGGCGCCCTTTAGCGTCACTTACATGACGCGATCCTACGGCGTCATCTAACTGACGCTAAAGGAAAGCGTCAGTTAGAGGACGCGGTTGGGTTTAGGTGTGGGGTGGGGGTAGGGTACACGCGATCCTAGGGCGTCATCTAACTGACGCTAAAGGGCGCCTAAAGCGTCAGATATTGAAGCATGTCCAAATGCTTCCCAAGGCGTCAGTTAAGTGACGCCTTGGGGGTGAGAATGGGCTGTATATAGTGCCTTAAAAAAGGGATATACACAACGCATTCTCACCCCAAGGCGTCACCTTTGACCATGCTTCAATATTTGACGTTTTAGGCGCCCTTTAGCGTCACTTACATGACGCGATCCTACGGCGTCATCTAACTGACGCTAAAGGAAAGCGTCAGTTAGAGGACGCGGTTAGGTTTAGGTGTGGGGTGGGGGTAGGGTGCACGCGATCCTAGGGCGTCATCTAACTGACGCTAAAGGGCGCCTAAAGCGTCAGATATTGAAGCATGTCCAAATGCTTCCCAAGGCGTCAGTTAAGTGATGCCTTGGGGGTGAGAATGGGCTGATATACAAGGAAAACTCATTTCTGCAGTGCATGCAGTGTGTATTTCATTTATGGATTGGCACCATCAAGAGAAAAAAGGCAGAGCCGGAGGGTGAATGAATTTTGCTAATTATTAGACTATGTTCTTCCTTATTAGTTTCTTTCTATTCCTCTTCTATGTCTCTTCTTTTCTTTGGCTTTACCTATTATTTTTTATTAGCTAATGTCTAATATAAATCATTTTTATTTTGAATAACTTTACATTTGTATCATTTTCCTATATGTAATGTTTTGCCTTATTCTTGTGGTTGCTTTGTAAGCTGTGACAGTTTTGGCAAAAGTTGCAATTATGTCATGACAATAAAGCACAATGCAGCACTGAGTCAGAGCGAGAGGTAACATTTCAAAAATTGTGGGGGAGGAACTTGAAGACAGGACAGCTGAAGACAAACGACATTTTGGACAGAGAAATCCTCATGAATGTTTGAGAAGATATGGCAGAGAGCTGCATTGTTAGATATACAGAACATAGAGAGCCACAGTCTTTTAACTTATCTTGATTTTTTTCATTATCAACACTTTATTACGGCCATCTGTTACTTAGTCATTCACCAACAAAACCACAAAAAATTAATTTTAGGAAATTAACATCCGCTTTAAAAATATGCTGGGTGGTTTCAACCCAAATTTGGGTCAAATATGGACAAACCCAAAGGTTGGGTTAAAAATGTAATAAACAAATTACAGTTGAAAGTGAAAATTGAAGTTGGGTTAAAATTTTAGAGTACATTTTTAACCCAAACCTTTGGGTTTTTCCATATATATTTGACCCAAATTTGGGTAAAAACAACCCAGCGTTGTTTAGAGTGTGATAAAAGCTACATACAACATATAATCTTTTTTGATCTGTGCTCAAGACTAATCACAAAAAAGAAGAAGAAAAAAAGATGTGGGCATGTTCATGTCGCCCATGTGAGTGAATCATGGAAAGTTTCTGAATTATTTAATTACACTCTAAAAAATGCTGGGTTGTTTTAACCCAATTTTGGGTAAAATATGGACAAACCCAGCCATTGGGTTACATTTTTAAATTAAATTTTTTACCCAATGGCTGGGTTTGTCCACATTTTACCCAAAATTGGGTTAAAACAACCCAGCATTTTTTAGAGTGTATGTTTGTTCTCCAAACAGGTGGTGTTACATTCTGTCATGATGATTTACCAATCCTAATGTCATTCTATACTCATATGGTGATATTTAGAATATAGAGCACTGTTAAAGTTTTGAGTAATGTAGAATTGCAATATATTAAATGTGTATTCATTATAATTGCTAAAATCTGAATCATTGCCCTTATAAGTCATGTAACTATATCTTAGCCACATGTAATGTTACTATTAGACAGCATAATTTGAGTCAGCCACAGGGTCTAGAATGCTTTTGTAGAGCAGGATATCCATTTCATACCCTCTCTCTAAGTGGATATCAAATTACAATCTTTTAGATCTGATCCAAAAGTCAATTAACATTAATAATGAATGCATTGGTTTATTTCAGTTTCATCTGACAAACACTCCTTCCTGATGTTGTCAGGCAGTCTTTGTTATTGAGCTTGATGACATTAATAAATGCATGGGTCGCCAAACTATTTCTATTTGTGGACATTTAGAATTGACAAAGAGTATTTTTTAAAAATAAAAAAAATACAGTAATATAAAGATAATAAATTCTTCGTTTATGAGGATAAGTCAGATATTTGGCAGAGGTGTACATTGAGGACATATTTATAAATAAAAATATTGATTTTAAATAATAAAATATATAAAAAGTACACACTGTCCCTTTAAGGCATGAATAAAAAAATATCAAGTAAAACAACGTTTAAATATGTCATTTTAGGGATCAATGAGTTTTAAGGGATACTATTGACTACAGGGGGACTATATATAATGAGTTATACACTTTCAAAAATGTATATAAGAAAAAAGCGCCTATTTTTAGGAGGGTTATTACTGTTCAGACAACCTATATTTCATTTTTTTTTTTCATTTATTTCTTTTTATTTTAGCAGTGTATTATGCAACTTCATATGGTTTCCTGTAAAATGACACCAAAAGGTATGTAGGGCAAAGTATGTGGGAATGGAAAGCTATAATTTGGGTAGGCCAAATCCAGGCGTAAATCCCCCAAAACGGCAAGGATCTTAAGAGGTTATTTAAATAAGAGATAAATAACTTGTACATGTGTTTCTCACTCTAATGGATGAGGTGTTCATAATAATTCTCATTTTCTAACAGATTCCTCTGGGAATATTTATTGAGACACACCAAAGCAGCAGAATCTCTAAAGATATGACTCCTGATTCCTGAATACAATCCTCACCAGTTTTATTTACAGCCTATCCGTCCTAAAGTGTTCACAATTGTTTTCTTAGATTGCCCTCTTGTGGTCAATATATTTTACTAGAAGGATGACTCAAGAAAGTACTCATAGCCAATAAAAAGATGATATTTATAAGCTTGTAAATCGTACTCTGCTGTATGTGTTTATTATATTATATTTGCTGTATGATTTAACAGCAAATGTACTTATTTGAGTGTTAAAAGGGTTAGACGTGAACAATGCCTATGGGCCTATCTTAAAAAAAAGGGAAAGGAAAAACTTTATACATTACTCTATAATAGAAAGGTAATCTTTAGCTTTCATGAACTCGAGAACAGTAGCTAAGCGGCAGGAGGCAAAATAATGGGATTAATGTATAGTTCTATCTAGCTTACTACTGAACCACTAGATGGCAGCAATATGCCAAATCAGGTGCTTGTTGAGAAACAAAGAAAGGCAGATTTGTTTTTTTTTAATTTATTTAAAAAAAAATGTACATTTTGAAGTTTAGTGATCGTGAAAGGCTATAATCAAGTGCTCACTGAAAGGATTTGCTCAGCCCCCCAATACTAACGTTTTTAGATGAATCCTCATAAAAGCCCTGATGACAATAGGCCTACTGACGTCCTACTAAGCGACATCTATATTTTCTGTAATGTAATGAAAATAGGTTATAGGAACATGAATAATAGAATAACATCAATTTATTTTGATGGCTCATTTATTAATTGTCATTTAGTCATAATTCAATGTTGCTATAAACAACTTTACAGTTTATCTCCATCTGACAGTGATCAAATCGTCCCATTATAATTTTATAAGCGGCTGATACACTAAATTTCTCTAATAGAGTACGAAACGTTTGTAAAATATAGAAGTTACTTTGGGTATGCAAAGCTAAAGTTTTCAGCCTATGAAATACTGTCATCTAGTGGTATTTCAGCAAAATGCACCGTTTGGCCACGTTGACTAGTTACATGTTAAAATCATGGCTGACCCATTTAGGTCACCGTCTTTCACCCATATTCTTCTGAATAACTCTGTGGACAATCATTAAATAAACAAAGTAAGCAGCACACTTCAAATATCTACCTTTTTAAGTGGTCAGATCAGAGGCCTTGTGCTGTTTTATCTGTATCCAAAGAACAGCTGTTGGATTTATTTACCTTTATGTAAATCCAACAGCTGTTCTTTGGTTGTTCTGTTGGTATAGCTCATCATATTCTATTATCTTGTTACTGATATAGAGAAATATTGTTGAACCGATCAAGTTTTATCCAGACTCACTTGCATTTGGCTTGCATTCTCACAGCACTGGCTGTCAGCTATCCTCTATAAATGCCCTACATGACACAAAAGGGACAAAGTATGAAGACAATATTACTGCCAAAACCTTCCACCCAGGAAATCTTCATTATGAAAGACGCTTCAGATCACAAACAAACTTCAGTCAGCAAAAAGCAGCTTCTCTTACGTCTGCTTAAAGTTAGCATGAAACAAAAGTTGCAATAATCTTTTAAGTTACTGCAAGAGCAAGGGGAAGTTATGTTGATTAAATATTATGAAGGTAGGCTACATTAATAAAAAAATGTCCACAGATAAATAATATATAATTATATACATATACATATATATACATATATACACAGTATATAATTATAAATTATTTATCTGTGGACATTTTATATATATATATATATATATATATATATATATATATATATATATATACATATACACATACATTTTCATTTCATTGTGACATTAAACAGCCTCAGGAGTGATAAAATAATCTGTACTGAATACTCCCTAAATCTCTCCATACATTCATGTTATCTGATGCTTTCTTTAAAAAAAAAAATGCAAAACATAAAACATGCAAATCAGCAATACAATTCTGTGTGTCATTCACCAATTGAGAATATAACAGTCAAAATAATAGATCAGGTGTCTTATTACAGAAACATTTTCAGTTAGGATATCATTTAGAAAACTGAACTTGTCATATCCTCACAGAGTAATATAGGAAGTTTCTTTATTACAGTCCCAGGTCACTTCAGAAACACCCTGAAACAGTCAGATCCACTAGCAGGTACATCTTCAAATGTTGTGGTCTGGCTATTTTTTTGTGCAAAGAGATGGATGTGTGGTATAGCTATGACTAGATGCTTGACAAGGTGTAAATAAAATGAAATGGGACTTTTTGTGACATGTGCATTAGGCCTACTAATGGAGAAAGTGGCAAGAACCACATATTTGTGACATTTTGATTAGTAAACGGGTTCTGTCCTATTGATTTTGTCTGCACTCACTGAAAATGTGTGTAATCTCATTTTTGCATGTAGCCTATGTGCTGTTGTGATAAATACAACTCAACACTCCAGTGAGTTTTGTGAAAACACATTGAATGCCTTTGATATGGTGCCTTACAAAATTAGTGATCTTGGGTAAGGAAAATATTAGTAAAAGAGAATCAGTTTTGAGGTCACCCTAACTACCAATTGCTTGTTGATTGAACACTTCACGAGCTGATCACTTGAATTGCCCTACTGTACTATTAAAATAGCCAAACGGGTTATTACCAAATGCATTTGTATTCAAATTTCTAACGAATCTATTACCTAAATGAATGTCACATGATACACGTGCTGATCATAGTCATTCTCAAAACGTTAGTCTTCCGCGCGCGCAAAAAAAAAATGTTTCCTTTGACCCTAATGTGATTTCTAACTCGCATGGTCGTCCATATTCACTAATTCTCTACGTTTTGTCCAGATGACGTTCCTCGTCATTCACGCACAAAAGTTATCCGTCGGTGGTGTGAAAAGGAGCGTCCGTGTACGTGTGTGTGCCACAAAGCGTGCGAATACGATTTGGCTCTGCGCACATCGTGCACGCATTCTGCAATGCAATCCACACACACACACATTTGATGCAGTACTGCAAGCAAGTACGTTCAGACAACGAGTGAGACACACCCAGAGGAAAAATGGTCTCAACTAATGCGCAAGTACAATCAAAAGGGCTTGAGAATAGCCCGCTTGCGCGGGTTGGAGTCAGTGGCCAGATCGAGAGAAGACGATTTTTTTTCTGTTTTCTTCAAGGGCAAAATGTCCTGGTGTGAAGTGATTTTGATATAACGTTGTAAAACGACAGAGTCGCCAGTGAAATGCGCTCTCTCAACAAACAACCCAGCCGGTGCACTTTTGTGAAAACAATCATGCGCCAAGCAGTTGCTCTACAGTTTTTTCTAAGGGGTAGCGGAGCGACACACAGACATGACATCAAATATAGGTAAAGTCTATTGCTTTTTGTTCGTTTTAAGCGTCAATAAATGGTTTTATAATTATTTGAATGTGTTGTATTTTGCGAATCAAGATGGCGCCGGGCAGTCAGGTGACCTTGTTTTTTTTTCCCCCTCAATACCAACAATAGTCAAAGCGAGAAGCGGAAGTGAATGCTCCCCCTGAAATACGATTGGCTTGTTTGAACTGTAGGAAAAAGCGTGGGACCGTGGTTGGAGTGTGCGATGTGGCAGTCAAGTGCATGTGACAAACTTGTTTTTAATAAGACCAGTAGGTAACTTATGGGCTCTGCCGTAGAGGGCTCAGTTGTAATAACTGAAAAATAACTACGTCGATTTATGTCATATTACTTATATATAATCTATACTATACATATGTAATCACGCTATTATACGTCTCACAGGTTTGGCTTGTCCATTTTGTTATGCAACCGTCTCTTAGTTGAAATATTGTGCTTAATGTGTTAAACCCATTATAGACAATTTACATATCAGCGTTTATATAAACGGGACCAATAATGTAAACCTTTCAACTGGGGAAATCCACTTTATTGTGACATGTAGTGAGATATGTTCACTGCCTAAAGTAGACGAGAAGTAATATAGATTTTTTTATAGCGCAGATAGTCTCAGTGGTCGCCGCCGTGCATTCCCTCCAAAAGGGGGAGGGGTCGTGTTTTCCTGACGGTCCACCACCATCCATCAGTCCAAAGTGACTGTACTTACCTGCCAGGAAAAAAGCTTCAAGACATAAGCAGCAGTTAGTTAGACTAAAAATTAAATATATTCACAGCCCTCATTTACCCGGCCGTAGCAGTTTATTTTAACCAACACGTCAGTGTTTTCAAAATGTCCTTGTATTCCTATAACTCGTATATATTCTCGTCTAAGTGTAGATACATCCACTCAAAACAAAAGTAACTACCATAACCCTGCTTAATCTCTGGCGCCTTCGACAGTTCGGTTGATTTTATCGCATAGATGTCACCCTAAAACAGCTTCGCTGGATCAACCTAACAGTTCCTGTAACCCCACCCAGCTTGTGATCGAACGCTGATTGGTCGCCAGTGTAGTTGTGAGCGTTTTCACATTTCATTCCGCGTTTTTAATTGGTCGCCGGTGACGACAATCCCACACCCAACTCCCACCCACTGGGGCATCATGTTTGTGAGACTCGCAATAGCTAGTTTGTTAAGAGGCTATAGCTGAATGTGCAGCAAAGACTCCCAAGTCTAAACTGCGCTCTTTGGTTTAAATCACTCATTTAGAGTTCAATAACATGGATATGAAAAAGAGAATTCACCTGGAGTTGCGGAACCGGACGCCGTCAGACGTAAGCATCTTTATTAATTGCTGAGTGATATGATTTTATTAAAACTGTTGGTTAGAGTAGTTCTGCGTGGATGGACAACGCTAGATGTGCACGCGTCAAGTTGATGTCTTGAATGAAAAGTTTGCGGCGACTTTGTTACAAGCCTAGAGCCTCGGATGTTGTTCTCTCAGTATACCTATACACGGCCCATAAGTTTATCAGTTTTACTGGTTATTTTATTCCCAACTTTTGATGATGCTGTGGTGGGAAACTGCAAGAGCTCCATGCATTCAGTGTATAAACAAGGGAAGCGGCGTGAGAAGCCATATTTGTAACTTTGTAGCCCCCGAACGCGCCCTTTTCCTTTGCATCCTCAGTGCTGCAAAAGTCGCCTGCCGTCAGTTCATGCCTCTCTCACACTTTCGCACATCCATTTTCAATTCAACATTCATACTTTCCCGTCACAGTGGTCGTTGAACAGTTCGGGAACTTGTTGTGGGACGCATTTTGTGAAGAGCTGTGCAGAAGGTTTGACAGATAGCTTGCGATAAACGCGATCGGTCAACTAAATTTCATGGCATCTCTCCAGCTAAAAGCTTTTAAATTGAAAGCATTTACATTTCTCAATCGAGGAAAGTTGTGTAAATACTCAGGCGGGATCGTTTCGTGGGCTTTTGGTACGTTAGTAATAATGGTCTCCTATTTGATCTAGATGGGCAAACGAACGCATTTGTTGTTTGATCGCAGTATGGAAAGGAATCGTGTCACAGCATATCTAGTTGCGTTAAGATGCCCAAACCTATTTAAAACGGCATTATATGTCGTCGACATTGCTAGAATGCAAAGACCAAGTCGGCACTATATTCTTCTTAAATATCCCCCGTGTTTTTCTTACTATATATCAATTCTCACAAGTGTAAATACGTGCTCTGATGAATTTATTGCAACGTTCTCAATGTCCCTGTTATTGCCCCTTTACGCACATCTAAGCACGCTGTAATAGAGCTCGTAATTAAAATGTCATAACCGTATTCCGAGCACTTCTGTCCGTCTCAGCTGGCGGGATAAAGAGATTTCCAGCCGTGTGGCTCTGCTTGTTATTTACATGGACTGGGCGCTTATGTGAGCGCTACGCAACTTGAAGCTGCGCTGCTCTAGTTGCAAGATCTAGGACAAGCCGCCATTTTAACCAGCAACAAAGACGCACGATATTTAATCGAAAAGAGAATAGTTGCCGCCGTCTCTTTCATTTGAACCGACCAGAACCGTTGAATATAGTGAGTCGAGCGTCTGTGAAGCTGGACATTTCATCTTTATTCCGTGAAAGTCAATACCTTTCGCTTAAAGAGCGACTCCGTTGCATTATCATGCGCCTCTCTGCCCCTCCTACTCGTGAATTCTTGGGTCCGTCCTCGTGTCTTTGCTCTTCCAAGACAATGCAATGAATTTGTGTAACACCCAGGCTATCGTTTACGCGTCTCTTTACTTTGCTGTTCGAGCACACACGCACGCACTGTAGTAAAAATGCTCGACCCACAGGATAACAATGTACGCCGCTTGTTGCGGAGTCAGCCATTTTGTTGGATGGGGAGTCAAATGTGAGATTTTGTGAAAGCACCGAAACATGCCCCCCATCTGTTACCGTAGACCGCATGCTGAAGTAAACTTTACAATTGAATGGCGCCCGAATGGGACGTATTTATTTGTGCTCTAATTTGATTAATGTGTTCATCTTCTGATTAAGAAGAGTACCTTTTTGCTTATGTAAACTATAAAAATAAGGAATTCTCATATTTTTACGTTTTTTTTTTTGTTTTGGTGGGTCGCCACTATACAAGTGTAAACATGCAGTGCTCTTTTGGCTTGCTGCAAAAGTTAAAAACAGCTCTTGTGTGTATGAATTTAAGTGGCTTTATCCACCATGTCCACTTCCTAATTGATTTGAAGTTGCTTGTGTAGAGGCTATTACAAATGCTGTATTCATCAATCATAACATTTAATCTCTTGTTCGTCTCATATGCCCTTTAACAGGTGAAAGAGCTTGTGCTTGACAACTGTCGGTCAAATGAGGGTAAAATTGAGGGCCTCACTGATGAGTTTGAGGAACTGGAATTTTTAAGCACAATCAACGTCGGCTTGACATCAGTTGCCAATTTGCCTAAGCTTAACAAACTCAAAAAGGTAATTGGCAGTTTCGTGTCTAATTTTTCGTGTCTACCCCCGCCCCACAGTCTTAATTAATATGGCACTGAATCATGTTCTCCATAGCTCGAGCTTAGTGATAACAGAATCTCCGGTGGTCTGGAGGTACTGGCAGAGAAGTGTCCCAACCTCACCCATCTCAACCTCAGTGGCAACAAAATTAAAGACCTCAGCACCATCGAACCCCTGGTATGCTATATTCATGTCATTGGAGTCATATCCTATTTTGCTTATATATATATAGTCATTGTTTTGACCCTGTCCTTTTTTCCCAACAGAAAAAATTGGAAAGCCTCAAAAGTTTAGACTTGTTCAACTGTGAGGTGACAAACCTGAACGACTACAGAGAAAATGTTTTCAAGCTGCTCCCTCAGCTGACATATCTCGACGGCTATGACAAAGAGGATAAAGAAGCACCAGACTCTGATGCTGAAGCTTACGTTGAAGGCCTAGATGATGATGAGGATGATGAAGATGGTATGTTTCTGAAGGGTTGGACTAATAAGGTGCTTACTTTTTTTTAATTCCGTTTAAGGAATTCATTTGTCATTGACCTAATTTTGTCTGCAGAGGGAGAAGAGGAGGAGTATGATGAAGATGCAGCTCCAGGGGATGAAGATGAAGAAGAGGGGGAGGAGGATGATGAGGAAGAGGGAGAAGAGGAGGAAGAAGAGGACATCAGTGGAGAGGTTAATGCTGGAAGAAAACGCTGATTCCTTTTATTGTATTGAAATATACAAACATGGTATACATTTATGCCTTTTATTCACTTTTAGGAAGAGGAGGAAGAGGAGTTAAATGACGGCGAGGTAGATGATGAGGAAGACTTTGGTAAGTGAATAGATTAAGATACAATGAGTGTTACCACCTGTGAATTGAATGCTGATAAGCAGGGTGAGAATACGAGTAAACAACTTCTGGTCCTCCTGTGTCGTGTTTACAGAGGAGGAACGGGGTCAGAAGAGGAAAAGAGAACTGGATGAGGAAGGGGAGGAAGATGAGGACTGAACATGGACTCCTCCCCCATTGTGATCTGACCGTTTAACCCCTGTATATCTGTCCTATTGTCACTCTTCGATGGTTTGGGGAGGTATTCAAATGGTAGGGGGTGGGGCTAGTATAAACAAGGACACAGATTAAATATTTGTTTTTAGCTTTTTTTTGTTGTTGATGTTGTTGTTTTCTTTTGGTTTGGTTTGTACTTTCAGTTTGATTCCCTTCATTTTCTCCAAAAGCTCTTCAAATGGCTGACAACACAGTGTGGAAATTTATTATTGTTGGAAAACAGACCAGTATAATCTCTTGTAATTTTTTCCCTGTCTTTACTGTTGATGCCTAAATGCTGGTGATGACTTATGTATTAAAAAAGAAAAAAACAACCAAAAACCTTTTAGAAGTGCATGGCTGACTCTATTTTAAAGTTGACTACTGGATTTCAAGGAAGAACATTTTCTAACCCACTTTTTTATTGCATCTTTTTTTATTTGTGTATTTTTTTTTTTTTTTTTTGGTGTTTTCATCATAATCACCACCACCACCACGTGACGTGCTGTTTAGGCATGAAGAACACATCATGATGTATGCTTGGACAGCCACAGTTCAACCTCTCAATGTGATTTTTATTTTATTTTTTTAATGTTCAAAGCTGAATGTCTGCCCTTGTCAAATGAGTCCTAAACCCCTTCTCCCTTTTGTGTGGATAGTTCAGAGGTTTCGTGTTCTTTGTAAATAATGACCAAATATATTTTTTTTCTGATTCCCTTTGATAATGGCAGACATTTTCACAAATAATCTAAGTTGTAACCATTAACTGTAATAAAATGAATGAAAATGCAAGTGGTTCTATGGTAATTTGAAATATCTGTTCTGACTGCCACAGAAAATCCATATATTGTAATTAGTTGTGATTACATGATCAATAGATTGTTTTTGAGTCTGGTCCAGAAATGGCTAGTGTATATCATCTCACCTTTGAATATTTCGGATTAATTGAATATATGAAGTGAATTTGCATTGTGAAGCTCAGGGAAAATAGCTTGTATATTTTTGATGATGCGTAACTGGATATTGTGTAAATATACATAAGCGTCATGCCAATTATTTAAATAGAAAGCATACGCAATTTTAACAGCTGTATCCAGTTGTCAGATCATACTGATTGAAATTTTTATTAAAAAGAAGACTTCAGATGTCACATGAATAAAAGTCAGCATTTTTGTTCAAATGAATATTTTTGTTAACATGAAAATGAAACTTTCATTGCACACAGTGTAACTAATGTCTCTCAGTCTGTGGGGACATGTAACAGATGTTACATGTTCATATTTTTGTTCAAGATTATCAGGTAAATTAAACTATAGTCTGGACAGTTGTATTTTATGCATATCAATGCTCTTCCTCAGGAATGTTAGTTTTACTTTGAATGTAATTACCCTTAGTGCAACATCCTGTAGTTTGTCAGCTAATCATAATGAATTGTGAAATACAGAGTAGTGATTACCTATTAATGTTCCTCAGTTTAATCAAAGACAAAGATTAGCCTAATGTCTTGCCTCATAATTCTTCAGGCATTATTTTTCTAAATTAATTGTGCTTGTCTAGACAGTGAGCATCTTGTCTGAAACCCAAAATTAAGCGGCCCAAGTCGGCCTACAACATAAATATTGTGGCACCTCGCAATGTGAACATCTAAATTATTACTCACTTCACCTTAACATCCAAACGAATAAACAGTGTATTGTAAGGCATGAGATTGGGAATGTACAGGCCACATAAACACCATATCCCTCACTTTTTGTTTAGGCCCATTTAGGTAGGTTAATATTTTAATTATGCCACATGAGGATATTATCTAAGGACTATTGTGTGCGTGAACTGCAGGCTAGGATTTTAACTAAGAAGAACTACTGTCTGTGTTTGAACTGCTCTTTAATGCTTTAGCAGGATGCTGTGTAGTGTAGTGTTTGCTTCATGGCAAGTGTAGGCCTAAATGTGCTATACACATGCGCAAGACTGTGGCTTCACTGCCCCCTAAAGGTAGAATCATTGAAACGCACTCAAAACGCTCTATGCAATAATGAAGCAGGAGCTGCTGCTGGGGTTTCTCTTGATTGATTTATAAGGCAACATATTTGAAAAAAAAAAAAAAAAAAAAAGGTTGATGTTTATAGTGTTTAATTAAATAGTGACAACCAGAGAATGTCAAACACACAGAGGAGGACCGACTTTGCTTTCCGTGCTGCCTGGTCGAGTGAGGTTTGAGAGCTTTCAGGAATCAAGTGATCCATCAGTTTTACGAAGGATAAGAATTTAACACATCAGATCAGATCATGGGTGGCCCAGTAAGTGTGCCAATTTTTAAAACCGATCTTTTCCAGTTTGTTCTAGGCAAACTAAATGTGTTCATATATAATAATTAATAAGGTAGGCTAACTTTTGCGCTTTGAAGAGGGTGACTGCACCTGTAGTGTTTTGTGGCGCATAATATTTGCCCACAGCGAATTTGTCCACTTTACAATAGAACACTTAAAATCGCTTATATTGAAAATTCAAAGCGGAATACTATGCATTTTACAATAATTTACATCCAATCTATAACGCAATAGGCTAGGCTATGTATAAGAGGTCAACAATTTGAATATTATATCAGAACGGAAAGGATAAATTCATTGTTACAAGCTACAAACCTGAAACTCAAGACACTTAATTTAAAAGTAAGCACTGAAAATGGAATAGGTTTCATTTAAATGTTAATAATAATAAAAACAATGCACCATTATGCCTTGTAAACCACAGACAGTCTTTAAAATAATTGCCCTCATCATACTGAAATAAAAAAAGGTTCTTTGAACCTTCCTATGGAACTACAGTGTCTATTGCTAATTTATGTCATGATTGGATTTTACAATTAGTGGATTTTTTTCCATCAAGTAGCCTATATTGCAAAAGTTTATTTAAATGAAAAAAAAAACAAAAAAACATTTGAATTATATAAGCTATATTGCTTATATAGACTGACTTGAACATATTTCCCCCTACTATAGAGACTAGAGTCCCCTACTATATTAATACAAACTCGAAACTTCAGGACTCAGGAGTATGTCAATTGGGTAAAAGTCATCTGTCGCAAGATTACTGGACTGTGGTGCTTGAGTTTCTACATTAAAACAGCACTGTGAGTCATATAATAATGATGCAATAGAACTAGTCTTGTTTACATGAGATTGAGCTTGATGGGTGAAGCATGTCTGTTTGACCTTATTAAAACACTTTTTTGTTATCTCTATATGGACTTATTAAGCTGTTTAAAACAAGGGCTATGACACAAAGGAAACAATAAATGAAATAAATAATTCTAATATTTAAAGTCTACAATTATGAGATGATAATGCAATGAATAGCTTGTACCAAAATCAATCCCTATAAGGAGAATCAATCCACTGCAGGTAGACTGGCAGTGTGACGGAAGATGGGAGACTTTTCACAGGGTAAGTGAATCATCAGTCCAAAAAAAGTCAACTTAGCACACTGCAGCTGTGGGGTCAACACTGAGGGTCGGAGTGAAACACTGCTTTATGAAGACAAGCGCTTGGTCTCCAGAGGTCTTGAAGGAAGGATATTTGAGTGTTAGGAAAAAGGAAGCCCGTGTGTTTCAGCAGCGCTGGGGGCTTATAGCTAGTGTCACTTCAGGAGATCAACAGAAACAGCACAGATCCCACGTCAAATGCTGCTACCATTGCTGCTGTTGTTATTGTTGTTGATGTTTGGGCTGTTCCTTAAGTTATTGAGCTCCAGCTCAAGCTGTCTGATCTTAATGTCCTTCTGTGCAAGTTCATCCTTCAGTCGGCGTAACTCTTCCTGCTGCCTGAAGAACATCCGCAAGAGCTGCAGAGCACAACGCAAAGGGTTACACACAGATATGCTAAATTGTCCTTTCAATAACCATAATAAATTAACAGAATCACGGTAACACCTCATTCTCTGTACGGGGAGGCACGTTTTCTAACAGGTCAATCCCATTGACCACTCCACCCTTCTTCTCCTTCACTGGGGCCTTGAACACCAGCTTGTTGGGTCTGTTGTAGCCCTCTTTTAAGGACATAAGCACCGGACCTAGACGTGTACATGCATACATGGATTAGCTTAATTTCAACCTTTGTCTTTTCAAATATTTTATTCTGAAGATAACTGCAGTTTTTTTACCTCGGTTGATTCCACTGAGCCACTCATCAGCAGACAGAGCAGGTTCTGTTCCGGGAGTCATGGGATATATGTCCTCCTGATAGGTTTCAGACTGAAAAGAAACAGGGTGTTCATTGTACTGATTTTACACTATTAGCATTAGGTGATAATAACAAGGCTCTGGACAGGTAAACGTTCAGTCTAAACAACTACTTGGACTCCAGAGTATAGCAACTGTGTTGATTCCGATTGTTTTTTAATTCATATTAATTATATATTACCTATATATTCATTTTACTAAATAAAAAAAATGAATTTGAACAAATTTCATAAATCATACAATATTACCCAATACTATTTGTAACCAACAGTAGAGATCCTTTTTTATTTCAAATTCATTTGTATAACACTTTACATATGACATACAGTATAACTAGATATAGAATAGTTCCATAAAACTAGCAAGGATAACTAATCTTGAACATATGTACTGTATGTTACAAGGAATGCAGGAGAACTACAGTATATATATTTGCATATTGTTAAATTGATTTTATAAAGCCACATCTTGTAGCCACCAGGGTAAAACTGAAAATTAAAAAGGCAGTTTACATAACTATTACCTGAGACCTCATACAAGGGATGTGTCTACTGTCTAGCACAAATTACTCTCATCCTTCAGTGGAACCCTCAATGATTCATTTAATTGGGAACCGTGAACTGGGAACTAATTTCTTCATAGTGCTTATGCTCACCCTTCTAGGTACGATCATAGAGATTGGCTCAATCAGGCCCTTTAGAGTCACCAACTTATAAAACCTGAAGACTTCACACGCTCCTACGTCTAGTCCATGCTTTGGCATCACTCCTATCAGAACACACATGAGAAGTTGAACATTAGACACTAGTCATTCGCATGCTTATTTGTTGGTTTTGTCTTGATATGGAAGAGATCATAACACAGTAGATATATGGTTTATTAGAGGAGAAACTACTGATTAAACGAAAGTGCTATCCACTTTTTAACCCTAGACTGCATAAAGATAGGGTGTGATTCTGATTATTGTTGTCAATAAAAATAATTTAATTCCTTGATATTCCATACATTGCTCATAAAAGCTATATCATATACATATATTTAAATATTTTGAAATGAATAAATGATCATAATTAAAATATTTAAACATTTACAAACAAAATCTTACACGATTACATTGAAAACTGAGATAAAACCTTTCTATGGAAAAAAAAAACAAACTGAATCCAATATGGGTCATTTTGATCTTTAAGTGTTTGGGGGTTTTATTACTGTTTGTTTGTTTATTTATTGCATTCTAGGGTTAATTTCGAAAGTTTTTTAATCCATTTTACAAAGGTTGCTGATATAGTGTGATCATTGAATGGGGAGAATTTGAGTTTTACCAAGGCCTTTCTGTGGTGCAGGGGACCTGAACTCCATGAGATACTGCAGGTAGGGCTTCTCCAGTGAGATCTCATAATACCGGATGTTCCCATCTCCCTACAATTACACCATCTTAGTCAGTTCAAAGACAATTACTTTGTTGTTGTTTTTTTCATTTGTGATGGCAGTATGTGGCTTTTCAGTATTTGGCTGAACATTTTATATCTATTTTAATATCTAATATACAACAGTTTGGGGTCGGTAAGATTTTTTTAATGTTTTGTCTCTTATGCTCAAAATATTATCAGCTATCCAGTAAAAACAGTAACATTATTATTACAATTAAAATAATATATATATATATATATATATATATATATATATATATATATTTTAAAAATGTCTTAAAAAAAGTCAGCAGTCATTAATCCAGTCTTCAGTGTCATATGATCCTTCAGAAATCAATACGCTGATTTGGTGCTAAAGAAAAAAATCTTATCACTGTTGAAAATGCGTGTTTAGCTTAATATCTTAAAATTGTGTTTTTTCAAGATTCTTTCCTGGACAGAAGTTCAATATTTATTTGAAATGGAAATCATTGTTTGTGACATTATGAATTATATATATATATATATATATATATATATATATATATATACTGTATATATATATATATATATATATATATATATACACACATTTTTTTTCTTTTTTCACTATTAAATGCAACCTTCTTGAAAAAACGTACGGGTACCAAACTTTTGAACGAATTGGATATTTACAAGCATTACAAGTATGTAAGAATCCTTATCAGTATGGAGTAATGTGTACCTTGCCTGCTAAGTAGAGCATATGTGTGTCTGCATCATAGAATGGAAAAAGCAGTCCTGACAGGCCGTCAATCTCCTCTTCAATGATTGGCATGGACAGATCCTCCTGTCATGAGAGACAGTGCAGTATGAGAGCAAATAACTTTTTCTTTTGACAAATTAATTCAAAAATTTTCTTTTCTTTTGACAAATTAATGTTGAAATACAGTACTGTCTCAGAACCCTAACAATGTATGAAGAGCAAAGCAACCAGCTTCTTTACCAATTTTCTCTCTCCACTGCAGCTGAGTGTAGCTGTTTAGCTACACTTAGAACAATTAATGTGATTCTCACACAATAATTACAGGGAAGACGCTGAGAAGAAAACAATGACTTTCAGCGATCTTAATCTTTAGGGTAATGCAGACATCAGGGACAATGTGTATTTCTGGATGAGTTTTGTAAATGAACACATGGACACGCCCACTTGTTTTTCTGCCATTGTGGAGACTTGACTTTATTTGTTTTTATACTATATTAAATAATTTAGTATTTACAACACCAAAAACTATACCTACCCCATGACCCTCACTGACACATCTTAGCATTTATATTTTAAATAAGATAATATTTTCTGCTTATTACATTTTTTGTTTATTTTCCTCCTTGATTGGTCCCACGTGATTTCAGGTTTTACAGCCCTTGTTGGAAGTGATCAGGTCAAAACCTGACCCACACACATAGGTTGTCCTCACCTGGTCCCAGAGAGCAATCTGGCGTGTGTTCCAGCGAGACACGCCTGTCGTTAGGAGTCGTTTCATGTTGCCTAGGAACACAACACGGTTCACTTTGTGGTTTTTAAAGTTTGCCTCCTGCTTGACAATATAAAACAAAAACATGTGAAAATTTCAGTTCTGCAGACAATTTTCTCAGTAGTGCATTTTACAAAATAAGGGTGCATGAAAAATTATGGTTATTCCAAAAAATCTTCCAAAAATTCCTCTGGATGTGAGTGAAAAATAAAATATTTTAGAACATATAATAAAATTAGTGTGTATGATTAAATAAATAAATAAAAAATAAGGTTAAAATATTTTGGGGTTGGTAAGATGTTTTAATGTTTCTAACAGAAGTTTCTTACACTCAACAAGGATAGATTTACACAGTAAAAAAGCAATACTTTGAAATAATATTACAACTTAAAAAAAAACTTTTTCTATCTTAATATGTTTTAAAATTTCAAATTTCAAAGCTGAATTTTCAAAAGCCATTACTCCAGTCTTCAGTGTCACATGATCCATCAGAAATCATTCTAATATGCTGATTTGAAACAGCATTTATTTGAAATAGAAATCTTTAGTAACACAATAAGTTTCAATTTAATCAATTTAATGCATACTTGACTTGAATATGTAGAGTGCAGAATGAAGTCATTGTGATTGAAATGTGATTGAAATGTGATTGTGAAATGTGAAATGTGAAGAATGTGATTGAAATGTGCCATGAGTCTGTCTGTTTACTTTGGACTGTGAGTGTTTGAGTGCTGCATATACTGAAAGACTAAACACACGCAATCCGCACCTGTAGCACTTTGCCAGAGCGGGGCTCAATGACGCGGAGCTTCTTGTCCTTGCAGCTGGTGGCCAGCAGACTCCCCTCTGTGTTAAATGACATACAGAGGACCACGTCTGTGTGGCAGTCAATCATTTTCACTGGCTCCCCAATCTCCAGATTCCAAATCAGGATCTACAGAGACAAAAATACCAACAGCACATTAGTACCTCAAACCTCAGATACAGTTTTTTGATGGTTTTATTTCTGTGAGTGGCAGTGTGGCACTATCATGTTTATACTGTGGACAATCAAAATAAGTTTTCACATAAATCCAACTGTCCATGTTTTAACTTAGCTCATATTATTGAATTTGAGACTGTCAAATTCGGTTTCAAAAGATGTTATTACCTTGTAGTCATAGCCAGCACTGAAGAGAATCCCACTAGTGGTTGGGTGCCACTCTATGAGGCCCACGCGTCTGCTGTGACCATACAGTTCTAATACAGGCTCTGTCAAATTCCTTCTCAGTCCTTCATCGGGAATCTCCCATATTCGTACCTGACATATTCACAGACACAAAGATGCAGAGCTAAAAAAAAAAATCACTTTTAAATCAACTACAGTATATAAAGAAGGTTTAAGACACTAATGTCAGGTTAGTTATAATTATATAACTTCGTAAATGGTTAAATCAGTCTCATAGGACAAATACAATGTAGGCTATAACAAACACGGAAGCATTAAAATAACTGGATTTTCCAATCATAATCCAATCAGAGCTAGAATAACAACAACAACAAGAACAATAATGTGTTTACTTGTTCTACCCCTGTCATGACTTTCAGCAAGGTATTATTGACATCTTTTTGTGTTTTAAATTTTTTTAGATGAATGTCAAACCATTTTAATTTCTATTATTCTTTCTCCTTTTTTTGTTAATTATTGTTTATTTTGCAGGATCACTTAAAATGACTTATGTACATCAAAATCACATTGAAATGACATTTAAATATTTATCCCTTCCCTAATAAATCCCTATACTTGATGTGACTTAAGTTCAATAAATAAAATTTCTATTTAAGAGATATATTTGGTCCTGTTATTTTGATATTTCAAGTTAATGTAAAACTCTTTCACCATCCACATCATGAAAAGTAAATGGTTTTCCATTAATGACAACAAAAATAAACTGAAACAAGTTTTCACTGCACAGAAGTTTCCATTTTTTTTTTTTTTTTAATGATGCTGACTAATTTGACCTTGATGATTTTACTTACAGAAGAGTCCTCTGAACAAGACGCGATTATGTTGTCATGGAAAGGATTCCATTTGATGTCCAGCACTTTGCCTTGGTGACCACAGACCTTTGGATAGTGAGGGTCGATACGGCCAAACTGCGGGTGGAAAGTACAGGTTACTGATCTAATGGTTTTATTTACACAAATAAAATAATGTATGGATACACATAGGAAGACAGATAGATATGGATAGTTGAAAACATTCAAACAGCTCCATTGTAATACACACAAACGTCCACTGCATGGAGCTACATAACTACAGTCAGAAATTCAGCAGTAGACAGAATGGTAGGGTGCTTCTCAATTCTTATTTGTGCATACTCGTTTCCTTTCCTTGCGTCTCAGCTCCACCCCCTGCAGGATGCGAGGGAAGGCTGCAAGGAAAGAAATGGAATCGAATGAAAGTCTTTTTGGAATACTTGATCACTCGAGCGTCACTTCATACCGTCATCAGCAGCGCTCAAAGGATCTGCCCTTATGTTGCTGAAGTTGTTTTTTTTAAGAAATTAGTAATAAATGATAATAAAGAGACCCTGTTTAAGTAGCCTATGTGAGATGTGTGGTTTATATAAACTGCAAAGGTAAAGTATAGATTAATGATTGTGACCGATGTGAAGGGGGAGGAGAATTTATAAGTGTCACGTTTAGTTGATAAAACACTTCCGCAAAGGATACATTCGTGCATCCTCACCCATTATTCCTCAGGAAGCCTCCTCACTCCTCGCGGTACAATTCGAGAATTAAGATGTCCTTCAAGATGGCTAAGCTTGAACGGTTTCCGGGTCATCATTGGATGAAGGACAGAGGAGAGAGGAGACGAGGAGGGATATTGAGAAGCACCCATGATGTCATGAATGTTTGATGCCACTTTAGTCCATTGACCTCTTTCTGAGGTCCTTTGGGATTTGTAGTTCAGGTCATGCACGAGTGCACCCTTGAGTGGGCTGCTGTCAGGGCTTCAGTGCTGTGATATACAGTAGTCCTGTTAGTTTTGTGATATCAGAGAAGTCATTTCATTGTTGAAAAAATTTAGTAAGCTTGAATGTGAATTCTTGGTCAAGAACAGAACAGCATGTGGCTTCTTGGCTGGATATTCATGTCTGTGCTCTCTGTGCTATTCTACTAGATTAGCATGATGGAAATCTGTGTTATATGGCATTAAATTAGCACAGCGATTGCTCGAGGGGTGTTTTTTTAATATCATTTTCTTGGGCAAGGAAATGTCTTGATTTCCCACAGGAGATCAAAACTCATAAGAACACTGAAAATGGCCGATTTTAAAATGCTAAAGCCTTTAACTATTGTGGCCAAAGCAATCGGTTATAGTTTGTTGCTCATATGTTTGCCTGCATGTGAGGATTTCTGATTTGTCAAGGTGTTTTCCAAGACTAAATATAGCTCTCAGACTGATCTTGTGCTTATTCGAACAGCTCATCATTGCCTCTCACATCATGATAACAATGTGAGAAATTAATAAAAATTTGTGCACTTTTTGTGATAAAAGATGCACTATTAAATCATATTGTTGGGCACCCTGTATTCCAAAACATACATTTTTATTACTAAGATGAAAAATGGGCAAACAGAGCGTTATTAACAGCACAGCAGCACAAAAATGGAAAAAGTATGACTTAACCAAAACTAACATTATCAATGTAATGAATCAATGTACAATATGACAACTTTAATGATCTCTTAATTGCATTAAATGTATGCATAATGATAAGTGAATTGCATTTAAACATCATAACATCTAATATCATGATTATGCATGATTTTTTCTGAGGGACATTTTCACATATGCACAGAAAAAAGTTTTGAAAGAGATGCTTTGCATTTTACACCTTGTCTTTGCTTCTCTGTTTCTGCTCTCTAATTATTCATTATTTTTCACTTGCTGTTTATTGTTCTTCTTTTGTGTGTGTGTGTGTGTGTTTGTGTGTTGGCAGTGAGTGGCTGTGGAAATAGATGTGTTGGCTGCAGATCAGACTGAGTAGTCGCTGTCTGAGATCTTAGAGTCAGAGACAAAAGGAGAGAATTATATTTAGCCACACCCTCTATTGTGAGCAGCACAATGATGCGTAAGGAACAACAGCCATGTGATTACACTAATTATGATGTCAGTGGATGTGCCTCTAGACTGCCATAACTCTAATAGCACAAATAAAAAAAGGTGTTGTCTTATAGGGCACAAATTTAACATCCTTAGCAGAGAAGTTACAAGGCTTTGCTGTGACACACTCCCATTAGTGTCTATTTAGTATCTAATATGGAGTCAATATATCATTATTATGAAACAGTCCATAGAGTGTGCTATAAAATCTTTTCTGCTCCAATCAGTGTCTACTGTATAGACTACAGCTATAAAGAAGTTCATGTTCGATTACGATAATATTATGATTTCACTGATCCCGCATTAAAAGTCGTTTTTCTTTCTACATAATATGCTAAATACAATATCGCATGAGTAATGACTCACTATCTGACTAATCTGGATGAGCTAGAATATAAGCGGCAGAGACAACATTTTTCTACAAAAAAATAAATAAATAAATACAAAATATACTTACAAAAATCCGCATTTTTAACTAACATTAATATAAGATAGCTTGCTTGCACATAATATATGCATAATAATAGGATATTTTTTACAAATTAATGAATTACTTCAAACTGATGATTGGCAGTTTAATACATTAATATTCTGTTAGATATTCAGAGAGAGAAAGATGAGTATGGAGTTTTTCTGTAGAATTACAGATCCTCTGAAAGTCGAAATGACATGGCCAGTGCTACTATTTTCTAAAGTCTAGACTGTTAAAAATTATTTTGCTTCTTCCAAGGCCAAAATTTTCCAAGGTTCCCGAACAAAATTCTAAACAAAGGGCATTTCAGTTTTCTGAGTTTACTAACTGAGGCATTATTAAAATGGGTGTGGGTCCAGTTAAAAGCAATTTGTGCATGTTGGTAAGTCTAAAATGGTTGGCAGTTTCCTATCTGTGTTGCCAGATGGCCCAACTCCCTCTTGTGTGTGTGTGTGTGTGTGTGTGTGCTCCTGACTGCTTGAGCCTTTTAGATGGGGGTTCTGAATTATTTTAAGAATTCTGATATCACCCCAAAACCATTACAGCACCACCTCACACATTACCATTCAGAGAAGTTTCTGTCAACAGCAAATTAGGAGGTCAAGGAAAGGAACGGTTTCATTTCCAAATGGTTAAACAGTTAATGATGACATCATCACAAATACCACAGTCTTCTATTCATGCTCTCTTTTTTTCTCTTTCCCTGGGCCATCTCATCTTGGTTTCTGAATGCAGTTTCCATTCCACAACTGAAGCTCCTTTGTCAGATGAGGAATTCCATTTGAAAAGCCAATGTTCTGCCATTATATTTTTCCCATGTGTCTATATCTCAGATGTATTATGAGAACTGCTGATCCTCTTTAATCAGACAGTTGTCCCTGCAAAATAGACTTATTCAGACTAATGCCTTGGTTTGAATAAAAGCATTAGAGACATTTAATGAGCTATACACAAATTACAACAAATGCAAAAGTTGTTACTTTAAGAATAAAAGTTGGCTATAATCAAAAATGTTTGTATATTAGTTAGACCTATCATGCAAGTGAGGTTGAACTTATCACTTATTAATAGCTTCACAGTGATTTCTATTATCTCTATGCCAGATTTCAGTGATAGTGAACTTCTTAGTATTACAGTATTCATGCAAATTTTGCTGGGAGCTGTCAATGCTAGGCAGAAAGAGAGAAAGAGATGCAAGGGAGATGGAGGATGAAGAAGCTGGGAAAAACAGATCCCCACGTGGTGTCCAGAGAAACACACATGCTGAAGTCAGAGGGGCTTTTTAATGGCCTGTATGGGAGCCCAGTTGGAGTCAGAAACACTGGAATGAGCCCATGAAGAGCACAAAGCTGGCCTTCTACGTGACACTTTAACTGGGTGACTCTGAGTGTTCATCACAAAAGTGCTATTGATAGTTTATCCAAGTTGGCTGAGAGCATGACCGAGGGTCTGCAGGCCCACTGGGCAATGTAGCATGACCGGATACGCTCAAGAGGAGGAACAGAAGAATAGGCAGAATAAAGAGAGGAGATGACTGGGGCGAAGAATGGGACATCAAAGGATCTGTGCCAAAAATTCTCATTGTCATGTCAGTGATAAATAGTGTATGTGACATTTTTTTCTGTCTGTGCTATTCTTGCAGTTTGGCCACTTGCTGTGAAGGTGGAATTTGGAGGCACATTTAAATTCACTTGCATTTTGTCTCCTTAGGATCATGGTTTTTCAAAACAAAGAAAATAACTTAAAGGGATAGTTAAACTAAAACTGATTTCATTTTTCACTCACCCTCATGTTGCTCCAAACTTGTATGACTTTCTTCTGTGGAAAATAATATAATGGAAGCAAATGGTGACCAAAACTGTTTGGTTAACAACATTCTTCAAACAAAACAAAAAATCTTGCTTTGCAGAAGAAATAAAGTCGTACAGGGTCGGAATGACATGAGGGTGAGTAAATGATGACAGGATATATATATATATTTTTTTTTTGTGTGTGAAATCTCATTCATCTTCAGAAACCCTGTCTTCCTTAAGCAGTCATAAAGCTGTTCTGTTCCAGCCAGAGCACACTGGTGTCCACATCGTTGTGGTCTACGTTACTGCTATATCAACATCAGTGATCAGCAGCTAGCTTGTCCATTTTACAGAATCAAAGCCAGAGATTAAAGGAAAATCATCTGCTTTCTGATCACTATATTCAGGCTTTTTGGTCAGCCTGTAAAGAGGGTCAGAGAAAGCTTTAATTTAAAGCATGTCAAGCCACTGGGTGAATGACTTCATGGTTCTATTATAATAATGATAATAATATTAATAATAATTTTCTATAGTACTTTTAACTGTACATCTCAAAGCGCTTTACTGAAACCAATAAAACAACAAAAATAAACCATAAAAAACACACAATAAACAAATTATAAAAATATTCAATTAAAAGCTACCCTAAAAATGTGTTTTAAAGTAAAATTTAAAAAAAATTGGTAAAAAAAATCCATAGTTTTGGAGCTATTGAAGAAAAAGCCCATCTCCCATCTATTGTAAGCCAGTTAAAGCAGCAATTAAAAGACCAGTTTCAGATGAACGAAGGTCACGTGTTGGAGAATTAAAAGTTTGGTCAAGTATTGAGGTGCCAACCCATGTAAAGCCTTGTAAGTAAGTATCAGAATTTTAAAGTCTACCCCTAACCTAACGGGGAGCCAATGCAGAGACTCCAAAATGGGATGCGATCTTATCCGGTTCTAGTAGAGCTTAGTTTAGTAGTTCTACCAGCCGAGTTTTGCACTACCAGCAATTTGTTTGGGGTAGCTTTTGACACTCCAGTTAACAAGGCATTACAATAACTAATATGGGAAAACACACAAGTTAATTAACTTTTCAACAACAAGGAAAGACTATGGAGTCTTTCTCTATGGAATAGTCTATGAAGTAATTCAAGCTCAGAGGGTGATAGATAGCAACTTGCTCTTAAAAGATGCAAAAACAAACCTTTGTGGTCTTCCAAATGATTAAACTGTACATCAATGACCTTACTGGGGATAGGGCAATAACAACACATTTGGCTAATTAATGTTCTCTCTGGAAGGAATACCTGTTGAAAGATATCATTTTGTTCAGAACAACATGTAGGTGATCACATAAAAGGCCTGTATACTGTATATTGGTGAAATGGAAACCTAAATCACAATAATGCATACTGCACTACAACAGAGGCAACTAAATAGTTCAACAGAAAGAGAGTGAGAGGCCAGTGGGTTCCTTTAAGTGTGCACCACATGTGCTTTTATAAGAACAGGGCAAGGAATGACTCATCTATGTTTTTCCACTGTTCAGTAACCACTGCTCATGTTCTCTGCACAAATTAATGTAAATGTGAATTTGTACAAGCATCCATTAGCAGTCCTTATATGTTTTAGACAGACTTTATGCATAATTGCTGTAAAATGATTAGCATGTTGTATCAAGTTCACTTTAAGTCATTACTCAACACAGATTACTAAGATGCACTCTTTCAGGAACATGTCCTGCAGCTGGGTTTGCCTGAAATACTTAAATAAATACCTGGAATAAATAAATAGATATATTGTATGAAGGGTTTGATGTTTGCTCTGACTGGAACTTCAGTCTGGAAGCAAGTGCTCTAAATAATTTATATTATTTCTTAACACAGGAATTTCCATTATCTTCAAAATACTTATTTTTATTAAATCACCCACAATTAATTATAATATATATATATATATATATATATATATATATATATATATATATATATAGGCTATATATTAGCGTTTAAAAAGAAACTTTTGTTGAAAGATGAAGCAGGCAGCTAGCAGCCATTTCGCAACCAGTAGGCTACTGTTAGGCCTAAACTACTTCATATGCTTTGACTGTTAATAACTTTTTTTTCCCGCATTATCTGTTTTTGTTTGTAAAAACTGTATTAACATTAAGGCGAACCTCATAGAACATATTAAAATAAAACAAAAATCCATGTTAGGATGACCCTTTTAACAAGACTTATAAACACGTAAATTGTTTGACTGTTTTTCACATTGTAAAACATTGTGAACCCATTACCGACACCTATGTGACTCAAAATAAGCCTCTTAAAAAGATTAGCATCATTCATGCTCCTGTCCTGATTGTTCAAGTCTCTGGCAAACTGTCAACACTAGTGGTGTGCACGCGCGTCTGTGGTGGTTACCTGAGTGACCGGGATCACAACGAAAGATCCTCCTCCCGCGCTCTCCGTTACTATGGCGAGGAACTTGGCGTTGACCGCACAGAAATGGTTGTCATGGACGTTCTTTGTGATTGGGATGCCCTCGAAGCAGTGCTCTCGGTTCGCCACTTTGCCATAGACGTTTCGAAACTTGGAGCTCCGGTAGGTCGGCCGCCATGACATCTGCAAAGCACATGCAAAGACAACAAGCTTAAGTGACAGCGGTTTTTTTTTTTTTAGTTTTTAAATATTCATTATACTTAGTCTATGTAGGCTGTGAGGTGGGCAGAAGTGGTTATCAAGTCTAAGTTACACTAAAATTAAAGGTTCTAATAAGAGCGCCACCCAAACAAATCTGTTTACCTTCATTATAGCCTACATAGAATTATATGAACATGTGAACTGAGACTGGGAATACTTTCTTTACATATTAACAACAAGGCACTTTATAAGTTCTTGCAAAGAAATAATTAAGAACCTTTATGTTTAAAACAACATTAAACATGATGAAAGATTTAATCAAAAGATTGCTGTAGCTTTTGCAAGAATTTTTTGTTTTGTTTTTAAGGGAAAACATATTATTATTTTGGCACAATACCAGTGGAAAACCTGAATCTGTGTTTTCGCAATAGACCAGCAGGATTGAATGAACCAAATAACACAAAATAAACAAGACTAAACGCAAACGAACATCCAAAACTCAACTATTAACCAGCCAAACATCACTTTTAGGCCTTTTAGGAAACTCATACATAGATCATCATGTGAATAAATATTCATTTGTCCAATGACACCATGATAAGTGAAATGCTGATAAGAGTAATGAATATTGGACCGCCTGGCTCCATTTTCCAGTATGAAACTCTTTAGAAGACCGCCACTCAAACAGGAAGCGGTTCGTGGATGCTTGTAAAATTTCACTAAGAACTCAAACCACCGTTTGTAGTTAAGCCTAAAGGAATGTAAGCTGCAATTTAGGCTCTAATGAATGAGACTGTGCCATTCAAACTAAAATGAGCTGTGATTCAAGCAGATAATGGACAGAAGAAGTCTAAGTGTTAAATCACCAGTGTCTGATCTGAATCTTTTTGTGAGACTGACATCACTCAAGACTAAAGACTGCATTGTAAATATTTGTGTGTTGTGTAAGAGCACATGCATTACATTTATAGTCTTTAGTTTATTTGTAACATTTATATGTTGATTGATTTGGAATTATACTAGCACGCCTAAAGGGTTTGGCAAGTCGCATCGTGTTAGCAGTGAGGCATGAAATTGCATCTATCTGAGATCTTTCTCCATCATATTACTTTTTCTAACATCCACGTGTCTAATTTTCAGCTCTCCCTCCATGTTGAATGTTTACAGCTGTCCTAAAGCATTCAGAGGTTTGTGTGCGTGTTGTCTTGCCTGTTTAACCATAACCGAATCAACCAGAGAGAGGCCTTGGTTGTATTTGCATACAAGGACATTCATTCATTTAATGCTGCTCGTACATACACACTTGCTTACTTCCATGTATCTCCAAAAGACACAAACAGACTGCTATCTATCTGTGTACTTTACACAATTATAGCCTCTTTCTATACATAAATCATGAAAATATACTTGTTTATTCAGTATGAAAATAAAATAGATCATATTATTATTTTCATCTCAATGTCTGACTCCAAATTATTGAGGCTAATTTCCTACCTTTCCTTTGGTTTTGAGTTGGCCACCCTCTGTATTCTGCAATCATCTATAGAAAGAGCCTGTATCTTCTCCGGCTTCCTGCGTGCATGTAGTTTGTCGGCCTGAGTTACTTGCATCTGTTTCTCTCTTTCCCTTTTTCCTCCCACAGCCTCCTTTCATCCCTCCCTCACTACTTCATTCCCTCCCTCTTACCAGGCCCAGCCCCACATGCCTCCCAGACACAAGTTGTTGCTCCATCCTCTCTTTATGTCAGTGTTTGCTTATTAATGTCTTTCAGTTTGCTGCCATTGATCAGATTCCTTACCATCTCATTCAGTTTATAAAACATTGATCTTAAAGTCAGCATTATATAGAGAGTTATATAATAAGTATAGGGCTGCAACTAACGATTATTTTGATAATCGATTAATCGGACAATTATTTTTTCGATTAATCGATTAATCGGATAAAAAATTATATTCCATTTTTTTGTTTATTATAACAAAATAAAACCCTAAAAACCACACTCTTTTGTGTGTTAAACAATCTACTTAATACAGACAACTTCATTATAAAGAGAAACAACAAATAAAATATATATATATAGGACCATAACCTATGACAAAAATGCTATTGTAAACTAGATTAGTGGATAACTCACAAGTCACAATAATTTTATAAAATCTGAACATTTAGTGAAAAAAAAACATTCCTTAGTGGGGAACAAATAAGAGACAATAAGTGTAGCACTAACAATGGTAAAACGTATACATTGCTCTTTGTATTGTTGTTATACATCAGCCTGGTCTCATTGTTAATACGTAGCTATTTTACGTTTTTGCAAAGATAGAAAACGTACTTTTTAGTACGTTTGGATAGATGCTGAAACGTATAATATAGATACGTATAATATCTGCAACATTTAAACGTAACATTATTACGTTTTTACAGCTACAAAACGTAAACTATTTACGTATATTCTATATCATAAAGATATCTGGATAATTTCCCTTTTTACTATTTTATAGATAAATGTAAGATCCCGTAACCCTAATCCCAAACCTAAACATACCCATTTTATACTTAATATAAAAAAGGATAAAACGTAACAGACAGGTGTTGGGAAAGGGCAGTTTTATTAACAATATAGCATTAAAATATATTTTGAGCCACCTACTCCTACCCCTAAACCTACCATAACAATTCCTTAAAACTACGTAAAAAACTACAATTATGAAGAAAAACATAACTAACAGACAAGTATAATCACAATAATTTATTTATTGCGAAAATGTCAAAACCGATACCAAAAGCCGTTCACATGATGAAGCGTTGCAGTCGCAGTCTTCTCTCTGGCAGTATTGTAATAGTTTTGTATGAAGTACAGAGCAGAAATTAAATTACTAATGAAAATGTTAATCCGGCTTCGGTTGGTTCGCGCTTCTCCATTTCAAAATTCAAATGAACTAAACTAACCAACCGTCTACAGTCCTTCATGTCGCAAACTGTGACGAAGCAGGGAAGAGCCAATGAACGTTTGATATCGCTGCCGTAAAAGATGACGTATGGGCGCAATATTTGAATTTGAATTCATCACCAGCGCGGGGTTTGACTTGTAACGTTACGGTCGCTGCTGAGAATGGAGATCACGACTGGATAAGAGGCTGAAATCGCTGAATTAGGAGTTGTTTCTTGCAAACAACTATGGATTCTAAAGATTTGGATTACATCAAACTATTAAAATTGATGTCTTTTGTGAATTTTTGTTGTGTTTTATAGGAGAAAACGCTTTATGTGTCTCAAGGTAAATAAACTATTACAAAATGGTTGAACGAGTAACGTTAAAGAATGTATTTTTTAAGGTTTTATAGTGTATTGTTTAACACCATGCAGGCGAAACGAGCAAAATGTTAATATTTATGAGTATTATATCAATAATGCGACTGAAAACTTCATTAATAAGACAGTGGGATGCAATAGAGTCAAAACATAATGCTACGATATTAATATGCATAAATTGTGATACGTACAATGTGTACGTCGGTGGATTTGTTCATACGTAAATAAATTACGTTTTTGTGCTGTCAATACGTAAATATTTTACGTTTTAGTACTGTAAATACGTCAGTATTATACGTTTCTGCGCATATAAAACGTAATTATATATACGTATGATAGAACGACACTTTACATACACATACATACGTATTCTCATGAGATCACGTTGTATACATTCATGAAAAACATCGTAAAAATCAGATGCACAAGTTCAACTGTTTTAAATGTAAAGCACAGCTGTTTAGTGAGGAAGCAAAATATAATAGATAGGACAGAACAAGAAAGGCTATTAATAAGCTTTCATTGCGCAAAAGTATTATGACATGATCATGAAAGAGCTGCACAAAGTGCTTATATGCTCATCGCGAGCGCTGAATGAACACGGAGTCACAGGGCGGCGCGCAGTTCTTCAGTGTCCGCCGCATTAAGCACCAAGGAAAGAGAAAGACATATTGACTGTGTATTACACCGTATCTATGCAATAGTTTATTGAGACTTTTCTTTTAACAGTTTTAAATTTCAGTTAGGCTACTGTGCACGTGAAGAACAATTATACTGCGCCGACTCTATAGTGTTGTGATCTAACAGACACTCAGTAGAAAGTGATTAAGTTACAGCAATAAAAGTCTAGCAAGATAGAAAAACCATCATAGACCTTTATCTACGGATCAATTATAATAATAACATTGAATCATCTTGGAAAGAGATCATCATGTGTTAACTGTTGTAACGCGACGGGCTGTTTGAACACCGAATAGAGAATGACTGACAGCCGCAGTGGAGGGAAAAGCTTAGGTTAACTTGAATTTAATGACTTAAATATACATTTCTATCTCACATTATACTATAGTATGGCTTCATAAAGTATACACGATTAACGTAGGTCACCTATTTTGGTTTCAAAACGGCGAATTTACCGAAAGGTGAATGATTTTCGTGTATGCTGCATATTGATAGCGGTTTCCTGATGCCCGCAAATTAGTTCAAACTCACGGAATCAAGAGCGCGCATGCGAGACAGAAGATAATGTGCTCCAAACCGTCCGTGTTGCGCGCGCGAGACAGGGAAGAGCGGCGAGGGAGAGAGACTGCGTGTGTGCCTCATGAAGCGCATGTAAGAAGCGCATGTTCCATGTAAACAATCCCCGTGACGTAATCAGACCAACTAATCGATAATGACATTCGTTGACAACGATTTTCATAATCGATTATAATCGATTTTATCGATTAGTTGTTGCAGCCCTAAAGTATGATGCAACTGCACTCTGTCTACTTATGTCTGGGGGAAGTGTCTTCATTTCCACTGGAGGATGATTATTGTTTTATGCACATCCACTATGGTAGCTATGGTCTTGAAAAACATAGCCTTCTTGTTTCTAAACTTTCTGTTATGTGCCTATTTTTCTTTTCTTTTTTCTCTCTCCTCTAAATGCTCAGTCATCCAGATGTCCAGTAAATATTATGTATATGTAAGATTAATAGATTTACAGTTGGAAATACATGATACGATTAAAAGTTTCAGCAGCATCTTTCAGATGTGTATCATTTACGAATGCACTGCAAGCCATTTTGCATTTGCATATTTACAGTTTTAAGTCTTTATACTCACCAAGGCTGCATTTATTCAATCAAAATTACAGGAAAAACAGTAATATTGTGAAACATTTTTACAATTTAAAATAAGTTTTAAATTTAGTTTATAATTCCTGTGATGGCAAAGCAGAATTTTAGCATCATTACCACAGTCTGCTCAGTGTCACATGATCCTTCAGAAATCATTCAAAATAGGTTGCTTTTTGCTGCCAGGGAAACCTAATTATTATCAATGTTGATTTCTTATTCTTATCAATGTTGAAAGCAGTGTCCTGCTTATTCTTTTGGAACCGTGATACATTTATTTTCCCTGATGAATAAACAGTTTAAAAGACAGTATTTATTTGCTGTCTCGTTTGATCAATTTAATGCATCCTTGCTGAATAAAAATATAGACCTACATTTATTATAAGATCTTACTGACCCCAAACTAATGAACCGTAGTGTATATTTTCTTCATAATTTAATTGCCTCTTGCTTGTAGTATTTATTGTTTCCTTTATATTGCCTATATTACAGATTCATATGTTAGATGCTCAATTTCTTTAGGCATAATTTGTTTCAGCAGTTATGGTCTGTGAAATATACAGATAGATTGGCTGAAGGTTGACCATGTAATCACGTTCATTGTATTTAACCAACCAGTCTGGTAGGATGTCCTAAATTGATACATGCCGAAGATGTGAGAGGCTGGTATTAAGTTGTTTTGTGGTTGGTTGATTTACAGCTTCTCAGATAGTTATAATTATGCTATGTGATATTATTAGAAATAAACAGGAGAATGTTAATAAGACTTTGGGAATTGTCCGGAGTGTTCTCAGGTCTATGATTAAAACTAAAAGTCTTGCTCTCTCTAATTATGTTAAATGATTAAATGGAATATTTGGCTAGCTCTTGACAACCTCTATGCAGACAGAGAAGATTTATTTAACTTTAGTGCGACAGCACACTCTCCTTGGCCTCCCCTTCAGCTCTGCTCTCTGTTCACCATGTGTCAGTAAAACACCCTTCAGATATTTTGTAGTCTGGGCTGTCTGACTGTTGCATGCATTCATGCAAATACTGTCCAGAGAATATTGATGTTTAACATCCCTGTAGGCCATAGGGCTAGAGCTAGACCTGCAAAATAATCGGCACGCGTTATTCGCCAGCGTTTTTCAAAGCGTTTTTTTGTGTTCACATACAAGCGATTTTTCGCGGACGATGAGCCGACTGACATTAGATGGCGTCCATTTGCTCTGCAATACCACTCCATAACAGCTCTCTTTTATCAAGGTTTTTGTAGTCACTGTCGCGTTTGACATAATAGTTCTTTATGTTCCGACACCAGCGAGACCAGCAGCTCTACGTGCATCTTCCTTGTTTCATTTCTTCCCGGCAGTGAAGACGCTACTTGGCATATATCTTCTTCGCCATTACGTATGTGTGCTCGGCAAGACCGTTTTGTGTTTGAGTGCCCCAAGTTGTGTTTTACTGTAACTCCAAAAGCTCCAGACACATGAGAAAAAGCACCAATCTCATTGGTCGGGTAGTTTTTGACGTGGCGCGAGGCGTTTTTTTTTTTAAATGACGCTTTTATGTGTTGTGTTTTTCGCGTCGGTGTGCACACTCACATTGGCGCCCTTTGTTTAGTCACGAGGCGTTAAACATCGGCAAATATCGCACACGAAATTCATCCCGGTGTGAACAGGCCTTTAGTCTCACTCTTAGATGGCAAACTCAAGGACCGCCCACCATTTGTTTAATGACCGTCTGATGCTTATTGCCCACAAAATGGCAAGATTTGTCCCGAAATTGCCCATGTTAATGTGAATGGCTGGTGCAATTGCTGTCCTGCTGCAAAACATGAAAGCAGTTGCGTTTTCAAATGTATCCGGATTAATGTAGACGAAGCCTTATACTGTATCACTCCATTACTGCATCCAAATATTAGATCTCCCTAACCAACTCTGCCTATGAATATTATTCATGCAATGAATCACTAAAGGATACTAATTTTGAAACAGCCACCAAGACAGGAAGCAAGCCTATTCTGTCTTTAAAATGTGGCACACAAATGGATGAAAGGCTTCCAGAAGGCCACAGTTGGTTGTTATTAGACTGCTTTCAGCCCCTCACTATGCCCATCTTTGTTGGGCATTAGCTAGGCTCCAGTTCCTGCTTCTGAGTTCCGATGCCATTCTGTCTCTGTGGGAGTTAAATAACTCTTGAGCCTGGAGACCCATTGCCTGTTTTGGCAGCTTTGGCTCCAGCTGTGAATGAAATACAGCTGAGAGAAAGCCAGGTCAAGCTGCACGCTGTCCTTTCACACAGAAAAGTCCGAATAAATTCTGGTGACTTCAGAGATGGGTTTTAGCACAGCATACTTTGCTTTATAAATTCAGCATTTACTCATTGTAGACATATAATGAGGACCTGAGATTTACCTGATACGGCCACCATGTTGCAAATGATAATATTGTATTTTCCTCAAAGTTAATAGTGTGTTTTAACTAGATTCTCTATATTTGTGCATGTACAGTTTAATGAAATCACCTTAAGCCATGAGCTTATGTTATTCAGCATTGACAATACCTTAAGGAAAACATAATGACATGTATAAGTTAAGTTCCAGAACAGAATGATTTAGTCAGAGCTGAAGGGCATTTAAATCTCTTCAATTCTCAGTGAAGACAGAACTCTGGGGAGGGAGGAAAACGGCTCAGAGATGGAATAGAGACCCTCATTACTACTGTACTGGAGGGTGTTTTGTGTGTGTACTGGGGGGCCCTTTGTTTGTTATTGTCTTTCTGCTTGGCTGTCTTTTCCACCATACTATGCGGATGCAGCTGCGAGTATCAACTGACACTCAGGTTTTAACATTGGCCTAACTGTTAAAAGGGAGAAAAATTATGAAAAATCTGCATTGTTTTACACTAGGGGTCTCCAAAAGGGGTTCCGTGGCAGTAGGTCTTCCAATGATTGTCTTGAATGATTTCACAACTTTCGATATGTACTACATCACTGAAAATAACAATGCAATAAGATGTTGATTCAGTATCAAGACTGATTTAAATCGGTAACTCATCCAAATTTGAACAATTAAAAGAACCAGCTCATAAGAGTCATTAGTTTAGGAATCAGACTACACTAGTTGTGCTGTATGTTTTTGAGTGACTAATAAGAATCAGCTCAGTTATTTGTTTGTGAATCGGACTGGTTAAGTTTTTGCTGCCCATGAGTACAACTCAAGATAAAGGCATTTCTTGACATTATTTTACAGCACAAAGTATTTTTATTGCATTCAATACAGACAGCATTCAACTCACATTGACAGTAAAATATTATTTATTTTGCCATGATTCTAAACAGCAGGATGTTGATTTAGGATCATTGGGACATTTATTTAGTGTATAATGACATACTTCCTCAAAACACACAAGAAACGAGACCACCAGTTTCCTCCTTCTTTGTCTCTGTAGTAGGGGATCAGATAGAGAGGATGGGTGCAGTCAGGCCACAGCACTAACAAGCTGAAAGACTGAACATGGGTGGTATTATGG